>NC_072479.1:60437916-60747777 GCF_027574615.1 Eptesicus fuscus
TTTGCTACCTGAAATGGCCCTATTTAGCATTATTTATAAGTGACTTGAAAGTGAGTTCATAGTGATAGCTCAGCTGTAGGTAAAACTATACTTGTTTAATAAACTCACAGGTAATAGGGCTAAACTTGATGAACACATTTGGATTTGTGAGTTAAATATTTCTTTTTTAAGATTGTTTTGAGGAAAAGTGTTTCAGACTTAGGATGATGGATTTTGAGGTTTTTTTTCCTAATACCATAGGAAGAGGCTCTGTGAAGCTAGATATTGTTCTTGTAATGTAAGATATTGGTGGACTCAGTATTGGGAGTAATTGCACGGGAAACCCTTTGGATTTGTGGATTAAGTATTCCCAATTTTTGTTGATTATCCAATCAGCTTGGCTTTTTCCTACTCTTGCCCTCCTTACCTCCAGCTATGCTCTATCTCTGATGGCAAGGAGCAGACCCTTATTAAGGGAGAGAGAAGCTGCTGTTTTTTTGTTAATCTTCACCTGAGGATATTTTTCTCATTGATTTTTTTTTTTTTTTTTTTTTAGAAAGTGGAAGGGAGGGGGAGAGACAGAGAAACATCTATGTGAGAGAGATATATTGATTGGTTGCTTCCCACATGTGCCCCGACCGGGGCCAGGGTCGAGCCTACAACCAAGGTACATGCCCTTGACTGGAATGGAACCCTAGACCCCTCAGTCTGCGGGTCGACACTCTAACCTCTGAGCAGAATTGGCTAGGGTGGGAGAGAGAAGCATTTAATGAGGGTGTCTGAGAGCTCTAGAAAAGAAGGTAATGGATAAAGAACAAAATTTGAAGAGAAAGTCATAGCTGTTTCGCCAGTTCTGAAAGTTCTGCATTTCTTCCCTTTTGTTATGGTAAAGATTTTTTCTTTTAACATTTATTGAGATATAATTCTCATACCATACAATCCACCCATTTACAGTACACAATTTGATGATTTTTGGTATATTCACAGATGAAGGCAGTCATCACTGCAATCAATTTTAGAACATTTCATCACCTCAAAAAGGAAACCCTGTGCCCCTTATGTCTCACCCCACCATTCTCCCATCTCACTAGCTATAGGCTACCATTAATCTACTCCATGTTTATTGATTTCCCAGTTCTGGACATGTCATATAAATAAAATTATTCACTGTCACCTTTTTGTCTGGCTTCCATTATGTCAACCAGTGGTCTTTGGTGCCAATTCAGTGCCAACAGGAATCCCCACTAGGGGTGCGGCGAAGAAGGAAACTATTCAGTACTATTATGGTTAAGATTTGAAAACCAGGGTGAAATAAATCTCAAATCAATTTGTTACTAAATTATCTTTCTTTATTTCCTATGTATTAAGCTTAGGAAGGACAGAGACTCACTTTTCTGTGTATCCTCCAAAGAACCTTCAGTAAACTTGTTGAATGAATGAATGGTAATAATCCGGTATAGAGAGATTCTTTGTGATGTTGTGACCTTTTTCAAATCCAGTGAATTTTAATTTGGGATTGTTGATCATTTAGAGAACTGATTTGGGGCACATTTTAGAATTAACAGATCAAAAATATTTCACCTTTAGTATGCTAATTTGAAGATTTTGGCTGTGATAAATCCAAATTCACATTTGAGGCGACTTAATACATTGTTGTGGCATTGATATGTTACATGTCCTATCAAGCTCCCATACATTTTTTAAAAATATATTTTTATTGATTTTAGAGAGGAAGGGAGAGGGAGAGAGAGATAGAAACATCAGTAATGAGAGTATCATTGGTTGTCTGCCTCCAGCATGCCCCACACTGGAGATCAAGCCCTGCAACCTGGGCATGTGCCCTGCCTGGGAATTGAACCATGACCTTCTGGTTCATAGGTCAATGCTCAACCACTGAGCTACGCCGGGCAGACGTGTTTCTTTTTTTATTGTTACAAAGGTAATAAATGCTTATAGTAAAAATGAAAACAGTACAAATATGTATAATGTAGAAATGTAATCCCACCTTACATAGGTAACCATTGATAAATGTTTAGGCATATGGTGTCCTAGACATTTTTCTGTACATATACTAACATTTATGTATTATAAAAATCGCTTTTTACTATACTACTCTTACACAACTTGCCTTTATCACTTACCAGTATAAATTGGACATCTTTTCATATTGGTTTCTCATTATTTTAAATGACCACATAGTATTTCTTTATGTGTGTGTTTTAATTTTATTTATTGTCTAAAGTTTTACATATGTCTCCTTTTCCCCCGATTGACACCCCCCCCCCCAATTTCTTTGTGTTTTTGCTATAATTTATTTCACCAGCTCCCTATTGGTGGGTATTTGGGTGGTTTGTAACTTATTATAAATAATGTTAGATAAGATAGTCTGGTACAGATATAACACATTTATATGACTATTTTAATATAAATTCCTTTAGGTGAAATTGCTGTGCCAAAGAGCATGTATTTAAAAATGTTATGTTTTGTCAATTTGTCCTACTGAAAGATTACATCAATATACATTGTTTCCAGCACTGTAGGAGAGGGTCCATTTCACTACATCCTTACCAACAACAAATATTTGTTACTTCAGGAAATACTAAGTTCTAACTACTTGTCAAGCAGTGGGGATACAGTGTTGAACAAGATACAGGAAGTCCTAAATTATTTAATTTACATTTCTTCAATTAGTGAGGTTGAGCTGCTTATGACTATTGGCTATTGTTCTCAGGAAATTGAAGAATAAACTTAAAAATTGATTGTCTATTCACTTTATTTTGATTTTTTTATTTATATGAGCGCTTTTATGCATTAGATCTGTATGTCACGTGTTGTGAACGCTTTTCTCATTTAGTTGTATCACTTCACTGACATTGTTTTGGAGCCTAGAACTCTTGAATTTGTTTGTTTGTTTGTTTGTTTATTTTTAGTGAGCTATAACATACAGTAAAGCACAAAAATCTGATGTCCAACTCATTTACTTTTTGCATTATTATATACTAGAGGCCAGTTGCACGAAGATTTGTGCAATAGGCCTTCCTTCACCTGGCTGCCGGAACCGGTTTTCCTCTGGCACCGGTTTTCCTCCGGCACTCAGGACCCAGGCCTTCGCTCTGGCCGCCGCCTTCCGCCTTCCGCCTTCGCTCTGGCAGAAGTCTGAGGTAACTTGCCAAAGCAGTACACCTGACTCCAGCCAGAGTCTTCGCTTCGCTCCGGCCAGAGCACCGCTCCTGTAGCTCCCTCCGCCCCCCGTCCTCCCCCTATAGCAGCCGCCCGGCTGCTGCCATATTTGTCCTGCTAATTTGCATATTCCCTCCTGATTGGCTGGTGGACGTCACGGGGGTACTGTCGATTGACATATTTCTCTTTTATTAGTGTAGATATGTAACCACCATTCAGATCAAGATACAGTATATTTCCAATGAAGGTAGAGAACTTGCCTTTTGATTGAAATAAATTTTATATCTTTACTGAATATGATTAAAATTACTGAATTATTTTTTTTACTTAAATTCTGGCATAGCATTTACTCTCTTTTTGAGAAGAAATTCAACCTCATTACCTGATTTTCTATATGTATAGTTTTAAATGTTTTCAAGTGGGGGAATATAAGAACAGTAATGAGGAACTTGTGTATGTGTGTGTTTATGCTGTATTTTATTTATTTATTTAATATATTTTTATTAATTTTAGAGAGGAAAGAAGAGAGGGAGATAGAAACATTAATGATGTAAGAGATTCACTGATTGACTGCATCATTCACACCCCGCACTGGGGATTTGTGCCCACAACCCAGGCATGTGCACTTGACCAGAATCGAACCTGGGATCCTTCAGTCTGCAGGCTGATGCTATATCCACTGAGCCAAACCAGCTATGGCTATGCTGTATTTAAATATTTAAAAGTACAGGTGTTTTATTTTAATTAGGTACATTTTACTCTCATTAGTTGACTCTTAGAGGTTAGAAGAATGGGCTTTGGAGTCAGACATGTCTAGATTTGGATCGTTGGTGTACTGCTTTGGCAAGTTACCTTAAGCCTCAGTTTTCTCATCTATTTGGAGTCAATAACAGTGCCTACCTCATAGAGTAGTTAATAGGGTTTAAATGATTCATTTATAGAGTGTCTGCACATAGCAAACAAATACTAGCTGGCATTATTATTCTTTTAAAATTAAGAAAAACCTTATAAGAATTCCTCTGAGGCTCTGCCGGTGTGGCTCAGTGGATTGAGCGTCATCCTGGAAACTAAAGGATCCCAGGGTTTCGAGCTTTATCTCCAGTAGTAGGTGTCAGGAGACACAGCCAATCAGTGTTTCTTATTGATGTTTTTTCTTTAAATATATTTGTATTGATTTCAGAGAGGGAGGGAGAGAGAGAGAAACATCAATGATGAGAGAGCATCATTGATCGGCTGCCTCCTGCAAGTCCCACACTAGGGATCGAGTCCAAAACCTGGGCAAGTGACCAGACCTGGAATCGAACTTGTGACCTTTTGGTTCATAGATCGACGCTCAACCGCTGAGCCATGCCAGCTAGGCTCTCATTGATGTTTCTATATCACTCTCCCTTCCTTTCTAAAAATCATATTTTTAAAAAATTTCTTTGAGAAACTGCCTTTGATGGGAAAATATTTCAATAAGCCAGCTTGGTAAGTGATCAGATTAAAATTTAACTTTTGTAGGCTTTTACTGACTGAGGTATTATGTTGCCTTGTTAGACATTGTTTATATACCATATTTAGTTACCTCCTTTCAAATACATTTTTAGCCCCTTAAAGGCAAATTTGGAGGCTTAAAACTCATAGTCTCTGAGTTGTCCTTTTCCTTTTCCCACTCTGTCTAATCAATTTTAAAGTTCTTTTAATTTTTATACTGTTAACTGATTTTTCTTTCCTTATAAATGTATATCACTGTCATAAAATTAAAAGAAGACAGAATAAAAGAGAAAATGATGATTTTGCTATAGCATACTGTTCAGAGATAATCCTGTTAACATTTTAGAGTATATCTCATTAGAATTTTTTTCTCTACATGAAAATACATACATATATTTAGTGAAGCTCTATTAGTTTTCCAAGTGATATCTGTATTTCTTTTTCTCCTATATTTCTACTGCTAGTGTCTACTCTAAATTTTATTTCTAATGCCTGAATTATTCAATATTGTTTTTTTTAAATATATTTTATTGATTTTTTTACAGAGAGGAAGGGAGAGGGAGAGAGAGTTAGAAACATTGTTGAGAGAAACATCAATCAGCTGCCTCCTGCACACCCCCGACTGGGGATGTGCCCACAGCCAAGGTACATGCCCTTGACCGGAATTGAACCTGGGACCCTTGAGTCCTCAGGCCGACACTCTATCCACTGAGCCAAACTGGTTAGGGCTCAATATTGTTCTTTTAAAAAAATAACTTAAAATATATCCTATCCTTTCCTTCTTTTAGTTCCACATACCACTGGACTAATCTTTCTAAACATTTATTTAACTGCATATTTTTCTAAAATCTTTAGTGTCACTCTTGTTAAACATCTTTCTTTTGTGTCCCATAAATTCAAGATTGGAAAAACTCAACCATCTTTTTGGATCACAATGATGAAAGTAGAAGTCAACTACAATAAAAAACAAAAAACATTCAAGTAGCATGTTATTAAACAACTAGAAGCCTGATGCACGAAGATTCGTGCTAGAATGGGCCTTCTTTCCCTGGCTGCCAGCACCGCCTTTCCACTCCGGCCTAGCCCCTGAGCCGCCTCTTTCTGCTCTGGCCCCGCCTTCCCACGCTGCCCAGAGGCCCTGAGAGACCAGGGTTGGGGCGGAAAGCCTGCATCGTCGCCATGGCAACGACGCAAGCCTCCCGTTTGCTCGGTGCCTGTGTATGCAAATTAACCGCCATCTTTGTTGGGTTAATTTGCATATCACTCCTGATTGGCTGGTGGGTGTAGCGGATGTACAGTCAATTTACATGTTTGTCTATTATTAGATAAGATGAATGGATTACCAGTGAGATCAAGAAAGCAATAAAAACTTCCTGGAAAAAAAATGAAAATGAGCCGAAACCGGTTTGGCTCAGTGGATAGAGCGTCAGCCTGCGGACTGAAAGGTCCCAGGTTCGATTCCGGTCAAGGGCATGTACCTTGGTTGCGGGCACATCCCCAGTAGGGGGTGTACAGGAGGCAGCTGATCGATGTTCCTCTCTCATCTGATGTTTCTAACTCTCTATCCCTCCCCCTTCCTCTCTGTAAAAAATCAATAAAATATATTTTTAAAAAAACACCAATGGTGCCTTGGCCCATGTGGTTCAGTGGTTAGAGCATTGACCCGAGCACTAAAGGGTTCAATTCCCAATCAAGGGCATGTACATGGGTTGCAGGTTCAATCCCTGGCCCCAGTTGGGACGCTTAAAGGAGGCAACCAATTAATGTGTCTCTCCCCCCACCCTCTGAAAATCAATGGAAAAAATATCCTTGGGTAAGGATTAAAAAAAAAAAATCAAATACCAATTGTCATATTTCACAGATCTGGAACATATATTCCAAAAATTTATATGGAACTAAAAAGGACCCCAAATAGCCTCAGCAATCTTGAGAAAGAAGAACAAAGTCGGAGGGATCACAGCATCAGATACCAGACTGTACTCTAAAGCCATTGTAATCAAAACAGCCTGGCACAAGAACAGGCTTATAGGCCAATAGAACAGAGACCCCAGAAGTGGATCCACACTATTATGGTCAATTAATATTTGACAAAGGATGCAAGAACGTACAACGGAGTAAAGATCGTCTCTTCAATAGATGGTGTTGGGAAAATTGGACAGGTACATACAAAAAAAATGAAAGTAGATCGCCAACTTATACCATACACAAGAATAAACTCAAAATGGATAAAAGACTTAAATGTAAGTCATGAAGCCATATAAATCTTAGAAAACAGGCAGTAAAATTTTGACATCTCAGCAGTGTTTTTGCTGATACATCTCCTAGGGCAAGAGAAACAAAAGAAAAAATAAACAAATGAAACTACATCAAAATAAGCTTCTGCATAGCAAAAGAAACTGTCAACAAAATGGAAAGGGAACCCACTGTTTGGGAAGACCATTGATAATCTGGTAAGGGATTAATTTCCAAAATATGCAAAGAACTCCTACAACTCAACACCAGGAAGACAATCCAATTAAAAAATGGGCTAAGGACCTGAATAGACACGTATGCAGGTAGGACATGCAGATGGCCAATAGACATATATGAGAAAATGCTCAATGTCACTAATCAGAGAGATGCAAATTAAAACTACAATCAGGTATCACCACATAGGTGTCAGAATGGCTACCATCAATAATCAACAAGTGCTGCTGAGGATGTGGAGAAAAGGAACCCTAGTACACTGCTTGTGGGAATGCAGACTGGTGCAGCTACTATAGAAAACAGTATAGAGTTTCCTCAAAAAATTAAGAATGGAACTGATATTTGACCCCGCTTCTGAGAATATGTCCTAAGAAACTTGAAACACCGGTCAGAAAGAATATATGCACCCCTATTCATAGCAGCATTATTTACAATAGCTAAAATCTGGAAACAGCCCATTAGTATATTAGTGGATAAAAATCCTGTGGTACATTTACAGAGTAGAATATTATATGTCTGTGAAAAAGAAGGAGCTCTTACCCTTTGCAAGCAAGGATGGACCTGGAGATTATTATGCTAAGTAAAATAAGCCAGTTAGAGAAAGACAAATATGTGATGTCATTTATCTATGGAATCCAATGAACAAAATAAACAGACAAACAAAATAGGTCTAAAAGCATGGATTTGTGGAGCAGAATAACAGATCTCGGGGTGGGAGGGATTGGAAGAGATTAATCCAAGAACATATATGCATAGCACATGGATACAGCCAATAGTGTGGTGAAGACCTGGGGTGGGGTGGGGGCTAGATGCAGGGGCCAAAGTAGGGGGGAAATGGGAGACATCTGTAATACTGTCAATAATTTTTTAAAAAATCTTGTGTCCCACATTCCGTTATCTGTGTCACTTAACCTACTGACCTTAGTGTTCAAAATGTGCTTCATGTCCTGATTCCCCATACCTTTGTTCATCCCCATTTTCCTCTGGTTCTGTCCTTACCCTAAACTCTAGGAATGTACATGTAGCAAAGCTCCATATAGATATGAATCGAATTGTGGAGAAAAATCTGTTACATCAAAGTATAACAGAGAACAGCAGGAATACACAGTAGTCCCCCTTCATCAAGGTTTTTGCTTTCAGTGTTTTCAGTGCTTGTGGTCAACTGTGGTCGAAAATATTAAATGGAAAATTCCCGTAAAAAACTGATCTTTTTTTTTGTTTTTGTTTTTGTTAATCCTTACCCAAGGATCTCCCCCCCCCCCCATTCAATTTTAGAGAAAGTGGAGAGGTGGGAGGGAGGGGAGATGGGGAGGAACATTGATGTGAGAGAGAGAGACATCGATTGTTTGCCTCCCCTACATGCCTCAATCGGCGCCAGGGATCAAACCTTAAACTGACACTAACCACAGAAATGCTCAGACTGACACTAACCACAGAAATACCATCCAGGGCAACTATTGCTAAGTTTTAAATTGCACATTGTTCTGAGTAACATGAAATCTTTTGCAGTCTTGCCTTAGCCATCTCAGTTATAAAAGAGAAAGAAAGGGAGGGAGGGAGGGAGGGAGACCACATTCACATAACTTTCATTTTGGTATATTGTTATAATTATTTTGTTTTATTATGTTAATGTTATTAATCTTATTGTGCCTAATTTATAAATTAAACTTTATCATAGGTATGTATGCAAGGAAAAATCATACTATTCTAAGTTTTAGGCATCCATTGGAAGTCTTGGAATGTATCCCCTGATTATAATGGTGGATTTTTGTATTAGAATGCATGTCAGTTCTATTTATTAAAGTGAAGTAGGTATTTCAATTCTATAAAATTTTTTATTCCTGGTGAATTCTAGCTCTTATCATTGCCATCTTTGATTCATTGAAATATTCTTAAGATTCAAGTGAAGCTCTACTTCCTGCGGTTCCCCAGATCAGCAGGCTACATGTATGTCATATTGCTCTGATCTCTTGTATTGTTTAGTGTCTGTGTTTGATACTACTTGTGAATTCCCCCCATTTACTTATTTAGGTTAATCCTCACCCAAGGATATTTTTCTATTGATCTTTTAGAGAGAGTACAAGAGAGAGGGAAAGACAGAAACATCCATGTAAGAGAAACACATCGATTGGTTGCCTCCTGCACACGCCCTGACCAAGGTGCAACCAAGATGCATGCCTTTGACCAGAATCGAACCCGGGACCCTTTGGTCTGCAGGCCGATGCTCTATCCACTAAACCAAACCAGCTAAGGCATTCCCCCCCGCCCCCCCCACTTAAGTGTCTTCCATAACCTCTTAAATATACTACTATGCTTTGAATTCCTTTTTTAAAAAAAATTTATCCCCCCATACCTATACTAATAAAAGGGTAATATGCTAATTATACCGGGAGACCTTCCGGACAAAGCCATGGTGGCGGGGCCAAGGCAGAGGCGGTTAGGGGCGATCAGGCCGGTGTGGGGGGGGGATAGTTGGGGGCAAGCAGGCCGGCTGGGGGGGGCAGTTGGGGGCGAACAGGCCAGCAGGCAGAGTGGTTAGGGGCGATCAATCAGGCAGGCAGGTGAGCGGTTAGGAGCCAGTGGTCTTGGATTGTGAGAGGGATGTCCCAGATTGGAGAGGGTGCAGGCCAGGCTTTCTCCCTCCACCCCCCCCCCATGCACAAGTTTCATGCACTGGGCCACTAGTCTATATATATAAAAGCCTAAGCAACCGTTTCGACCAGACGATTGGTTGGTAGCTATGATGTGCACTGACCACCAGGGGGCTGATGCCCAACACAGGAGCAGCCCCCTGATGGTTAGTGCGCTCCCATAGCCAACCTCCCGCAGCCAGCCAACCTTCCCCAGTCCCTCCCCCAGCCGGCCTGCCCAATTGCCGAGGGACCCGACTCGTGCATGAATTCGTGCATGAATTCGTGCACCGGGCCTCTAGTATAAGTATAATTGAGATAATTCTCATACAATAAAATTCTCTTAAAGTGTACAATTCACTGGTTTATAGTATATTCAGTCCTGCACCATCACCACCACAATCTAATTCCAGAACATTTACATCACCCCAGAAAAAAAAAACTCTTCACACTTCAGCAATCACTCATTCCTTTCTCTTCCAAGCTCCTGGCAACCAATATATTTTCTTTTTTTCTGTATGGACTTGCCTTTTCTGGACATTTCAGTGTACTCCTTTTAAAGTATGTAAACTGTTTTAATACAAACTTAATAAAGAATCTCATTTTAAATAGAAAGCTCTCTATTTACATTTAGTAGCTTCTTGAATAGGTAGCTTTTAATGAGAGTTTGTTGCAGGATCAGTTTTTAGAAGTGGATGTGGATTAATGGATAGGTGAGGGAAGACTTTTTTTTTAGTACAGGAAAAACCATAAACAAGGTGATGCAGTTGAGGTAAGCAAAGAACTTGGTTTGAGACTTAGTTCTTTTTTAGATCTGTACCTTGATCTAGAAATAAACAAATGGTAAATATGATTTATTTTTTTCCATCTAGTCTGTGGCTCCAGCGGCCTTATTTCTAGCAGCTAAAGTAGAGGAGCAGCCAAAAAAATTGGAACACGTCATCAAAGTAGCACATGCTTGTCTCCATCCACAGGAATCACTTCCCGATACCAGGAGTGAGGTAAGGGATTAATTACACATGTTTTTCTTAAATTTTATTATAACTTAGTTTTGTAACTTTGATTTATTGAAGTCCTAATGGGGGCTGTTAAAGGAACCTTTTAGTGTTTGTTTTTTCCTTAACAAAAACATGGGGATTTTATGGCAGAAGTTAATTGTATTCATTGTAGTAAAATTGGAAAATGCAGAAAAACAGAAGAAAATATGTCACTTAGATATAATTTGGACCACAGATCTATAAGTTAACCATTATTATTTCCAGCTTCTTTTCTATGAATAGCTATATATGTATATAGTAGAGGCCCAGTGCAGGAAATTCCTGCATGGGTAGGGTCCCTAGGCCTGGCTGGTGATCAGGGCCAATCTGTGGGGTGACCGGCAGGGCGATCGGGGGAGGGGGTGGCCGCTGGCACCCACCTTGGCTGGCCTGGCACCGCCCCGCTCACCAGCCGAGCCCCCCTCCCGCCCCCTCCCCGACGCTGCCACCATTTGGGGCCTGCGGGCTGGGGGCAGCTCCTGCATTGAGCATCTGCCCCTTGGAGGTCAGTGCGCATCATAGTGACTGGTCATTCCGCCAGTCATTCCGCCATTTGGTCGATTTGCATATTAGGCTTTTATTATATAAGATGTTGTGTGTTTTTTACTTACTATATCCCAAATATTTTCCCATTTTATTAATTTTCCACTTGCTTTAATCCTCACCCATGGATAGTTTTCTTTCTTTTTTTTTTTTTTTTTAATATATTTTATTGATTTTCCACAGAGAGGAAGGGAGAGGGATAGAGAGCCAGAAACATCGATGAGGGAGAAACATCGACCAGCTGCCTCCTGCACACCCCCCACCGGGGATGTGCCTGCAACCAATGTACATGCCCTTGACCAGAATCGAACCTGGGACCCCTCAGTCCGCAGACCGACGCTCCATCCACTGAGCCAAACCGGTTTCGGCATGGATAGTTTTCTATTGATTTTTTTTTAGAGAGAGTGGAAAGGGGAGAGACAGAGAGAAATATCGGTGTGAGAGAGAGACATTGATTGGTTGTCTCCTGTGCACCCTGACCATGGCCTGGGCTGGGGAGGAGTCTGCTACTGAAGTACATGCTCTTGACCAGCATCCAACCCAGGACCCTTCACTCTGCAGGTCAACACTATTCACTAAGCCAAACCGGCTAGGACAACTTTCCATTTGCTTTAACCGTTTGCACTCGGATGTCGAGTGTGACTCGACACGGTTAGCATCAGTAGCAGCTCGTATGTCTAATTGTATTGAATCTATCAATAATTTGAAATATAAAAAAATCCAAATAAATAAGTTTGTATGAAAAGAAACTCCAGTTTTTTATTCTACTGCCGCGCTTTGTAAAATCTGGGGTATTTAAAAAATTAAATCCCGAGTAGAATAAAGGAATCGAGAAAAAAGCAAGAGAGTGCAAAGGGTTAAATATAATATTGCATCATATACATGTATATGTATATACTAGAGGCCTGATGCACGAAGAATCATGCAAGAATGGGCCTTCCTTCCCCTGGCTGCCAGCACCACCTTCCCTCTGGCCAGGAGCCGCCTTTCTGCCTTTGCTCCGGTCTGAAGTCACTTTTCTGCCTTCCCCCGCTGCCCAGAGGCCCAGAGCTGCTGGGGTGGTGAGGAATGCCTGCGTCGTTGCCATGGCAACGATGCAAGCATCCCGCCCCGCCCCCAGCCGCTCAGCGCCTGCATATGCAAATTAACCCACCGTCTTTGTTGGATTAATTTGCATACCCACTCCTGATTGGCTGGTGGCGTTGTGAAGGTATGGTCAATTTGCATCTTTCTCTTTTATTAGTGTAGATATGTACATACATACATATATATTTTAATCATTTGCTATTTCTAAGAGAACTTTCTAAGAAACTACAAAAGTTATATATGTTCATTATAAGAGAATCCAAACAATTAAGAATCATTTAAAGTGAAAGTTAAAGCATCTCCTCTCCTCCTAGGAAGATACTGCTGATTACAGTTCTGGTATACTATATTCTTTCAGACTTTGGTGTGTGTGTGGGGCGAGGGGGGCAGAGAGAAACATTGATTGGTTGCCTCCCCTATACACCCCGAACTAGGTATGTGCGCTGACTAGGAATTGAACCCACAACCTTTTGGTATATGGGATGATGCTCCAACCAGCTGACCCACCCAGTCGGCATATTCTTTTAAACTTTTATCCTATGCATATATGTACAGCTTTTTTTTTCCATCCTTCCTTGCCTTTCTTAATAAAGGGAAAATCTCTCCTGGCTTTGTAAGTCAGTGACTGGGGTGTGGTGAGTTGTGAAAATTGGAGAGGTCTGACATTTGTAAGTGCTTGCAGAAAAATTATGGATTACTCTTACTAGATTATTTAAGTCTCTTACAGTGGATGCATGAGTCATCCTTTATCAAATAGATAAATAGAATTGTGTGTTCTCATTGGAGAAAGGGATTTTGGAGGGGGGGATATTTATTATTTATTTTGTGTGTGTGTTGACAATAGCCCCTAATTAGGTGAATTAAGTGTTTTGGATGGCAGTGTCTTGACTTCCTTCATTTTCTCTTTGGGCTACACCAGTAGTTCTTATTGAAAAGAGTTATTGCTCTGAACTTTTATTTAGGTTTGAGACTAATTACTAAATGTCATTTGTCTTTAGAATTGACCAAAAAAGACAATTTTATTTTAACAAAATAAAACAGAAAGCCCTGGCTGGTGTGGCTCAGTTGGTTGGGCATCCCGTGCACTGAAGGGTTGCTGGTTCGATTCTTGGTCCTGGCACATGCCAGGTTGCAGGCTTGATTTCCCAGTGGGGGGATGAAAGTGGAGGTGGCTGGTCAGTGTTGCACTCTCGCTTCAGTGTTTCTCTCTTCTCCTTTTCTCGCTCTAAAAATCAGTAACCTATTAAAAAACACACACACACAATAATAACCTCTGCTTTTTGTTTCTTTTCTGAAGTATATTTATATAACTTCTCACCTGAATCTTTTTTTTTGTTTGTTAATCTCACCCAAGGGTATTTTTTTCCGTTGATTTTTAGACAGTGGGGGAGGGGGTGGGTGTGGGGGAGAGAGAAATATCAATGTGAAAGAGACACATCAATTGATTGCCTCCTGCATGCACCCTAACCAGGCCTGGAATTGACCCTGTAACCAAAGTACATGCCCTTGACCGGAATCAAACCTTTGACCCTTCAGTTCATGGGCTGACACTCTAACTCAGAGCCAAATTGGCCAGGGCCTGAGTCTATTTTTTTTGTGAGGTGATTAGGTGAAGATATTTCCTTCACTGTATGGAAAAGAGAACTAGCATAGTTGTAAGTCCTTCTTGGATTTCATAATGATCATAAAGTTAAGTGGAAAGTTAACTATAACATAAGTCTCTTAACTCCTGGCTCAAGTCTAATTCTCCTAGAGTTCTAGACCAGTGCTGTCCACTGGAAATATAAGAGGAGTCATGTGTAATGTAAAAAATTTTAACTTCATTTAAAACTTTTAATCTATACTAGTAAAAGAGTAATATGCTAATTAGACTGGGAGACCTTCTGGCTATCCTTCTGGAGAAAGCCTGGGGCTTGACCGGCCTGCAAACCACCCCAAATGGCCCTCAGCTCCTCACCCAGGCTGGCCACGCCCCCCAGTGGGGACCCCCACCCCAATGGGGGCTTGGCCGGCCTGCAAACCACCCCAGGCCCCTCCCCAGGCCCCCCCCCCCAAGGGGACCCCCACCCTGATCTGGGACCCCCTTCAGGGCAGATCAGCAAGTCCCTACCCATGCACCAGGCCTCTGCTATACTAATAAAAGGGTAATATGCTAATTAGACCGGGAGACCTTCCAGGAGACTTTTTGGACGTCTTTCTGGACAAAGCCATAGTGGCTGGGCTGAGGCAGAGGTGGTTATGGGTGATCAGGCCAGGAGGGCAGGGCAGTTAGGGTTGATCAGGCCAGCGGGGGGGAGGGAGGGCAGTTGGGGGCGAGCAGGCCGGCTTGGGGAGCAATTGGGGCCAATCAGGCTGGCAGGGGGGAGCAATTGGGGGTGAGCAGGCCGGCAGGGGGGGGACAGTTGGGGGCAATCAGGTGGTGGGGCAGTTAGGGGCGAGCAGGCCAGCGGGGGGGCAGTTGGGGGTGAGTAGGCCAGTGGGGGGAGCAGTTGGGGGCAAGCAGGCCAGCAGTCAGAGTGGTTGGGGACAATTAGGTAGGCAAGCAGGTGAGCAGTTAGGAGCCAGCAATGAGGGATGTCCGATTGCTTGTGGGATCAGGCCTAAACCGGCAGTCGGACATCCCCCAAGGGGTCCCAGATTGGAGAGGGTGCAGGCCGGGCTGAGGGACACCTCCCCCCCCACTACCACTAGTTGAAAAATAAAATTAATTTCAATATATTTTATATAATATATTTAATCAAAAGTGCTATCATTTTAGCATATAATCAATATTAAAACATTATTAGTGAGGTTGTTTCCATTATTATTGTTTGCTCCCTTTTCTTTGAACTCTCCTATGAAGTTTTAGAAATCTAGCATTACCCCAAAGGGGAAGTTTTAACAGGAGTCAAATGTTTGAGATTGCCTATAGGAAGGCTCTGCAAATGTATTCTGATGATGTTGAAGAAGAAGATGTATTTTTAATTTTCTTGAAGCTATATCAAATGAACTATAAAACCTAAAATGTCAGTCTGAAAATGAACCAAATCTCATGTGCTTTTTCTGTAGCTATTTATGAATCAAGTGTTTTCTCTCAGTATACTCCTTTTGTTTGTTTTCTTTTAAAAGGAGAATCTGTACTGAATAGGGATAAAGATTAATTTCAGTTCCTACTCTATCTCATAACTCCACCCATCTTCTGTGGTTTTGGTTTCTCTGGGAGGGGTGTTAGAATTGCTTATACTTTATACTATTACTAGAAGCCCATTGCACGAAGTTTTATGCAATAGACCTTCCTTCATCTGGCTGCTGGCACCAGTTTTCCGCCAGCAGCAGTTTTCCTCTGGCCACCCGCCTATCGGAGCGCCTCCCGCCAGCGCGATTGGCGGGTGGCCGGAGGAAAACTGGTGCTGGCAGCCACGCAATCGGCCACCCCGCGTTCCGCCACCGGCGCCTTCCGCCGGCTCCATCGGTCCTCCCGCAGTGCCGGCCATTGGGGCCGGCGGGAGGGGGGAGCCAGGACTCGTGAGTCCCCGCCCCCCCGCTCCTCCTGTCAGCCCAATTGGCCACCCCAAGTCCCGCCCCCAGCCTGCCGCCGGCCCAATCGTGGGCATAGCAGAGTGATGATTATTTGCATATTTCCCTTTTATTAGGTAGGATATTGTACCTTATGTGTCTTCTCACCTGCAGGCTTACCTGCAACAAGTTCAAGATCTGGTGATATTAGAAAGCATAATTCTGCAGACTTTAGGTAAGTTTATTTTCCTTTAACACATTAAAGAAATATTCATGTAATATGATATGATTTTAACTTTTGCAAAATAGGAAACAGGAGGACAAATTCTTGGAAAGGTTTTGCAAATTTAGAGGTTATTGAGCCTAATTTTACCTATATGGAAGAAAGGATGAAGGCACACTGACCTCTGAAATAGCAGTTAGCAGTCCTTTTTTCCTCCTCATTTGGGATTCATGATTTGCTTTTTAAGATTTGGCAGTTTTTAATTTTCTGATAACTAATGGCAGCAACTATTTAAAGAAGTCTTTTTCTTCCATGGATTTTTATGGTCTGTCATATTTAGGTAACATTTGTTTTTAAATTGGAAATCAGAGTTTAGAACAGCAGAGTGTAGGTGGAAGAATTCAAGCTACAGTAAATCCTCGCTTCATCAATAGGTTCTTAGAAACTGGCTTTAGTGAAACTATATATAATGAAGCTAATTTTACCATAGGCTAATTGGTATAAGAGTCAAGTTCCTATGGCATAGTTCTGGTCACAAAAACATCACCAAAGTTATAAATAAAGATCCAAAACACTTCTAATATTACACATTGAAATAAATGTGAGCTCTGCATACATTTAAGAAAGATTAATAAAAAAACAAGTAAGATAATTATTTTCCAATCCAAATATTTCAGCTCAGAGTTGGGGATGGCTGAAAAACTATTCGAACAGCTCAGAGCACAAGGCAGGAACCCACCCTGACAAGGTGCCCTTCCATGCTGGGCATGCTCACTCCCACACTTACTCAGACTGGGATAGTTTAGACACACCAATTCACATAATGTGCACATCTTTGGGATTACCTGGAGAAAACCCATGCAGACATGGGGAGAATGTGCAAACTCCACACAGACAGTGGCCCCAGCTGGGAATCATTTTTTTTTTTTTTTTGTCTCATCAACATTATAATGAAACTAGATCCCTGGTGCACGAATTTGTGCATGGGTGGGGTTTGGCCATCCCATCCCAATGGGGGCCAATGGGGGATGGGCCAGCAGGGGGGGAGGGGCCGCAGGCGGTTGGGGGTGCTGATTGGGGCCCCATTGGGCCTGTTGGCTGCTGCAGTGCATGTCATAGAGATCCCGTTGTTCTAGTCGTTCCAGTCGTTCCGGTTGCTTGGCTTTTATATATATAGATAGATGACATTGAACAAAACAAAGTTACTTGAGGATCTGCTGTATAGCAGTTCATTGGCAACCCTGGTGATACTCTGTTATTAATCTAGTATTATTATTTTCATCAGAGATATTGCCTTAAAAATTTTATAAGCAAATATGGAAAATAAAGATTTTATTGCACACCACACACACACACACACACACACACACACAGTGTCCCTAAAAAATGTATATGTACTTTGAATGATTATAAAGTCAGTGTTTATTAACATACAGTTCATTTTCAGAATTTAAAAGAATCTACAGAAATGAATTTTTTTGGTCAGTGCCTGATGACCATTCTGGTCCAGGAACTGCTGATAACACAAAGCAATGGAATAAAAAATCATTTCATTTGGTGTTTGTGTGCTTTCAGGTCATTGACTGTTGCCGGTTTTGTACCATAGACTTTCTTTTATGTATCCCTATAAAAAAGTCTAGTGGCACTTTAGAATAAATTTTCTTTGTTCACAGCTTACTCTGGCTTCACCCATTATTTCAAATCAGTTAAACCTGAAAAAGAGTGAAAATTAAATGACTTATCAGATGTTAAAGTGTGTGTACATTTTTGGGGGACACTAGACACACACACATATACACACACTGAATTCTTCAAACTTTATCACTGAAGTTAATTTCTGCTAAACAAATTATCTTCATTGTGACCATACTTTAGGGGACAATGGTATTTTTCTGGTGGAATCAATTTTTATTAATATTTAGAAACCAGTAAGATCTAATTTGCAAGAGTCAGTTACCTTTTAGAATAATTTACATCATGTAAATTTCTCAATAGAATTTCTTTATCTAAAAATTTTTTTGTCTCATCAACTCAGAAAATTTTTTAGACAACACTGATCCTCCTCAAGTAGTTTTAATAAAGATCATTGGGGTTGGATGAAATGATCGGTACCTATTGTAATTAAAATGATGAAAAGGAACAAAATTGAGGTAAGAGAAGAATAGGTTTTAAAATGTTTTCTCAAGGTTAAGTGTTATAAGATAGTCAACACTTGATTAAAACTGCTCCTTCCAACCATATATTATTACATTCTATTGTACCTAAAATGTGTTTTATCTTTAGAGGTTATTGGTTTTCAAGGGTCTTGAGATTGCATTAGTTTTACTATCTTAGTGGTATCTTCTAGCTCTAAATATTATAAGCAGCTTTGGAGATAATGTGTCTTAGAGAAAAGTGTGCTGCATGTTTTGTGGGACTTGGCCTCAGACAATAATTTTGGGATAGGAAAATAAGGGAGGCCTTTAATGATGACTCAGATAAAAGATGTATAAAATGTCTTGAGTACTTTAGTTTTTTAACGAGTTACTTTTTTTTAGGCTTTGAACTAACAATTGATCACCCACATACACATGTGGTAAAGTGCACTCAACTTGTTCGAGGTAAGGAATCCCAGCTTGAGACAGTGCTCTAAAATTTTTTTACCATTTAGAGGCTAAAATTGCTGTAGACAAATACATAACACAGCTGCTAATTAATGTGTTTAGGTGATCTCCATTTAAAGAGTTAGTCTCTTGAGGGATGGTTGTGAAAGCTGGGGGCAGATTTTGAAAAGTCACCAAATCATAAGTAACTAACATCAATTTTAAGGATGTTTTGGGAGTGGGCTATCTTAATTTGATTGTAGGGTTGATTGTCCTAGGCATTCTTTAAGACTACTCAGAGGGTTATTTAGAAGTTATTTGAACTTATTTCCTTGATTGACAATCCTTTTTAACTTGAGTAGCGATAATTGCATGGAACCTAGTTTCTCTTACTCAGTTTAAATAGTAGTATCAGGAATATCAATGTATCATTGTGCATTTCAGTACCTTTTGTAGACCAAAATGATAATTAGCTTATTTTGAATTTTGCTTATGTGTGTTTTACCTGAAAATTCCAAAAATTTTCCCTGAGTTTTTGATATTTTGAAAGCATTAAATGGCTTGTGTTGAGCAAAGATAGGCTTAAAGATGGATATATGCTAATATTTAATCTAAGGAAGATTAAAATTTGTTTTGTCATCCAGAGCAGTTTTTTTGTTTTGGAAGAAGGAACTTTCTTTTGGTAATATATTAAATAACTTGTTATTTGATTATTTTAGGATTAAATCACAGGTTACTTAATTTAAACTTATTATTTTAAAGCACAAATCACTTTCCCCAAACATATCAAGGTCTTTTAGATTCTGATCTTGCCTCCACGTTAGTTCATCCCCTAGTTTAGTATTTCTCAGTGAACCATCGCATCAGAATCTGAGTACTTGTTAAAAATGCTTGTGTCCTTCTTCAAACATACTGAGCCAAAACTCTAAAGAGGATGTCCAGAGATTGCATTTTAAACAAGTGTCAGATACTCAGTGTAAATAATAAAGCTTGAATTCTTAGGTCTGGAAGCAATCCAGTTATTTATGATTAAAAATTGCTAATCTGTTTTTGGTAGAATGTAAACTTCAGGTGGTCAGGGACCATGTCAGCTTCATTTACCATTATATTATCTACCTCGCAAATATTAAATGCTTACTAATTTATTGTTGAGAATAAATGGAACTAATAATTTTTCCCCTCCCCCTCACTTTTTTTTTTTTTTAGCAAGCAAGGACTTAGCACAGACTTCTTACTTCATGGCAACCAACAGGTTTATATTTTAATATTTTCCTTTATATTTTTGGGATAGGACTTTACTTGGGTTGGGATTGTCACTTTTTGAAGGGCATAAGGAAAGATGGCAGGTCTGGCATTTAGTAAACTAGAATAATTTGCTAAGTTGATGTAATTATATACTACTGATTGATAACCTTCTTAATTCTGCATGTTACTTAGCTTTAAAATATCCAAGAGCATAGTTCTGAAAGTTGGTAAACTTGGAATTCATTGATAGTGACTGAAAATATGATTTGAAGGATTTTAAAAGACTCTGTTTTTTCCCATACTCCCAGTTAAATGGGCATATATATGTGTAAAGAATTTTAATACTTTTTCTTTTTAAAGAAAAAATTAATACATAACTTGTATTATCAAATGACTTGCTCATTCTTATCTCCAATCTATTGGTTGTTCATGGAAACCAAAGATATTCCTAATGACTGTCAGGGCTAAGAAGTTCATTTTAATAGACTGATAAGAGAAATTTTAAAAATAAACTAGCAGTTGAGCATATTCACACTTGAGAGAGTGATTGTCTATTTATTGTTTTAAATAGACCTGACCTATGATTGGCAAAAGACAAGATAATTTTTAGGATATTTTCTTAGGTATTTGATTTAGAAATTATACATATCAAAAATCTTATCAGTTTCCTTAAGTTCTGAGCTTATTCTCAGAATAATTGATCCTTGTTTTAAAAAACTTAGTACCCAGTTTGGTTTAGGTTTTTGTTTTTGTTTTTAGTCCATCAATTATGTGAATTGAATGATGTGTAGTCAGAAAATTTATAAATGTTACCTGAGCAGGTGGGTTATTGGAAAATAATGTTTAGTGCTGAATCAGAGCACTGGATATTTCTTACCCTACTTGCTTGCCAATGGTTTTTTTTTTTTTCACTTTTTTTTTCTTTTCTTGTTTTTTTCTTTTTTTAAAATAATGGAGAGTTTTAACTTTGGGTTCAGAATTGAGAGCTCATGATACTCTCTTGTTTCCTTCCCTCTGATGTCAGCCTGCATTTGACCACATTTAGCCTGCAGTACACACCTCCTGTAGTGGCCTGTGTCTGCATTCATCTGGCTTGCAAGTGGTCCAACTGGGAGATCCCAGTCTCAACTGATGGGAAGCACTGGTGGGAGTATGTTGACGCCACTGTGACCTTGGAACTTTTAGATGGTAAGTTTTAGAGTAAGGGTCCTTGAAAAGCACTTCATCTTGATCTGTCACATATTTGGCCAAAGGTGACTTGATTCAGATGAAAATAGTTAGTTGAGGTAAATCTTGTTTCATTACTTTGTCTCTCTGTGAGTTTTTCTTAAATGCTCTATTTCATTTGTAGAACTGACACATGAATTTCTACAGATTCTGGAGAAAACCCCCAACAGGCTCAAACGAATTCGGAATTGGAGGGTAAGAATTATTGCTGTCAGCTTATGGAACAGAACAAACTATTTTCTTTTTTTGACTGCACCAGAACTGGATATGTACCATAGGTTTGGAATTTCCCTTTTTGTAGTTATGCAATAATCATAACTTCAACTTCATATCTTGGGGTACTGGCCCAGAGGTAATGGCTGTGGGTGATAGCAGAATTTGTTTTGTGTTTTACAACTCTTGTCATACAGTCATTTGGTCAGCAACATTGGTTGAGTATTTTCTGTGTGGAGACTGTTAAGGGGAAAAACATGGCTTCTCTGAGTCATAGAATGTTGACTTCTGGTAGAGGAAAGATACAGAGCTACAGGGTTAGAGCTGATACCATAATTTTGTCTTTATTTTACCTGCTTTTGAAATGGATTTTAGAACTTTGTTTTTATATAGATTAAGGTCTAAAGTTGTTTTTCAAATATTTTTCAAAGTCTTATGAATAATGAAATAATTCCTCTTTTTATCCAGTGTTAGAAAGTTTATTTAAAAACATTCCTGAGTCCATCCAGCATGGGCACCCACCACCCTGATTGGCCCACGGCCCCTCCCCCCAGCCAGCTCTGCCCCTGATT
This sequence comes from Eptesicus fuscus, assembly GCF_027574615.1. Lineage (NCBI taxonomy): Eukaryota > Metazoa > Chordata > Mammalia > Chiroptera > Vespertilionidae > Eptesicus > Eptesicus fuscus. Next base: position 60,459,871 of record NC_072479.1, read on the forward strand.
GCCCCCACCACCACCACCAATTGGGGGTGGGGCTGACCAGCCAACCTCCCACAGCCCTCCCCCAGCCACTGAGCCCCGATTGACCCCCCCTCCCATCACATTTGGGGGCGGGGCCGGCCAGCCCACTGCACACAGCCCCTTCCCATGGCCAGCCCCGCCCCTAATCAGCCCCCCTTCACCCATTGGGGGCGGGGCCCACCGGTCAATTGCCCGCAGCCCCTCCCTCCAGCCAGCTTTGCCCTGATCGGCCCTGATCATGGTGGGCCAACCAGCCAACCTCCCGCTGTCTCCTCCTCCCAACAGGCCTGGCCCCAATCCACCCTGGTTAGGGCCGGGTCAGCCAGACCCCACCCATGCACGAATTCATGCACTGGGCCTCTAGTTTAATATAAAACCTCACCAGAATTTGTAGAATTTGATTTTGGACTACTTGCAATCATAAGCAGTCATAAGGCATGGATGTTCAGGGATTAATTTTAGATATGCACAACCTCATTTCTTTTATTGCCTTGTAGCATTTGAATAGATTGCTGTGACTTTTTTTTTCTTTTTGGTGATAGAACACTTAAGTAAATTTTTAAGGGTACAGTACTACATATGATCTTAGTTAAAATGCCAAGAAGTGATTAAGTATACAATACTGTATTGTTAACTATAGGCACTATGCTATATAGTATATATAGTTCTCTAGGATTTACTCATTGTATATAACTGAAACTTTGTACCCTTTGACTAATATTTCCTTGTTTCCCCCTCCCCCCAGACCCTGGCACCCACTATTCTACTCTGCATCTGTAAAAGATAACTTTTAACAAGAGCAGAAGGCATCATTTATTTAAAAGTATTTTTTTTTTATTGATTTCAGAGAGGAAGAGAGAAGGGAGAGAGAGAGAGAGAGAGAGATACATCAATGATGAGAGAGTCATTGATTGGCTGCCTGCTGCACGCCCCACACTGGGGATCGAGCCCACAATCCAGGCATGTGCCCTTGACTGGAATCAAACCTGGGACCCCTCAGTCTGCAGGCCAACTCTCTATCCACTGAGCCAAACCGACTAGGGCTGTGTCTGGCTTATTTTACTTAGCCTAAGGTTCTGCAGCTTCATCTATGTTGTTGCAAAGGCAGGATTTCCTTTTTTTTAAGTTACGGTAAAATACAAATAAGAATATTTATCATCTTAACCATTTTTAAGTTTACAGTTCAATGGTATTAAATATAACTGACCATGTCCGAAAACGGCTTCAGGTAGGAGTATTCCTACTTGTCTACAGTTTGTCCTTGTGATTTATTAATAGTCATCGCAAATGCTGGCATCATGGAAACTGTCTTTGAATTAATTAAATGGGAGGCCAGTGTCAGATGGGGACAAATATCGCACATGTGTGAGTCGAGGTTTCTTTTCTTTTTCTTTTTCTTTTTTTCAGAGGAAGGGAAGGGGGGGTGGGGGGAGAAACATCAATGATGAGAAAGAATCATTGATTAGCTGCCTTCTGCACTGGGGATAGAGCCTGCAACACAGGCATGTGCCCTTGACCAGAATCGAACCTGTAACTTTTCAGTCCACAGACCAATGCTCTATCCACTGAGCCAAACTGGCTGGGGCTCAATGTTTATTTTTAAATTGCCAGTGTGTGTCATATGTACCAGCCAGTTGGTCGGACAGACGGATGGACGGTCAGTCACTTAGCCTTTTACATATATATAGAAATTTGTGCACTGCGGGAGAGGGGGTCCCCTCAGCTCAGCCTGTGCCCTCGCAGTCCAGGAGCCCTTGGGGGATGTCCGACTGCCAGCTTAGGCCCGCTCCCTACAGGGATCATGCCTAAACTGGCAGTCGGACATCCCTCTTGCAGTCCAGGACCCCTCACTCCTTACTGCCCGCCTGCTCGCTGCTCCTTACCACTCGGCTCGATGCTCCTTAGTGCTGCTGCAGAGGCAGGAGAGGCTCCCGCCAATGCCACTGTGCTCGCCAGCTGTGAGCCCCACTTTTGGCTGAGCGGCACTCTCCCTGTGGGAGTGCACTGACCACCAGGGGGCAGCTTTTGCCCCCTGGTGGTTAGTGCACGTTCTGCCGTTTGGTCTATTTGCATATTAGGCTTTTATTATATGTGTGTGTGTGTGTGTGCGCGCGCTCTTTGTTTTTTATATGCCTTGTTGCTTTTTGTCCCTTATTTTCTGCATTACTGTCTTGTGTTTAGTTGATTTTTAAAAAATAATTCTTTATTGTTGAAAGCATTACATATGTTCCCCTATTTCCCCCATTGACCCCTTCTAGCCTGCCCCCCACCCCAGGCCTTCACCACCCTATTGTCTGTGTCCATGGGTTATGCATATATGTATACAAGGTCTTTGGTTGATTACCTCCCACCCACCCACCTTCCCCCTCTTCCTCCCGAGATTCTGCACTCTGTTCCATGCTTCCATGTCTCTGGTTCCACTCCATTCATCAGTTTATTTTGTTATTTAGTTGATTATTTTTTATTTATTTTTTTTTAAAAATATATTTTATTGATTTTTTACAGAGAGGAAGGGAGAGGGACAGAGAGCCAGAAACATCGATGAGAGAGAAACATCGATTAGCTGCCTCCTGCACACCCCTCACTGGGGATGTGCCCGCAACCAAGGTACATGCCCCTGAGTGGAATCGAACCCGGGACCCCTGAGTCTGCAGGCCGACGCTCTATCCACTGAGCCAAACCAGTCAGGGCTAGTTGATTATTTTTAATTGATTTTTTACAGAGAGGAAGGGAGAGGGATAGAGAGTTAGAAACATCAGTGAGAGAGACATCGATCAGCTGCCTCCTGCATGCCTCCTACTGGGGATGTGCCCCCAACCAAGGTACATGCCCTTGACCAGAATTGAACCCGGACCCTTCAGTCCGCAGGCCGATGTGCTATCCACTGAGCAAAACCAGTCAGGGCTTTAGTTGATTTTTTTAATAGTAAAATTAAAAAATTTCTTATTTCCTCTTTTGTATATTCTACAGCTATTTTTTTATGGTATCATGGGGATTACATTTAACATCCTAAAGTTACAACTCTCTAATTTGAATTCATGCTAGTTTAACTTTAGTAACATATAAACTTCTCTCTCTCTTTTTGTTAATCCTCACCCGAGGATATTTTTCCATTGATTTTTTAGAGAGTGGAAGAGAGGGCGAGAGACAGAGAGAGAAACATCAATGGTGGGAGAGACATATCGATTGGTTGCCTCCCACATGAGACCCGACCAGGATCGGGGATTGAGCCTGCAACCAAGGTATATGCCCTTGACTGGAATCTAACCCAGGACCTTTCAGTCCTCAGGCCAATGCTCTATCCACTGAGACAAACCCACTAGGGCCAACCTACCTTTTCTTCTTTACAGCTGCATTCCTACCCCTTTTAGTTGTTGACGTGACAGAATTATATCTTTATACATTTGTGCCCCAAAACATAAACTAATAAATATTTTAAGTGTTAGGCTCTTATAACTAAGTTTTATACTAATAATTGTTTTTGTCTTTAAAATTTGCTAGCCTTGCCGAAACCGGTTTGGCTCAGTGGATAGAGCGTCGGCCTGCGGACTCGAGGGTCCCAGGTTCGATTCCGGTCAGGGGCATGTACCTTGGTTGTGGGCACATCCCCAGTAGGGGGTGTGCAAGAGGCAGCTGATCAATGTTTCTAACTCTCTATCCCTCTCTCTTCCTCTCTGTAAAAAATCAATAAAATATATTAAAAAAAAAAAAGAAAGAAAAGCTGCCACTTTACCTTTAAAAAAAAATTTTGCTAGCCTCTTAAAATCAAGTAGAAAACAAAAGGTGCAGTTATAAACCATTTTAAAATAATACTAGCTTTTAAAATTGCCCATAGATATTTTTTCTGCACATAGCATCAAGTTACCATCTAGTCTCCTTTCGTTTCATCTTGGAGGACTCCCTTGAGTATATCATGTAGAGCGAGTGTAATGGTCATGAACTTCCTCAGTTTTGTTTATCAGGAAATGTATTAATTTCTCCCTCACTTTTTTGAAGGACATTTTTGCTGGATATTTGGTTGACATTTTCTTTTCTTTTAGCACCTGGAATGTACCAACCGCCTCTCTCTGGCATCCAAAGTATCTGATGAGAAATCTTGTGATCTTGTGTGGGATGATTTGCTTTTCTCTTGCTGCTTTCAGGATTCTTTGTCTTTGGCCTTTGAAAATTTGATTATAATGTGTCTCAGTGTGGGTCTCTGTGAGTTCTTAGCTGGAGTTTGTTGAGCTTCTTGAATGTTTATGGCATATCTTTCATTAAATTTGGGAAGTTTTCAACTACTATTTATTCAATTATTTTCTACAGAGAGGAAGAAAATAAAATGCCCCTTTCTCTTTTCTTCTTCTGAAACTGCCACAATGCATTTGTTGGTCCAATTGATGGTGTATCACAGGTTTTTAGGCTGTTTCCTTTTTAGGTTTTTTTTTAATCTCTATTGATAATTGATATTTTCATTTTGTTCATACACTGTTTTCTTGACTTTTTCTCCACATCTTCCTTTAGTTCCTTGAATATCTTTAAGGGAGTTTAATTTTAAAGTCTTTGTCTAGTAGGTCTGCCATTGGGTCTTTTTCAGGGATCATTTCTGTTGATTAAATTTTTTCCCTTGAATGGGCCATACTTTCCTGTTTTTTAATATGCCTTGTGACTTTTTGTTGTTGTTGAATATTGGACATTTGAATCTAATAATGTGGTAACTCTAGAAATCAGATTTTCCTCATCTCCATGGTTTACTGTTTTGTCCATTCTTTTGGGTGAAGTGGTTGATTTTGTATTGTTTTGTCGATTTTTTGGTGGGGAGAGGTTGATTCTGTGCTGAATATCAGCCTGGAGTATAAACTTGCAGTCTTTTCAGAGCCTTTCCCTGGATATAGATGGTCATTTTCTAATTTTCCCTGTGTATGGAGTTGTTTTTGAATGTGCTACTCTTTAATGTCTGGCTCCTATAAGGGGAAAAACAAAAAAGTGATAGGGGAGGAACTGTGGTCTTTTAAATCCCCTGAAAGTTGTTTCAGCCAGAGGGGGGAGGAGGGACTTGCAACAATGGAGGGAGGTGCAACAACAATGACTGCCTGTTTCTTGGCCTGTGCTTCTGTGATCTGAAGCAGCATTCATTGATCATAGCACAGATGCCCAGTATTTGGAGGATAGAATCATTTTTGCTCACCCAGGCTTCCCAAGGTTTGTGAAACTACTCCAGAAATGGGTGCACAGCTGCTTGCTACATGGCTGGGGGTCAGCGATGGCTGGTTTCTACTGTGCTGAGAAATGAAATTGATGGAAATTAACCCCAATTTACTATTCAAGGCTTACCATGGAAGTTGCAAGCCTTCAAAAGACTCTAAAGTTCCATAATAATTACCATCAGACAGATTCTGCCAGTGCAGATGTTTAGGTGGGGAGACAGATTCCTGGTGCTTCCTACTCTGCAATCTTCCCAAAATCTTTCTCCTCTTTTTTTTTTTTTTTTTTTTTTAATATATATTTTATTGATTTTTTTACAGAGAGGAAGGGAGAGGGATAGAGAGCCAGAAACATCGATGAGAGAGAAACATCGACCGGCTGCCTCCTGCACACCCCCCACCGGGGATGTGCCCGCAACCAATGTACATGCCCTTGACCGGAATCGAACCCGGGACCCTTCAGTCCACAGGCCGACGCTCTATCCACTGAGCCAAACCGGTTTCGGCTTTCTCCTCTTTTTTAAGTACTAAAAAATAGTTCATATACCACATTTTTTTAATCCATTCATCATAGATGGACACTTGGGTTGCTTTTATATCTTGGATTGAAGGTTTTTAAAATCTTATGTCTCCTGATGGTAATAATTATCAATCTCATGTTACAGTAGTCTCTTGCTTATGGGTTATGAAAAGCTTCAATGTCAAAGCAAGCACAGTCTATTCATTTCAGTGTTTTTTTCCGTATAATAAATTACCTGAAGTGAAGAGATATTATTTGCTTCATTCTAGGCATGCCCGGCTGCCACGAAAACAAAAGCAGCAGACCGAGGAGCAGAGGCAAACACTTCAGAGCAGACAATCCTCAATATGATTTCCCAAAGCTCTTCAGACACAACTATTGCCGGTTTAATGAGCATGTCAACTTCTTCTACCACAAGTTCAGTGCCTTCCCTTCCAGCCACTGAAGAGTCATCCAGCAACATAAGCAATGTGGATATATTGCAGGGCGAGCGTTGGCTGTCCTCCCAACCTCCTTTTAAACTGGAACCTGCTCAGGGTCATCGGACTAGTGAGAATGTAGCACTTATAGGAGCTGATCATTCCTTGCAACAGGATAGTTCAAATGCATTTATTTCTCAGAAGCAGAACAGTAAGAGTGTGCCATCAGCTAAAGTATCACTGAAAGAATACCGTGCAAAGCATGCAGAAGAGTTGGCTGCCCAGAAGAGGCAACTGGAGAACATGGAGGCCAATGTGAAGTCACAGTATGCATATGCTGCCCAGAATCTCCTGTCTCAACATGATAGCCATTCTTCAGTCATTCTGAAAATGCCCATAGAGGGCTCAGAAAATCCTGAGCGGCCTTTTTTGGAAAAGGCTGACAAAACAGCTCTCAAAATGAGAATTCCAGTGGCAAGTGGAGATAAAGCTGCCTCTTCGAAACCCGAGGAGATAAAAATGCGCATTAAAGTCCATGCAGCATCTGACAAGCACAATTCTGTGGATGATAGTATCACAAAAAGCCGAGAGCACAAAGAAAAGCACAAGACTCATCCATCTAATCATCATCATCATCATAATCACCACTCACACAAGCACTCTCATTCACAGCTTCCAGCTGGTACTGGGAACAAACGGCCAGGTGATCCAAAACATAGTAGCCAGGCAAGCTCCTTAGCACACAAAGCCTATAGCTTGTCTAGTTCTTTCTCCTCTTCCAGTTCTGCTCGTAAAAGGGGTCCCCCTGAAGAGATTGGAGGGGCAGTGTTTGATCATCCAGCCAAGATTGCCAAGAGTACTAAATCCTCTTCCATAAATTTCTCCTTCCCTCCTCTTCCTACAATGGCCCAGTTGCCTGGGCATAGCTCAGACACAAGTGGCCTTCATTTTTCACAGCCTAGCTGTAAAACTCGAGTTCCTCATATGAAACTGGATAAGGGCCCTGCTGGGGCCAATGGTCACAATACAACCCAGACAATAGACTATCAAGATACTGTGAATATGCTTCATTCCCTTCTCAGTGCCCAGGGTGTTCAGCCCACTCCGCCACCTGCATTTGAATTTGTTCATTCTTATGGTGAATATCTGAATCCACGGGCTGGTGGAATGTCCTCCAGATCTGGCAATACGGACAAACCCCGACTACCACCTCTACCTTCAGAACCTCCTCCACCACTTCCACCCCTTCCTAAGTGAAAAAGAAAAAGAAAAGAAGAAAAACTAAAAACACATTTTTTTGTTTTTGGTTTTTTTTAAACTACTGATTCTGAACTAAGAAAATTACTTCCCTAATGAAATATGTCTCCCTTCTTGGACTAGGGAATAAATTAATATTGAGACATAAGTGGGAGGATGGTAGAGGGCCTTGGTAATTGTAACTGCTGCCTCAGAAATGTAACTATTTTATAGTTTTTATTGGTATTAGAAAAGTGAGAATATGTTGAAGCTGTGAAAGAAAAATAATACTTTCTCTATTCTTGGCCTCTCCACCTCTTAATTAGGTAAATTAGAGTTGATATCTTCCCTCTTCTTGCCAGGACTGAAATATGGAGGGTTTGTTATATCAGACAGTTGTGGATCTTTTTGGTGTTTAATATGTCAGAAGAGAGGAAGTATTTAAACGTCAAAATCTTTTAAGAGACTTTAAAAAAATAATTTAAAGAAAGTAAGTTATCTGTTTAGTTTTTCTTTTTTTTATATATAATTGGGAAAGGGATAGGGATTTTGCTGTGTGTATGAAATACATAGCAATGAATCCTGGGGGTGGGATTGGAGGGTGGAGGGTGTGAAGGGGGGTCGGGAGGGTAGGCTTTTTTTGGCCATGAGTTCTGAGATAGACTCTGGCCACTTGAAGTGTTGAGACCTGTAAGTGTGTATGCAAGTGTGGGTATGTATGTTTTTAAGTGTGTGTGTTTAAATATCATGTTTTCTCTTTTCCCTCCCTATCCCTCACCATTTTCACTTCCCAACAGTCTACTAGAGAGAATACGGTGTGGCCTTTAGAACATAAAGGAAGATGCATGTATTTGACATGATATTTAACCCCTTTCTTTATGCTGTAATTGAGTGGTAGCCTTCTAAATTCAAGTTTGGGCAAGTGCAGCCAATGGCCTGATTTTGGACTCCATTATAAAAACTTCCTTTTAACCCCCTTTTCTTTTGATTCAAAACAAAGTTGGGGTCGAGGAAGAAGGTTTGGAGAGCAAAGCTGGCTTCTGCTGTACAGAATTGGGTGTGTCTTTTTTCAAGTTGGGCCTTTGGGAAAGTGTTCAAGTGAGAGCAGTCTCAGGGTCTCAGATGGGAAGGGGTATGTACTATACATCCTACCTGTGAAAGCCCAGACCATATGTGAGAATAGTTCTGGGAAAAGCCATGGAGCTAGAGGATCCTGAAAACAGTGAAATTGTGATTTGGGAATTGTTAGGACATTGTATTTTAAATTATATTATAAATGTGAGACTTGCTTTTTATCTGTATAGCTGAAGGGGAACCGCTGCATCCTCATTTTTTTTGTAGCCTATATGTCTTCAGAGATTGGAGCTTGTGAATTAACAGTACTGGTGCCATGAGAGTGAGCAAGCCTAGCCCACATATACTGTTACGTGTAGATAGTCCATGCTTGGTGACTTGAGATGCTAGGCAGAAGTTCTTTAGACTTCTAAGAATTCTTTAAAAAATGGACCAGGTGTCTGTTCTTATGGGTGCTTGATTCTCCCAGATTTTAGGAGTGAACGTTTTTGTTGAGGAAAGAAACCTTTTAAGAGACTAGAAGAATTCTAATAAACCAAGTTGTCTAACTGAAAATGCCACCTAACTATGTAGATCATTTGATGTGATATTCTTTGGTCTTCGTGGCATTTTTATTTTTATTTTTTGCTGTGGAAAAAGGATACCATTTGAATTTGTCTTGTTTTTAATGGAGCTTCCTTCATACCAAATATTCCTTATGGACAAATTGAAATGTTTTTATTGGAAGTCATAGGGAGACAGGAGTTGTACATGTGCTGCTGCTTGCCAGGAACAGATTGGGGAGAATACTGAAGCAGTTGGAATTGACGGTGCACTGGCCTAATATAGGAAGGAATTTATTTGTACAGTATACTTAACCGAAGGTGCATTAGTATACAGCATCTTGTCATATTTGAACTGTCTAGAGTGCCTGCCATTGCTGTGTAAAATGAGCTCTCTGCCAATCTATAAACTAGTATTTTTTACATGGAATGTCACTTCACTTTTATAGATGACATTTTCCTCTTTCTCCTTCATACAGTGTGTGTTGTGCTAATTGGTAGATGTGTGGTGTCTTGACTAAATATAGGCTATTTGTTTAGATTTTGTTTGGTGGAGTCTGCTTTCCTTCCTGACCTTCCAAGAAGGTTATTTAGTTTTCTTCTGTATCTTTGTGGAACTGATTATCACTGATTTAATTATGAAAATGTCTTTTCCAGCTTTTGATTTTTCTCATCAAATGTTGCATATTTTCTAATCACATGTACTCCTTCACCACAGAACATACATATCCGCTTGGCTTCATTAGCAATTCCCTATGGCAGTCTACTTAGTTCCTTAGAACTTTGTCAGGAGTGAACTAGAAAAAGTGCTTACTAGAGCCTAAGAGCTGCTTTATGCTGTGTAGTCGGCCTATGCACTACTAGATCATTGCTGGTATAGATCAGTTTAGAGACTCTTCTATATTAATGCCTCCTGATACTGTTTTAAGATACCTACCATGTCTGCTTTTAGATCTGTTTATATGTCGTGAACCAGCTTATGGGCTGTGCATGAAGCTGTTGCATTGTCTTTGGATTAGCAGTGTGCCTGTGAAGTAGCATGCATATTATCCAAATTCTCGCAAACTTAGGCTTCAGAGGGTTGTGTGATTTCTCTCCCCTCACACTTTCAAAGGGTGAGAAATGGAATTTATACATCCATTAATCCAGTAAACATGGTTTCCCCTCACCCCTTTTTAACGTAAACTATCAAGGATAAGTGGTGGTAAGCAGGCCTGGAGCCTCAAGTTCTATAAATCTCATTCCTAAACTTTGATTGAATCTCATGTTGGCAAAAACAAATACCTGTGGATTGTCCTTAAGGCTGTTAATCAATACCTGTGTTACTCTTAGCTGAACTCTTAATGAAGCATTAATCTAAAGCTAAATTGGTCTTCTGAAGTATCAGTTATGCTTTTGGGTTTAGAAAACACTTAGGAATTAGTTTAGTCTTTTCACTCATGAATCAATGTGTTTCCATATCAGAGACCCTCAGCTTCTTTTTCTTTTTAAAAAAATGATTTTAGTGTTTTGATTTAATGCATTCTTTTTTATAGTTCGGAATTATTGGCTTCACCTGTGCAAATAGAAATAAAATTTCCAGTTAGAAACAGCATTGGATTAGGATACAGAAATAAAATCATGGTAACATTAGTGCTGGATTTCCTTAAGCCTCTGCTATCTAATTCCCCATATTGGAAATGGCATACCCCTCATACTTTGCTTCTTGGACAAAGGCAACTAGAGGGGGGGTCTTATCCCAGTATGGTTGGATTTTAAACACATCTGTGTTCCCCACAGAAACGTGGGAACTTGGGAAATTATTTTTTAAAAGGATTATTCTTTTGTTGATGAATTGTTTTGATACTAATGCTAGGAAAAGGGAGATTCTAGACCATCTTGAAGTTAGAATACAAATACTATTCTCTTGGGTTTGGGAGAATTTTAGCAGTCTATGCAACCCCTCACATGTGGAGAAATAAGCCCTCTGCAGTCCCATTTAAACCTTCAGTGATTTTGATACCTCCCCAAATTTCTCATGTTGCTGCTTGTTAACACACAGCTTTTAACTGAGTATTTGCTCCTGATGGTTTAGGAAATGTTATGTGGGATCACCCTGTCAAGTTTTATTTTATCTTTTTATACTTCTGGATGTGAGTTTTAAATAAGCATGGTACTGTAATCCTGCCTGATAGAATGGTCTAGGATGATAATTATTTTTTAATGGGAGACCTTTCCATTTTAATGTTTCTACAGTATTTAATATAAACTTGGCATTGGAAAAGGGAGGAAAAGAAAAAGAATGTTTATTAAAAAGTTGTGTCTACTCTCCCCCTTTATGAGTGTGTGTATTCATGGTTGAATGAAAAGAAGAGCAAGACTATTGAGTTTTTTGTCATGTTAAGTGTGGAGAGGGATGCTTGACAGCATGCTAATTGAAGCCAGAGCAAATATGTATTCATCAGGTTATCAGGAAGTCTTCATTTGAAAGCTGAGGACCTAACTGATTAGTGGTTAATCACTTTGAAATTGATTATAAGATGGAGATGCTGGCTGGGTTAAGCACTCAAAGAAAAGAATGCAGCAGCCTAATTTAGTGTTAACTTAGGTTTCTGATTTGAAACTGACCTTTTTCCCACCTGAACTCCACACACCTAAAATTGTCCGTTTTCTTACCAGACCAAAGAGCAAAGAAGGAAAAAGAAAAGTAAAACACTTTACCAATCTATGTCACTCAGGTACAATTTTGTGGTGATATTTTTGTCTGTTTTCTTTGTATTGCTCTTAAGAATTCTTTCTCAGCATATTATTCTGCTGTTGCCTCTTTCCTCCTTGGGGCATCTCACTTCTGGATGCTACCCCTGGTATCTCTACTGTTGTTATGTGAATGATAGGATGTAAGTGACCATTACAGTAAGGGCTCTTTGTAAAAAAATTTAAAAATTGTTTTTTAAATTAAAAAAAAGGATGTTGTATACATTTTATAGTCTGGCTATCAGTTTGATATATTGCTGTCAAGTATGTTTCTCAATCTGTATTTATCCATCCCATCAATAAATGTTAATTATAAAACACTCATTGTTATTTTTGCATACTTGAGTCTTCAAGTTAGTCTTTAACTGTCATTTTATTGCTCTTACTGTAGTTTTGTTTTACTTTTGATAGAAGTATGTACCTTCTTACTACACAAGATCCTATGGGAATTGAGTCCATTGGAAAGGCCTAAGATTTGGTCATCACAATGAACCTGAGAGTATAAAGCAGTGATGGGCAACCTTTTGAGCTTGGTGTGTCAGACTTCGCCAAAAAACTGAGCATAACTCGGGTAGTGTGTCACTTTGAGGAAAAAACATGATTTCACAAATGTTTCATCCTCAGGAGCAGCAAAAGTTTCATCCTCGGCATGCGGCCGCCTCAGCGGCGCGTGTCATCAGAAATGGCTATGCGTGTCATAGGTTCGCCATCACTGGTATAAAGTATGATGTAGTAAACCCTCATTTAATATTGTGTGAATACCTGGGAGAGTAACTGCTGCACAAAAAATACATAGCTCTAACAGATGTTAGCAATATGTACTCCTTAATCTAGCAAGCACTATCAACGTGATTCATAATTTTATACGTGGTTTTGAAAAAAATGAAATGGTATAGATAAGGAGTGCATTTGAAAGGAAAAAAAATAAGCATTCTTGGTGGTACCTGGAAAAATTGATAGTGAATACTCTTTTTCCTGGGATATAATAAAAACCATATACACAGGTAAATCTTGTTCATTACACATTTAATGGGAAATAATTTTTATGCTAAAGTACTCCAGAATTATAATACAGAGTTAGCAGTAGTTATAGTTTAAAAGCTCTAAAAGGAAAAAATAAATTGAGCAGAATTATTTATGTTTCTGAAAAATATTTGAGTTCTGTTCATTTATTCCATTTTTTAAATTAAGACGAGTTTTGTTTACTGTGTACATCTGAAACTTTTGTGGAAGTTGCTGACATTTTAGGAATTCTGGTCAGGTTGAATGGAAGGAAAGAAAAACAGTGATTTGCCTTTGTTAAGAGTTAATATCAACTGTATCATCCTTGGGAATAGATGGAAACAAATCAATATAAAGGTTGTGTACAATTGTACCCCCCAATTAAAGGGTTTGTTAAGCTAACTGATGCAGAACTAGGCTTATAAGTTTTCCTCACACTTTAAAAATTTTTTCTTACTTTTGGTTTTAGAGATAATGAAACATCGATGTAAGAGAGAAACATCAATTGGTTGCCTCCTGCACGCACCCAGACGGGGGATTGAACAAAAAACCTGGGTATGTGCCCTGACCAGGAATCAAACCTTCCATCTTTTGGTGTACAGGATGATGCTCTAACCAACTGAGCTACACCGGCCAGAGCTCCACACACTTTTAAGACCTAACTAAATTGGTTTGATCTCTACCATTCAACTTTCTTTAGAAAGTTTGAAGCCTTTTCTATGACTTCTGTGGATTCCAGAAACTTATACAAGGTGGGGCAAAAGTAGGTCTACAATTGTTAAGATGGAAAGAATACAATAATAAATAATAATACAAGCGTAAACTTTCACATACAACTATAAACCTACTTTTGCCCCACCCTGTATTAGCTCTAGGGTCTACTTCTGAATTAATTTGGTGTATGGATTGTCACATGTCCTACTTGTGGTACCTTTTTGCACTGTGGAATCTCAGTGTAGGGAGACAAGTATCGTTTCACATAATACTCAAAACCAACAGATAATGAAAACAAGTTAAACTTGAATATAGTACTTGTCAGGTGGCTCAGTTGGAGCACCATCCTGTACACCAAAAGGTTGCGGGTTCGATCCCTGGTTGGGGTGTGTGGGGGAGGCAATTGATCCATGTTTCTCTGCCCCTTCTCTCTAAAAGCAAGTAAAAGCATTCTTTAAAAAATTAATATAGTAAGTCTTAATTTAATGTCATTGATAGATTCTTGGAAACTGACATTAAGTGAAACGATGGGTAAGGAAACCAATTCTACTATAAGCTAATTGACATAAACAAGAGTTAAGTTCCTATAGCATATTTCTGGTGTGAAAAAAATCACCAAACTTGTAAATAAAGACCCAAAACCTTAATATTAAACACTGAAATAGATGTGAACGATATATTCATTTAAGAAAGATTAATAAAAACAAGTAAGGTGATGATTTTTCAACCCACCATGGACAGGATACCCATCAGGGCTCATCACACACCCATACTCATGGATAATTTACACAAAACCAACTCCACATCTTCAGGCTGTGGGAGTACCTGGAGAAAGCCCACACAGACATGGGAAGAATGTACAAACTTCACACACAGTGGCCCTGGTGGGGAAGTGATTTGTTCTCAAAGTTATAACAAAACGATGTTGAACACAAGGAAATTGAGGACCTGCTGTACTAGAGACATCTTTTCTGAAAAGTAGTTTCAGGCATTTCCTTGCCTTTCATTTATTCCTTCACTAGAAAATAGTACCTACCAAGTACTGTGTACTGATTACTGATGGGAGTATGGCAGTAAACAAAAAAGCATCCTGTCCTTGTAGAACTTATATTCTAGTTGTAGGAGACAAGTAAAACAGTTCAATAATAAGTACTTTGGAGAATGCAAAGCAGGGAAGGAGGGACACACACACATAGAGACAGAGAGAGAGAGCGCGCGCGCGCGAGAGAGCAGGTAAGTAGAGTTGAAATTGGAAAGATGGCTAGGGAGGAAGGCCTCATGAAATTACAATTCAGCAAAGATCTAAAAGAGGTGAGAGAGCAAGCCATGGAAATAGTTGGGGTAAGAGCATTCCAGGAAACAAATGGCAAAGGTACTGAGGTAGTAGAGCAAGGAGACGAATGTGAAAATAAGTGAGGAGAGGAGAGAAGTAGAATATGTGGTTAGAGGGGAAATAAAAGGCTAGATATTGTAGGGCCTTGTAAGCCATTATAGAGAGTGAAATAGGGCACCATTGAAACGTTTTGTGCAGAGAAGTGACATGCTCTAGCTTAGGATTTAAAATGTTTATTTGGAAAAAAAATGAAATGTTCATTTGGGCTCCTGTTCAAAACGGATTGTAGGAATCAAGGGTAAAGAGGCTCACAATAATTAAGGTTAAGAGAAAAGAGTGGCTTGAACCAGGTGGGAAGTGCTAAAGCTAATAAGAAATTACATATCTTAAAGTTGGAGCCAGTAGTGAAAAGCTATAAGGTTAGAAGAAAAAAAGTCAAGGATGACTGCCACTCGTTTGGCCTGACCAACTGGAAGGATGGAGTTGCCATATACTGAGATGAGGATGGCTATAGAAAAAGCCAGAGTTTGGCCCAGCGGGTGTGGCTCAGTGCTGAGCATTGACCCATGAACCAAGAGGTGCCCGGGTTGTGGGCTCAGTCTCCAGTGGGGGACATGCAGGAGGCAGCCAAGTGATGTCTCTCTCTCTCTATCCCTCTCCCTTCCTTTCTCTAAAATCAATAAAAACATTAAAATAAAGAGCAAGAGTTTGGCTCTCTCTCTCTCTCTCTCTCTCTCGCTCTCTCTCTCTCGCTCTCTCTCGCTCTCTCTCGCTCTCTCAATACTCACACTTTTCTCTAGGATTAGTTCCCAGAACTCCAAATTTTCAAAAATTACTTCCTTCAAGAATTCTTTCCAATTGCACTCTCCTTCCCAGGAGCACACCCATGCCTTTCTCTTCTCTATCTTCTGCCCCCATAGGCATGCATCTCCTAACTTCTAGCAATGGCTGTTGGTGGCTCTTCCCAGGTTAACCCAATGAACCTGTCTCCAAGGCTTCCTTTTTGAAAGATGAAACAGAGGGCCGGAGACCATGGGATACCAGGACACAGGCTTTATTGGCGATCACCCTGCCGGCCGCCTTCCAGAGGGGAAAGAGAGAGAGAGAGCGTGTGCTGGGGTGAGAGTGCCTTTTAAGGGGAGGAAAAGAGGGGACGGGGCTTAGGGCACTCAGCACATGCTGATTGGTGGTTTCATGTAAGGTACATGGTTAGGGGCCTAGGGAATTAGGAATCGGGGGCTTAGGGTATATGGCAGGTGCTGATTGGTGGTTCAATGTCCGGCTGCAGGTGGAGTTTACGTCATACTCTGTCCATCAGTTGGGGGAAGGGAGGATCTATCATTCCAGGCTTTTGCTAATATTAAAAAAAAATTGAGAGACCGGGCAGGGTCAGGGGATGAAGGTCCGTCTTCCATAGATCCTCCCTTCCCCCAACTGATGGACAGAGTATGACGTAAACTCCACCTGCAGCCGGACATTCCTGAACACCTTATATGGACTGTACATTGAACCACCAATCAGCACCTGCCATGTACCCTAAGCCCCCAATTCCTAAATCCCTAGGCCCCTAATCATGTGCCTTACATGAAACCACCAATCAGCATGTGCTGAGTGCCCTAAGCCCCGTCCCCTCTTTTCCTCCCCTTAAAAGGCACTCTCACCCCGGCACTCTCTCTCTCTCTCTCTCTCTCTCTCTCTCTCTCTCTTTCCCCTCTGGAAGGCGGCGGCAGGGTGATCGCCAATAAAGCCTGTGTCCTGGTGTCCCATGGTCTCCGGCCCTCTGTTTCATCTTTCATCATGGTGCTGAACCTGGGTGAGCATGGACTATCCTCGAACCTAGCCCCGAGCTTCTGACTCCTGCTCTGGCTCTGCTCGGCGGCATGGTTCTGAGTCGATTGGCCTGCTCAGAACACTCCTCAAACCCTGCCGTGCCAGGACACGTGGGAATCTCATCGCTTCCTTCTAACCGGTAGGCTTCAGGGATTTTCCCAACCACCCCCACCCCTGGTTCCCTTGACCTGGAAAGGCCTCAGAGTTTCCCGTACACGGCTCTACGTTCTACGTTCTACGTTCTACGTTCTACGTTCTACGTTCTACGTTCTACGTTCTACATTCTACTTTCTACGAAAGCCCAGGTACCTGGCCGGGAAAACTCTGTTCTACTCCACGGGAAAGGTTCAGGGTGACGACCTTGCAACCTTCTCCCGTCCTTTTTTCTACAGGTTGGCAGAGGGAAAAGAAGGACGCTTCTTATTCCTTCCCCAACTTCTCGGTGGCCTTTCCCTCCGGTCAAGGGAACCTCTCAATCCAAACCCTCTCGTAACTTCAAAGAAGCTCTACCTGGCCACAATATAAACTCAACAGTCTCTCTGTGGCCTGAAAATTCCAATTTCCTCCGAGATCTAGATAATTTTTGCCACCGGATTGGGAAGCATTCGAGATTCCTACGAACAGGCTTTCCCCTCCCCACCCATCCTCCCGCTCTCCCCACTTGCTTTATTCCTCGTGTTCCACTCATCAGATCCTCCTCTGGAAGTCCTCTTTGTCCTCTCAAACCCCTTTCTCTGTCTTCTGACTCTTTCAACCCAGCAGATCATTTCTCTCCACGTGTCTCAATCTCGCCACCTCCTTACAATCCTAAACCGGTCCCTCTCTGACTAAACACTTTTTTTCCCAGGTCAATGCCGTCGGAGTGGAGTGCAGGAGTCCTTGGAGGACTCCGGGAGTACGTTTAACTTTTTTTTTCCTTTACACACACTGGCAGCGGCATTTACAGGCCCTTCCTCTCCCTCAGGGTGTTCGCTTCCTGAGTCTCCATGCAAAGCCCCTCCTGGTCCCGCCCTCATTTTGGGAGGCAGGATGGGGCATTTCTACCTCTGAGAATTCTAACCCCCCCCTCCTTTCCCTGTGTTCTCCGCCTTATCTCCGCTCCTGTGGCCTCCAGCAAACGAATTCACAGGTGGCTGGCCATTTCCCTTCTCACTCTCTGACCTTTCTCAAATTGAAAAACGCCTAGGCTCTTTCTCTTCAGACCCTCTTAACCAGCAGCCGCCTTCTCCCCAGTCCCGGAGCCCAAATCCTGAGAACCTGAGCTCCAAAACAGCCTTTCCATCTAACACTCATTCTCAGGCCCAAAGACTGCCTTCCTCAACAGCTTCTTCTACTCTCGCGTCCACTCTACCCCCGAGAGAGGCAGCAGGAACTGAGGGCACAGTCTGAGTCCATGTCCCATTCTCTATGTCCAGCCTCACAGATTGAGAGGCATCTCAGGTTTCTTTTAACACTGACCTGACCACCTTTACTCCCCGACATATGCCACAACTGCAGGTCCACAAACCCCTCAAAAAGACCTCGTTAACCTGACCTCTAAGGTCTTTAATAATAGAGACAAGGAGACCCAAATCCAAAATCAAGCGAGATCAGCCAAGGCTCAGGCCCAGTAGGGGGCCTTCCAGCTCCTAGCCACCACTCTCATGAACCCCAAACGGAGTGCCGGTCCTCCAACCGCGGGTAAGTCAGGGGCTAAGCCTCCTCCGGGCCCATGCTTCAAATGCAACAAGGAAGGACACTGAGCTAAGTCCTGCTCAAACCCGAGACCCCCGCCTGGGCCCTGCCCAAGGTGCGGAAGGGAAGGCCACTGGAACTCAGACTGTAGTCTGGCTCCTCCAGGTCTGGCCTCAGCCAGTCCAGCATGGCCACCCTCTGGATCCGGTTTGGAGCTCCTAGACCTCATGGGACTGGCCACCGAAGAAGCTGCCCAGGCCCCGACAGGGCCCCACAGACTTACATCACCAGGACAGAGCCTCGGGTAAGGACTGTGGTGGCAGGTAAGCCGATCTCCTTTTTAATTGACACTAGGGCCACTTATTCTGCCGTCTCTGAATTTGCTGGGACCCTTGTCCCCTCCTCAGTCTCTATTATGGGGGTTGACATATCAGTCTCACAGCCATTAGCCACCTCACATCTACACAGCATCTTACTAAATTCCCCCATTCACTCTTTTCCCATTCTACCGGCCAGGGCTACCATGCATCCCCTCTTAAAACCCAGTTGTCCCAAACCACAGTCACCTACCTCAGTTTCACTCTCTCAACCCAAAAGGCCGAGCCATTCCTTGGACAGTAAATGCCTTATCTCCTTATCTCCTCTATGATCATTATCTGTAGGAAGAATGTGGCCATTTGGGACTCAAGCGGCTAGAGGCCTGGCTAGCCTGGGAACGGGCTACGGAGCCTGCTCTCTCCCCCGCTGCCTTTTCTAGCATACAATACTGAAACATTGATTGCTAGACATGTTTGGAAATACTTAATACAAGGTCTGAGGCATGGTTATGCATTTTTGAAGGACATAGAAGGAAGGTTTGAAGGCTAATTTGAAATTTTGAAGGTTTTTGTGAAGGTTGTGCATGTGATGAGATGGAACAGAGAAAAGTAGAAAGAAAGAAAGTTACTCTAAGCAAGAAAGTGAGGCTTCAGTCTCCAAGCCTGGCAGGATAAGGTTGCTGGATACTTCTTAAGCTAAACCAGAATATTCAGTGTCTAACCTCTTATCCAACCATCCAGGTCCCTGGTTCTCACTACTCCTTTCCTTCCCTTTCCCTCCCACTTTCACTGCAACACAATCTCAATCACTCATCTGTCACCCCTTATTGGCAGCGCCATGGTGACTACTCTCTCAGCTTGGAGTGCGGAACTAGAAACTTCTCCTTACACCTTTTAACTTGTCTCCATGATAGGGATTTTTCTTCCTCTGTGGGGAAAACACATACATCTGTCTCCCCATCAGCTGGACAGGAACCTGTACTTTCATCTATCTCTCACCCAATGTAGATGCAGCCCCAATAATCAGTCTTTACCTGTCTCCGTAACCCATCATATCTGACACAAAAGGGCAGTCCAGATCATCCCTCTCCTCATAACCCTCAGCATCACAGAAGGAGTTGGAACTGCCATAGGGAGCTTAACCACTGCTCTACCTATACTTTGAAACCCTGTCTGGATGCCCAGCAAGGGGCAAAACTGAGAAAACAAGAGCCTCACCCCCAGGGTAACCTACTCTTTTCCCCCTAAAAATAACATCTAGGTCTCAGTTGTATTTCAGCTCCAGGCCCAGAAAAGTGGCAAAACCAGACAAGTGACGCTGTGGCAGCCTCAGGACCAGCTTTTACCTCCCAAGTGACTCAACAAGACTTCGCTCTCAAGACTTCACCAACCAGTCTCTTGGGGAAATTATGCTGCTGCACTCCTCGTCCAGCCTCCCATCATTAGGCCAACTGGTGTCTATTCCTTTAATTTTGCTCTTTAGCCCCTTTCTCATGCGCTGTTTTCTAGTCTTTTGCAGAACAGAATGCAGGCGTTCGCCAACCAGAAGGTGGGAGAGATCTATCTGGCACTGAATTCAGAACCTAACACCAGAATCCTTGAGACTCCGGGTAGACGCCCCTAACGACGCCCCCTCTCAGCTGGAAGAAGTTACAGAAGACAGACCTTCATCCCCTGACCCTGCCCGGACTCTCAATTTTTTTTAATATTAGCAAAAGCCTGGAATGATAGATCCTCCCTTCCCCCAACTGATGGACAGAGTATGACGTAAACTCCACCTGCAGCCGGACATTCCTGAACACCTTATATGGACTGTACATTGAACCACCAATCAGCACCTGCCATGTACCCTAAGCCCCCAATTCCTAAATCCCTAGGCCCCTAATCATGTGCCTTACATGAAACCACCAATCAGCGTGTGCTGAATGCCCTAAGCCCCGTCCCCTCTTTTCCTCCCCTTAAAAGGTACTCTCTCTCTCAAGCTCTCTCTCTCTCTTCCCTTTCCCCCTCTGGAAGGCGGCCGGCAGGGTGATCGCCAATAAAGCCTGTGTCCTGGTATCCCATGGTCTCCGGCCCTCTGTCTCATCTTTCCTTTTCTCTGACTTTCCCGTGGGCCAAAGCCGCCCCACCCAAGGTTTTCTCTTGCTGTTGCTTCTGTCCTAAGCCCTGCCTTATTTCACTGTCCCTAGCTTTAAAAAGGTACTCTTAAAATTAAAAAAAGAAAAGAATTCATCTTTCCCAACCTCAACAAACACCCTCAGTCCACTTTAACCTACTCAGTAGCTAACAAAGAGTGCAGTGAATTAGAAACAGCCATCTGCTTTGTTAAATAGCACAAAGAATTTGTTAATATCTTGACCCTTAAATAATATCTGCCCCCCTCTCCAATTTAGAGGGAAGTGGTTCTAAATAGCATTTTTTGTCTGTTCTGGGCTCAGCAGGAGGATCTTTTTTTTTTTTTAACTAAGACCTTCAGTAGAGCCTCTAACTAAACAAAATCTTTGTTGCATCTCTATCTAGTTCTTAATTCCTCTTTACATTGTTTCCGATAATAGTTTTAATACTCCTTTTTTATATTGCCACATTTGATTGCAGATTCTGATTCCAAAATTTTCTGTAATGTGACTGCCTCTGGCTAGTTTTGAGTTATAGGGTATTTATAACAAATGTCTTCTTTGTACCCTCTGAGGATTGGAGTGTATATAAATCGTAGTTGCTATTATGTTAGTATTGCATCCACAATCCCAAACTACTCTAGAATGTTTACTTCAAAAAAGCAGGGTTGTCTTCCTCATTCTCTAGTGTCTGGCACTTAGGTGCTCAGTAAATAACTTGTTGAATGAATACATTTCAGGAAAGGGCCTTCTAGGGCTACCCTAATCTCTGGAAACAGCATTTCACCTGTCCCACCACTCTCCAATTTCTGTTTTAATCATTTCTTGTGGCTAAACTCCTGTTCTTGAGCATTGTGGATTCTCTATGCTCACCTCCTCATCGGTAGTGGAGAAATCTCTTATTTAAATTAAACTGACAGCAGGTAAGAGTGCTTGGGGAGGTTGAGATGCAAAAAAGATCCAGGAAGTTTATGGGGAAGATGTTAGTTCATTTCCACAAGAAGTGAAAAAAAAAAGATGCTTTCAACTAAAAAAATCCTTAAAGGATTATAAAATTGGGATTGTGTATGCCCTTTCTATATATCTGCGTTATTTAGCATGGAACTACAGAGAATTTCAATCAGGGTCTAAACCACTAGTATTTCCTTATTCTCAGTCCCATGCTCTTCACTATATGAGAGGCAAAAAGGGATAATAATTAGAATGAGGGCTGGGTTCAAATTTGCCTCTCCCCCTCATTTAGTACATATGGGCCCATTCTGTTTCTAAGTTATCTGTAAAATGGAGATAATAGCCCCTACCTCTTAGGGTTGCTTGGAAAATTAAATGTTTATGTATGTAATCGCTCAGACTCAGTAAATACTCAGAAAGTGTTTCAGTAAGTGAACTGCTCACAAAAGAAAACTAAGGCCTTTTCCTGTATAAAGTGCCAAATGTCTGATTTTTTTACTAGTTATGTAGATGTGCTGAGGTAGCGGCAAGCAAAGACCACAGACCGAGCGCCCCAGAACGGCCTGAAAACACCAGCTACGCTCTGAGGTGGAAAAACAGCGCTACTTCGGGGCCCGCGCAGCGCCGCCTCACTCTCCCCGGGGCGGAGTTGCTGACAGACAGACAGCTCGTCTCTCCTACCTCAGCCGCACATTTTCTTGGGGCCCCGCCCCCAAGCGTGATAGGTAGTGACTTTGGCCAATGGTGGCACACCGCCGTAGGAGCGCTAGCCAATCAGCGGTTGGGAGCCCGGAAAGGCGCGGGGCCGAGCTAGAAGTGGCTGACGGGGGCAGAAGTGCGAGCGGCGCGGCGCGGTGCGGTGGCGGAGGTAAGATGGCGGCGGTGTTTACTTTAGGTCTTTGCAGTTAGGCTGCTGCCTTGCCCCTCCTGCCCCCTCCGGGCTGCTACTCTGTCTCCATCAGCGTCGGGGTCGCTCTCCTCCTACAGGCTTCCCGGACCCAGATTCTCCGGTGCCCGGAACCTTAGTACAAAATGGCGCTCTCACGGGCTGCCGAGGACGGGCTGGGACAGCGATGAGCTCTGAGGCGGGTCGGGACAAAGACGGCATGGAGGGAGGCGGAGGCGGGGCGCGGCTCTGCGGCGTTGCTGCCGCCGCTGGGGGCCGGCGCTGAGGCTTCCCCCTCGTGCTGCGGAGGTGCGAGTCCTGGCGATACTTGTAGCATGGTGGTGATGGGGTGGGGGTGGTGGTGATGGGGTAGGGGTGGTGGTGATGGGGTAGGGGTGGTGGTGATGGGGTGGGGGTGGTGGTGATGGGGTGGGGGTGGTGGTGATGGGGTAGGGGTGGGGCTGGGGTAAGGGTGGTGGTGATGGGGTGGGGGGTGGTGGTGATGGGGTAGGGGTGGTGGTGATGGGGTAGGGGTGGTGGTGATGGGGTAGGGGTGGTGGTGATGGGGTAGGGGTGGTGGTGATGGGGTAAGGGTGGTGGTGATGGGGTGGGGGTGGTGGTGATGGGGTAGGGGTGGTGGGGATGGGGTGGGGGTGGTGGTGATGGGGTAGGGATGGTGGTGATGGGGTAGGGATGGTGGTGATGGGGTAGGGGTGGTGGGGATGGGGTGGTGGTGATGGGGTGGGGGTGGTGGGGATGGGGTAGGGGTGGTGGTGATGGGGTAGGGGTGGTGGTGATGGGGTGGTGGTGATGGGGTAGGGGTGGTGGGGGTGGGGCTGGGGTGGGGGTGGGGGTGATGGGGTGGGGGTGGTGGTGATGGGGTGGGGGCGGAGGTGGGGGTGGAAGTGGGGGTAGGGGTGGTGATGGGGTAGGGGTGGTGGTGATGGGGTGGGGGTGGTGGTGATGGGGTAGGGGTGGGGGTGATGGGGTAGGGGTGGGGGTGATGGGGTAGGGGTGGGGGTGATGGGGTAGGGGTGGTGGGGTGGGGGTGGGGGTGATGGGGTAGGAGTGGTGGGGTGGGGGTGGGGGTGATGGGGTGGGGGTGGTGGTGATGGGGTAGGGATGGTGGTGATGGGGTAGGGGTGGTGGGGATGGGGTGGTGGTGATGGGGTGGGGGTGGGGGTGGGGGTAGGAGTAGTGGTGGGGCTGGGGTGGGGTAGAGGGAGAAGAGGAGGTGAGGCTGATTCCCTAATGCCTGAGGAGAGACAGGGAGAGTGTCTTCTGTCTGTCCTTTAGAAAGTCGCTCGCAGTCTGCCCGGCTGTTGTGGAGGAGGAATTTTTGACAAGAGTAAGGTCCTTTTTTGGTCTTTTGTGTGATCCTGCAGGTTTTGGTATGAACAGGATTCGGATCCACGTCTTGCCGACCAACCGAGGGAGGATCACCCCAGTTCCCAGGTCTCAGGAGTCCCTCTCTTGTTCGTTCACTCATCGCCCATGCTCGCAACCTCGTCTGGAGGGACAGGAGTTTTGCATTAAGCATATCCTTGAAGACAAGAATGCACCTTTCAAGCAATGTAGTTACATATCGACGAAGAATGGGAAAAGATGCCCCAGTGCTGCCCCAAAGCCTGAGAAGAAAGATGGGTATATATATGTATAGATACTTTTGTCGTTTGTACTTTTAGTTTTAAAGTGAGGGTGGAATGGGGTATCATGAGGGCTTGGACGTAGCTACTGAGTTTTTAGCCCACATGCTTCCAAAATTGGGATTATGAATAATATATCCTTGGGGAAGAAAAAAATTGGTGAAAACTGGGACGATACTATTTTCCATTGGGTCACTCAGATCTTCTCTTTGGATCTTTTGCCCTTATCTTTAAAGGGATAATCTAGATTTTTCTTAACCCTAGGGTCCATGACTCTTGGCCATTTCTGAACCTTATATAATATGCAAAATGTGTATTCTGGGAAAGGCTTCATTGCTTTCATTACATACAAAGATATCCACGTGGAGCATAACTTGGGTAGATAATTCTTCATATACCTTTTTAAAATTGTGTGCGCCATCTTATTACCTACTATGTGTTAATATTGAAGTAAAATGTAGAGTTGCCTTCCAGAACCAATTTTGAAAGATGAAAGTGGATTTCTTTGATTTGTTGAGATGTCAGCATTTTGTAGTCAGAATGTTTTGTTTGGTGGATAGAGCACTAGATTATGCTACCTGCATTTCCCTGTCTGAATATAAAATGTTAATTATTTGTCTCCTTAGGGTGTCCTTCTGTGCTGAACATGCCCGTAGGAATGCACTGGCGCTTCATGCTCAAATGAAGAAGACCACTCCAGGGCCTATGGGTGAAACACTCTTGTGCCAGCTGAGCTCATATGCTAAGTCAGAGCTGGGGTCTCAGACTCCAGAAAGTAGTCGCAGTGAAGCCAGCCGAATTCTGGGTAAGGATATTCTCTCCTAGAATGGAAAAGGAGGAGAAAAGGTAACAAAGAACTTACTGGTTTTAGCACAGTGCTTTGAACATACCAGTATATGGTACTTGATAATACAATACTATTAATTCATTGGCAAATGGTTGAGATTCGAGGATTGCTATGTTATTTATCAATTCTTTTCAGACTGAAATAGTGTGTGCTTAGGTTTACTTTCCTGAGTTTATGACTGTTTTCTTCATTGCTGTTTTTATACATACTGTCTTAGCTATGTAAGGTAATTTTAGGAAACAAAAATAATTTTGAATTGGACCTTGTTCTTTTGAGGGCATGGTTGACTCAATTTTAAGATTTGGGTTGATTTGTTAAGTAACCTAGTTTTGTGTGGTGGAGTTACAGAGGTGGGAAGTCTTAATGGCTGCTGTCCCTTCCTTGCCTCAGATGAAGACAGCTGGAGTGATGGGGAGCAGGAACCCATTACTGTGGATCAGACATGGAGAGGTGACCCTGACAGTGAAGCTGATAGCATAGACAGTGATCAAGAAGATCCCTTGAAGTAAGTTGTAATTCCACATAGGCTTTTAAATATTTTATGTAGTTAGTATGTGGAATGTAGTACTGCGTACTGTTAAAAAATTAATAACCTAAAAGGGTTGAAGAAAGCTTAGCTGTTTGTGGGCAGAAAGAGATTCTGTAAATTAAAGTGTCATGATTCATCATCATTTCACTTTGAGGCAGGATTTGATTCTGTTTTAGAAGTCTTGTAATTTGGGAAAACTTTTGGATGACTAATTCTACACCTGAGTAAGTATAGGAGAGAAAATAGGAAATTTTTTGGACATAGGAGGGTTGAGAAATGCTTAAATCAGAGAAGAAGAAATTAATATGAATGCATTCTTTTTTTAAAAAAATTTATTTTTATTGGTTTCAGAGAGGAAGGAAGAGGGAGAGAGAGAGAAACATCCACGATGAGAGAGAATCATGGATCGGCTGCCTCCAGCAAGTCCCTCAATGGGGATCAAGTCCACAACCCCAAGCATGTGCCCTTGACCGGAATCGAACCTGGGACCTTTCAGTTTGCAGGCTGACGCTCTAGCCACTGAGCCAAACTGGCTAGGGCATGAATGCATTCTTGACGTAAAACTCAGGAATAATAAAGTGATTGTATTTGAAAAACTACCTTTGCAAAGTTACATCTTATGGGTTTTTATTTTAAAGAAAAATAAAAAGATGTTTCAAGAATATCCTTTGGTTTCATGTCTAAGAGAGAGAAACTGATTTAGAAACCAGGAAGTGAGTAATCAGCCTAATTATATCTTATTGTGGTTTCTCTCTTCATGGAACCCATATTCATGTTAGGAGTTGTAGAAACATAAAAGCATTAAGCATTGCTACTCCTAAGTCTCATATTGCTATGTCTCATGGTTTAGTTTAGTTTGCGTTTTTGTTTTTTTGTTTTTTCTTTCTGACTTCTGTCTCTTAGCACTTCCCACTGACAATTTAGGTAGAAGGATGTAAATAATGGAGTAAGGAATTTCTAGACTAGACTGTATTGAACTTCAATTCTTATTGTGGATAAGAATTGAACTTTTCTTCATTACCTTGGATTCTGAGGTTTATAAGAAGTCATTTAGGGTTACATTTTTCTGAGTAGATTTTAATGTATTTTCTCTTGAGTAATTTCAGTATAGTTAGCAATTCCGAAATACTTTTTTGGAAAGTCCATCTAAGTAGTTTGAGAAGGAATGTTTGTTTTCTAACAAGATTCTTTCACAGTAATTTTATATCAAGCGTATTTTTTATTTTTCATTGTGCTTCTACAAATGCCAAACTTGTTGCATTGAAGAGGTGTGTGCTCTGTAGGGTCACAATTTTTTTTTCAGGTCCAGAAACTTGATTTTATCATTAGTAATCGAGATCAGTGTCTAGGGGATACTACAGTCATATGAATATAACTTACAAGAGACTACTGTATCAACCAAAATATCAGTTATATGAGAAAGTAAGTGTTACAAGGACTAGGTACTCAATGTCAGTTTCTCCTAAAAGGAACATCCAAAGGGGGAAAAAAAAAGCTCCAAATATGTGCAGCGATTAGGCGATGAAATAGAAGGCTTTTAAAAATATATATTTTTTTATTGATTTCATAGAGGAAGGAAGAGGGGGAGAGAGAGAAGAAACATCAATGATGAAAGAGAGTCATTGATCAGCTACCTCCTACTGGGGATTGAGCCCACAACCTGGGCATGTGCCCTTGACTGGAATCAAACCCGGGACCCTTCAGTCTGCAGGCCAGTGCTCTATCCACTGAGCCAACCAGATAGGACAAGGTTTTTTTTAATCCTGTGAGGAACATTATCCAAAATAAATTTAGGCTCATTAAAATATATGCAACCCAGATATTTGCCCTGACCGAAAATCAAACCTGCAACCTTTTGGTGTATAGGACAACACTCCAACTGAGCCACTCAGCCATGGCAGGAATGTCTTTTTAAAAAAATATATTTTTATTGATTTCAGAAAGGAAGGGAGAGGGGGAAAGAGATTGAAACATCAATAATGATGAGAGAATCATTGATCGGCTGCCTCCTGCACGCCCCCCTACTGAGGATCGAGCCTGCAACCTTGGCATGTGCCCTTGACTGGAATTGAACCTGGGACCCTTCAGTCCACAGGCCAACGCTCTATCCACTGAGCAAAACAAGCTAGGGCAGGAATGTATTTTTTAAAAATTATTTTAATTCCCTGTTATAAAAGCAAGTCTGACCTCAATTTAGCTGCTCTCATTCACCACAAACTGCCTTTTATGTACTACAACATCCTTGAAAGGCAAAGGGTCCAGGCTTTTCTTTCCGTTCACAAGTTTGGAGCTCTTTTAGGAATGTATTTTTAAGTTAGAAGTTATAATTCGTTATCTTTTGTACTTTAATTAAAATATATTAAGATACATGCTACAACAAATTGAGCACTTTCCTATTAAGTGACTTTTCTGTATTATTAGATGGAATAAGAATGTAGATTAATAAATTTTGAGCCCTAACTGGTTTGGCTCAGTGGATAGAGCGTCGGCCTGCGGACTGAAAGGTCCCAGGTTCGATTCTGGTCAAGGGCATGTACCTTGGTTGTGGGCACATCCCCTGTAGGAGGTGTGCAGGAGGCAGCTGATCGATGTTTCTCTCATCGATGTTTCTAACTCTCTCTCCTCTCCCTTCCTCTCTGTAAAAAATCAATAAAATATATATTTAAAAATAAAAAATAAAAATAAATTTTGAGCATTCTGTATCTACTTTTTAAACATAATGCAAATAACTGGGAAAAATAATGAAACATCTTCCCTTCCTCATATGGTGAGATCATGCTAGATCATACATTAGTGTCCATTCTTGGAGATTTTTTTTTTATATGTGTATATAAGAACTTGAATGGTAAAATGTGTAAAAAGATTTCTATTAATAAGGTGATTGTCTCAGCACTGATTGCTTATTAAATATCATCTAGTATCTACCCTTTTCTCTTTTTAAACTTGGGTTTTATTATTGTGCTTTTTTATGCATTGCTGGGAATTTTCTATTTCAGACATGCTGGTGTCTACACAGCCGAAGAAGTGGCCCTGATTATGCGTGAGAAACTAATTCGTTTACAGTCTTTGTACATTGATCAGTTTAAACGACTTCAGCATCTGCTCAAAGAGAAGAAGCGACGTTACTTACATAATCGGAAAGTGGAACATGAAGCTCTAGGCAAGTTGCAACAACCTATTGTAGGTTCAACATGTGAACCCACATGTTGGTAGTAGTAGTTACATTTATCTCTGTTGGTATCTGGAGTGGAGGAGAATTTGCTTTTGAAACTGCCTATCTTATGGCCCAAGATTTTTCTATTTACTTGTTAATTTGGAGACTAGCCCTTGTTTGGTTGCTTGGCAGATAACATCTTGGTGGTTGTGACTCTACAGGTAGTAGTCTCCTGACTGGCCCAGAGGGACTATTGGCCAAAGAACGAGATAACTTAAAGCGTCTAAAATGTCTTCGGAGGTATCGTCAGCGCTATGGAGTAGAAGCCTTACTACATAGGCAGCTGAAGGAACGCAGAATGCTGGCCACAGATGGTGCTGCCCAACAGGTAATTTGTGCATATACTTCTAAGATTTATAAATTTGCTTTCTTTGTAAAGTTAGGGTAATTGTCCAAGCACTGTTGTACAGTCTTGGCTCTGCCATCTGACTTATTGGACATGGGGTATATTGAAAAGAGCACTTACCTGGAAGTCCAGAGACATAGGTTCTAGTCTCAGTTTTCTTCTGACCAGTATTGTGCCTGCACTGATAACTCCTCTGGGCCTCTATTCCCATCTGCAAATTGAGGGGTTGCCACAGATTTCTCAGTTCTTTGGTTCAGAAGTTCATCAGTTCAGAAATAGGCACAGGCTAAGCCCACTTTTCTTGGGAATCGTGTTTTAGAAGGCAGGAAAATAGGTAGAATAATAGGAGCAATGAATGTTCGGAAGAAAGGTTGATAGGAGCAGAAGTAAGTGATCACTTAAATTTTTTTCTCAGGCCCTCGGTCTCTGCTTCAATAAGATTAATTTTATTTCTGTGTTTTATTTGTTGAAGTTTCACATAAGATTACAATTTCGAGAAGGGTTCTGCTAAAAGATAAAATAGTTTGAAAATCATTAGTCTATATTGCACTTTCATAATATGGAGGGGTAAGATTCAAATTAGGGTTGATTCATTTGTACATGAGATTTTAAAAATTATTTTTTTACATAGCATTGGTGTATACATTTAAATGTTGAATTTTTTAGCTTTTAAAGATGTACCTTATATTTTATAACTAAGTATTCTCATACATAATTGGTTGTATGTTCTTTTGTGGGTGTATTGGTTGTGTTTTTTTATTGTTTTTTTACTTATCTCTTTTTTTCAATTTTAGGCCCATACCACTCGTTCCAGTCAGAGGTGCTTGGCCTTTGTGGATGATGTTCGTTGTTCTAATCAGTCTCTTCCAATGACCAGACACTGCATTACTCGTATCTTTTTACTTTGTTCAGTTTGCTAGCTAGACGGAAAGGCTAGTGGGAGACCCTGATAGTTGCTTAATTGAAGGTCTTTGTTATCCTTTGGCCCTGAATCAAGGCCAGCAGTTTGCTGAAGCTGCTGGTTTCAAGCAGGAGCCTAAAGAAATGTCTTTCTATGGTCTGTTGGCCATTTCAGAACTTAGGAAATGTAATGGCCAATTCATTAGAAAGAAACATCTGAGTAATTGGTGATAGATGTGGACTAATATTTATTTGTAGTCAGTTAATACTGGGATTCCAGATATGAGGTTCCTGATTTAACTTGTTTATTAGAATTATAATACTGTTAAATCCAGTTATAACAAAAAAAATTTGTGGGTTTTCTACCAATAACAAGTACAGTTCTGAACTGTGAGCTTCCTTTGAGTATTATCCTTTTGTACGGTTAATGCTCTTAACTTGTACTTTCAAATTGGAAACTTAACTGTTTCCAAGGATAATTACTCCCCAGTTAATTTGCCTTTGACCATCAGAGCACCTTTTGATTCTGCTGTGGGACTACATTTATTTACCAGGCTACCCAACTTTGGACTGTTTATTGTGAAAGTACATCTTTATATGGACATTGATTGAGAAAGTGACTTTCACTATAAAAGCCTTTGTTAAGTATGATTATCTTTAGTATATGAAAAGCATATTTCATATACTGGATTTCACTTGCTGGATTTCAGTTGCCTGACAAGAGATAAAATATTGGAAAGTAAAATATTTTTTCAATAGGAAGAGGAGAACCTTCCCTGGCCTTTTGAAAGGAAAACTGACTTCTGTTCTTTTTGTCAAATCTTTTACCAATTTATTAATTATTGCAACAACAAATGTCTGCTAAAGAATTGTTGTCCTTAATGTATAAAATGCTTGTGCAAAGTAATTAATAACTGAAATTAAATGCTCCAAACTTAATTGGTTAAAGGCAATCTTTGGACAGATTTAAAAAGAAGTAGCTGATAGTTGAATAGTGCTTATTACTGTAAATAAATGAAATAGGAAATAAAACATGTTTTAATCCATAAATTTGATGCTTATATATATTTTTAATGAGTGAATTTCAAAAGTTGGTGACAGTGTGGTGAAATGGACCCTCTAAATACTGCCAGTGGGAATATAAAGTGTTATAGGCTTTTTAGAAAGCAATTTGACTATTTATATTCTTTACTATGTTACTATCACCTCTGTGAATTTATTTAAGGAGATAATTAACTATAGGACCAGTATTCCATAAAATTTCTATAATTTGAGACTTAAAATTTTCAGAGATGGGAAGGAGAAAATTATGATACAACATAATAGTAATATGTTGTCATTAAACATTTAATAAACTTTATGAATGATATGAGAAAACATTTGATAACAAAAATAGGATATAGGATTCTGTAGAGTATGTTTTAACTACATGGAACTAAATACTAGGAGGAAGTTTAATAGAAATGTGACTGTTTTTGGATGGTGGGGTTATGAATGCCCTTTTCCCTCTGCTTTGTACTTCTCAGGTTTTCTTCAGTGAGTTTGAATTACTTTATAAGGCAAAAAGCCAGTTTACAGGTATTAAAGTAGTTTGGACTTTTCTTGTAGTACAGGCGTGGGGAACCTTTTTTCTGCTAAGGGTCATTTGTATATTTATAACATCATTCATGGGCCATATAAAGTTATCAACTTAAAAATTTGCCTGCTATATTTGGTCAAGTATATAATTAACTCACCCCTAATGCCTTGGCAGGGCCAGACCTAATGATTTCGTGGGCCTTTTACGGCCTGTGGACCGGACGTTCCCCACTCGTTATAGCACTATACTCATAGTTTAATAGAATATTAATATTTTAAAGTTGAAAATGAAATGTATTTGAAAAGAGAAGGGAAGTATTTTTTCTTTTGTGTTCTTTTCTTTTTCATTCCATAGTTGCCTAAGTCACTTACCCTTCCTTAAGTCCTTATCCCAGAGAAAGATGCGACTGCCTTTGGTGACCTGTTAACTCTTTACTCTGGTCTAATGGAGACAGCCCTGGACTGAAAGTGAAGGATGCAGACTCTAGTTGTAGGTCAACCATTCCCTTCTCTTTGTCTTTGTTGTCCCCAGCAGAAAGGAAGGGGGATGGATGAGGATGGGGGGAGGGTTTTTCCAGGATATGTGGTATTAAATCAGAGACTTATGAAAGTCCTTTAAGTTCCATGAAAAATATTATGATTAAAGCACTTAATGGATTAACATTTTAAATATTAATAATTTAAATTAGATTGGGTTTTTCTGAAGCACATAGAGGCTGCACTTCTGTTCCCATTAGATTCATTTGTTCATTTGATAATTTTCATTTAATAAATATTTATTTTGTACCATTATTCCTTTAGAGTAGAGATTGTCAATTGGGGGTCATTTGACCCGTTTGGCAATGTGTGGAGGCATTTTGCTTGTCATAACTCAGATGGAGGTGCTACTGACATCTAGTGGGTAGAGGCCAAGAATGCTGCTGAACACTCTACAATAATGCCCAGGACAGCCAGTAATGTCATTAGTGCCAAGGTTGTGAAATCCTGTCTTAGCATAATGAAAGAAATGGCTTTATTAAAGAGTTTTTATTTGGTTTAAAAATTACAATGTGCATTACATTTTTTAGTTTTTAAAAATTACCTTAACATTTCCCCCCCAATTTATTAATTACACTTGACATTCAATAATCCTGGATACAGTTTATAGAAAATTGTGCTTTCTTACTTAAAAATAAGCTTAAATTTAAAATAATAGGAGAATAACCATACAGTTAGGATTTTCAAAAATGATAACACTTGTGTAAAATGTGCTTTGTAGAGTAACTTGAACTGGAATTTTATCTGATTATGATTTCAATTTTGATTCATCCTACAGAGTTTCTTTGTCAACTTGGAAATAATAATCCTTTCCTGCTTCTAGCCTTAACATTGGCTATCCTGTTAGAGCTCCTAGGAGCATTCCTGGATTACTTTCTTTCCGGCCTTTCATAAAATTATCATCTCTTTTCTCTTTGGGATAATAAAAGGATTCCCCAGCACTACCCCCCCAAAAGAGGGCATGGAAATATATTTCTACTTTCTTTCAGATATACTAGCTAGTCACTATTATTTGAGCTTCCATTTTCTCCAGTTCCAGTTCTCTGCTGCTTGAAACCATTTTATCATGTAAGCATTTTGGAAACAAGGTTTTAAAACTTTTTGTCCGTCTTCTTAAAGGAGCAGAAACAACTTTGTCTCTCGAGTCTTGCAAGGGGTTGGTAGAGGCCTCTGCAGACTGTTTACATTTGTCATGATGTCTCTTCTGAGTAAGTGTAGATTCCTAGGATTGTTATTGCTGTTTGCTCAGCACTGTGTTTTCAGATGTTTTATAAGGGAAAACAAGATTAGTTTAAATGGCTAGGATCTTAAAATGGAGGTTGGGGACTAGTTTTAAATTACTAATAGAGCTAGAATTAGAAAAATTGCTAACTGCATTTTGTTCTGTGTCAAATGTAACCAATTATCTTGTAGTGCAGACCTTGAGTTTTACATGGCAGATACCTGTATTTTGTACCTCCCATAGGTCCATTTTATTTCCCTTGACCGTTTTTCTGCAGATATTTGTCAGGACACAAATCAGGTTCTCTTCAAATGCTGCCAGGGGTCTGAAGAGGTACCCTGCAACAAACCAGTTCCTGTAAGCCTCTCTGAAGATCCCTGCTGCCCACTGCATTTCCAGTTGCCTCCTCAGATGTATAAGCCCGAGCAGGTACTGTCTGTGCCAGACGATCTGGAAGCCGGCCCCATGGATCTGTACTTGAGTGCTGCTGAGCTTCAGCCCACTGAGAGTTTACCTCTGGAGTTCAGTGATGTAAGTTAGAGAAGTCCGCTCTGGTTGGCCCTTGAGGCAAGGCCTTATTTATTAACTAGAGGCCCGGTACACAAAAATTCATGCATTCAAGAGGGGGCAGGGGTCCCTCAGTCTGGCCTGCGCCCTCTTGCAGACCAGGAGCCCTTGGGGAATGTCCGACTGACGGCAGGGAGCAGGCCTAAGCTGCGGTCTGGCCTCCCTCTGTGGGAGGTGACCAGTGGAGTAGTGATCAGGGGACGGCATGGACCCCCAATCGCCCCTCCGATTCTGCCAGATTCTGCCAGTCGCTCTCCCCTCCCTTTGCCCACTGGCACCCGTCTTGGCGGCCTGGTGCCACCTGCTCGCAGGTTCTGCCGTTTGGTCGTTCTGCCGTTTGTATATTAGGCTTTTATTATATAGGATGTTGAGTATAGGTTAGACTTTTGTGCTCAGGAGAGTTGATAAAGTTTTTGAAATGATATATGCATGATTGTATGTATATGTTAGCATATTCATTTAGAGACAGTTTAGATTGGCAGAAATTTTTCTGAGGGAATAAATAGTAAGGGAAATTGTAAACTAAGGGAAGTTAGAAAGTCAAGATTATGGTTGGGTTTGGTGTGGTGGGAAATATGCTACCCATCTGCAAGGTGAGTGATTCACCAGCATCTCAACACAGAGTTCTGATATCTGCTCCTGACACCGTAAACTTGTGTTTTGGCTCCATGGTAAGGGGTTTCGTTTTCAGATTAATGTGTGTCACAAGAAATTACTGTAAACGTAACTTGGTTACTGTTTTTCAATTTTGATGTTATTACATAATCCTGTTGTGAATGGACTAGAACAGTAATCTCACTGAGTATTTACTTCTATATAGCCTTTGAAATATGTACACTTCTGTCTTTTTCAGCTTGTTTGATTGGCCATAGCGCATAAATCCAGCTCAGATTTTGTTTCCCTAGTTAGCAGTATCCTACTATTGGACTTTAGGGATCAGTTAACATTCCACCTCTGTCTTGGCACTTTGCTTATTAATCTTTAGCCTTCTGGATAAAGGTGTCCTCATTATTAAGATAAGTCTTTTGAATTTCATAATAAAGGTATCTTGTGTCTAACCATGACATGTTTAAGGGGACAAATCTAAATGGAAAATTAGGTGGAAGTAAGGTTTGGGTAGCCTCCAGATTTACTAAAAAAGATACACTAGGCCAGGGTTATATGTGGGGGGGAGGAAATGGCATTAAGAATAAACTGGCCCGGCCGGCGTGGCTCAGGGGTTGAGCACTGGCCCAGGAACCGAGAGGTTGTTGGTTCAATTCCCGGTCAGGGCACATGCCCCAGTTGCGGGCTCAATCCTCAGTAGGGGGTGTGCAGGAGGAAGCCAGTCAGTGGTTCTCTCTGATGTTTCTGTCTCTCCCTCTCCCTTCCTCTCTGAAATCAATAAAAATATATATATTTTTAAAAAAGAATAAACTGATTGCAATTTTTCCCTCCATAATTTCTCTTCCTTTTTGAGATTATATACTGTCAATAGGTGTAATAAACATGGTTTTTATTATTTCATTTATAATAAGATTTTTGTTATAATCCTGATTATAATTGCTCTTTAAAAAGAAAAAATTTCTTTCACACAGATTCATGAAATAAGAGAACTAGAAAGGAACCTTAGAGATTATACATTGCCGAGAACCAATTCCAGCATGTAATAATTACAAGAGTTTCACCAAAAGGTTGGTGAAGCTTGGGGAGCTCAACAGGGTTGAGTCAAATGTAGTTTACCTGTTGGAAAAGGCTAAACGGCACTTCCCCCAAACCTGAATAGGATTGTTAACTGCCAGACAGCTCAGGGCATTTTATTGCCTCTTGTTGGCCAAACACCTGCACAGCTGTAGGCTATTCCCCAAACTGTATTCTACCTTTGATACTGTACTCCTTGAAGTGTATTATCTCCACCTTGCCTTAGGATAAATCATGTTAATAAAAGCAGGGTCCCGAGTGAAGGAGGAGAGTCTTCGGTTCCTTTTAGCTGAAGCTCCTCTGACCCCCAATGCCTTTCAAAAATACCTTCGTCTCCGGACTCTAATCATCTACACGCAGATGATGAACCCTTTGTAAGACAGGGAGAAGAACCCCGGCATTATGACGCCCTAACGAGGGACACCAACAATACATTCTAGTGTTTCCCAAACTTTTTCACTGAGATTATGTTAAAGAGAGTAAATGAATAAGTAGCTCTAGATTGAGGGGGACAGATTTTTGTCTACTCTTTTATTTTACATGTGAGGAAAACCCAGAGGGATGCTTTTATTTTTAAAACTCAGTAATATGAGGAGCTTTATAGGGTCTAAACTATAACCTAATAATCACTACATCACCAAATTCTCTTCAGATATTAATGTAAAAACTAGTAGGTGTTTTATATAGATGTACTATATTATTAATGTTTATGTTACCTGATAATTTCAAGAGCCATTTCTATTTTGATTATTTTGGTTTTCCCCTCATCTGTTTTTGCCTATTAGTTTTAAGTGATCTTTTCTTTCTCAAACCTTTATAACTAGAGTTAAGAAAATATGACTGTCCCAATATCTTTGGAGATTATAGTCTTATTTGCTCTTTGGAGAATAGTTACACAAAATATTAAAGATTGGCCCTAACCGGTTTTGCTCAGTGGATAGAGCAGCAGCCTTCGGACTGAAGGGTCCCGGATTTGATTCCGGTCAAGGGCACATGTCTGGGTTGCAGGCTCCATCCCCAGTCAGTGGTGGGTGTGTGTGTGTGCAGGAGGCAGGCGATCCATGATTCTCTCTCAGCATGGATGTTTTTATCTCTCTCCCTCTCCCTCTCTGAAATCAATAAAAATATTTTTAAAAAAACTTTAAAGATTGTAAGATGTGATGGTAGGCAAAATCTGACAGTTAAGAAATCTTAATTTTAAAATATATTAAAAAATATATGCCATTAGATCTGTTCATCTTTATATTTGGCACGGATTTCTTAAAGAATATATGAAAAAAAAACTTTACTTTTGAGAATCCAGTGGGTTTTTAAGATGGACCTTTGTAAAAACAATTAGCTATTTGTAATTGATAATCTATTGTGTTCATAATAGATTTGGTGCACTAGACAATGTGGTTATTCTGATGAACCACATTGGTCATTAAAAAATAGTTTTATTCTTAATCTTTGGACATGAATTCTCCAGAAAGTTTGAAATAAAATGCAGGTTTAGAAAATAATTTTTGTCCTCCCACAAATTCTGGATATATTAGTATAAAATTTTGCTGGGAAAAAATGATTTAAAAAAAAAAATCCTTACCGGAGGATATTTTTCCATTGATTTTTAGAGAGTGGAAGAGAGAGGGAAACACAGAGAAATATCGATGTGAGAGAAACACTTCTATGGTTGCCTCCTGCATGCACCCCAACCAGGGCCCCGGGCTAGGTAGGATCCTGCAACTGAGGTATGTGCCCTTGACCTGAATTGAACCCGGGATCCTTTGGTCCACAGGCCGGTCGGTGCTTTATCCACTGAGCCAAACTGGCTAGGGCAGTGGTCCCCAAACTCATTAGTCAACAGAGCCAAATATCAACAGTACAACGATTGAAATTTTTTTTGAGAGCCAAATTTTTTAAACTTAAACTTCTTCTATGTCACTTCTTCAAAATAGACTCGCCCAGGCCGTGGTATTTTGTGGAAGAGCCACACTCAAGGGGCCAAAGAGCCGCATGTGGCTTGCGAGCCGCCGTTTGCCGACCACTGGGCTAGGGCAAAAATGATTTCTTAATTATATGAGTTTCACTAAGCAATTTTGTTACCTGTATTGTTTTAGATAAATTTCTATAACTTATTAATAACTTTTGATAACTTCACTCAGCGGAGGGCCAGGTATGAGCTATTAATATGGGTAAAAATTCTGTACTTGATCTTAGCCAAAAGGCTGAGGCACAATGAGCCTGTCATTCTGGATATTACACTTGTCTGTTTTCTATGTTTTGATCCAAAGATGTTTTGCAAATAATAACCTCATAACTTATTCCTATTATTTTCAGTTTGCTCTGTGTGTCTTTGTGGTTTTTGAGATCAGAACAAAAATGGATTCTCTTAAAATGTTTTGATACTTGTGATTAAACATTTTTGTTATGGTAGGCTTTCCTGCTGATTTTTTCTTCCTCTCTTATTTTAGGTTCCTTTCTCCAAATTTAGTTCTTGTTACAGACAACACTGTAACTATGTGAGAAAAGCCTTTTCAGTATTTTCCTTTGAAAACATTTCTAGACGGTTGCATTCTTGAGACTTGGAAACCTTTTGCCTCACCACTTAAGGTTCTTTTAAATTCCAAGTTAATTATTTGTATAATAAATGTGCATAGTAAAAGAATTGAAGAAAATAGTCCATTGTCTTAACCATATGAGAACACTGGTTTCTGTGGATATTACACATCTGAAGTGAATGTATCCTTTTAGTTAGCTGACTATCCTTTTCTCTGTGTTTCTGCTTGAATTAACCAGCTTTAAGTCCAATGTTCTTTACTTACTTTTTTCAACCTTAATTATTTTGAAGATGTGATTCTTGTTTTTGGTGATTCGCACACCAGAGAAAGGGAAAGAATTTTGGACTCTAAGACCTATTTAAAAGCATAGAACTAAGTGAGCTTCTTGTGAAATTAGATTACTGGAAGCATAGAGCCTCTATAAAGTGGATTGGACATAAGGGAGTACAAACCCTGGGGTAATTTTCACTCTTAGGCAGGAGAGTTTAGGGATAGCCTCTTAGAAAGGGGTGACATGCAAGTCTGTTTGACACATCGTTTGAGCCTTTGCAATGCTTTAGGCCCTGAAACAAGACCAGTGGTTTTTTTTTTTTTGGTGTTGGTTTCAAACAGGAGCCAAGAGCAATGTCTTCTTGTGGTTTGTTGGCCATTCAGGACCCAGTGGGAATGGCCAATTCAATTGGAAGAAACAGAGTCTGTAAATACAATATTTTTTGTTTGTTTGTTTACATTTGGTTGTTAGGTTTAAGAATCAGGAACTCATAATTCTGTGGGGATAAGGACTTAACCAAAATAGTATTGTGTAGCTGTTAAGAGAGACTTTGAGTTTTTTACTTACTCATTTCTCTTTTCTCCCTTCCCTCTTTTGCTCACTGTCTTGCTTTGTGGTAGTTAGGACATTAATCAAACAATCTCATATTACCCAATATTTTAAGGCAGTATTTCAGTTTAATTTGTAATTATACTGATTGAAAAATATGCTTTTTTAAGCAACTGGTGGTCCCTGCTTTATACTTGGCAGCAAAGAAAAATTTTTAGTGCTTTTGAATCTTATCCCATTTGGATCTTATCCCATTTGTTGGACATTTTGGGAAAGTCTTTTTTTGACTCAAGGTAGGCAAGGGGTAAGGGAAGTGTGGGAAAAGTGCTTTAAGGTTTGCTGAAAAATATGCTAACTGTAGCTAATTGGTTCGTTTGGTATTGCTGATAGGCATTTCTCTTTCTTTTCCTAGGACTTGGATGTTGTGGGTGATGGCATGCAGTGTCCTCCTTCACCCTTGCTTTTTGATCCTTCACTAACCCTTGAAGATCATTCAGTCAAAGACACTGCTGAAGGCCCAGTGGATACTTTGGCAAGTGAAGAACAACCCGGCCAGGCTTCCCTCATGTAGCCATGTAGCCAGGCAGAGGGTTCCCCGCTGGCTGTGCTAACGTGCACTCCCAGAGAGTGAGTGGGGTTGTCATCACACGGAGACTGTAAAGGTGTCCCAGATGGTAGTTCTCCAGATAGGCTCCTAGAGAGAACCCCTGGTTCTCATATCTCAGAGCAGGACACACATTTAGTTAGCTAGACAAGGAATCTAGGTACATTGTTCCTTTTAAGGCAGAGTTCAGCACTGGAATTGTTTTCATCATAGGGTAAGGATAAGTAATGTGATTTGGTTTCTTTCTCTGAGCCTTGGGTGGGATACAAATGGCCCTGACTGAAGACCAGCATTTATACTATAGCTGTTGGTTTCAAGCAGAGGCCCAAAGGACCATCTTCCTGTGATCTGTTGGTTGTTCTGGAAATTCAGCACAGAATGGCTATTTCATTTGGAAGAAACAACCCACAGCTCTCCCTCCCATTGGGAGAATCTTAGGAATGCTTCAAGTAATGACAAGTATGGGGAAGAGCAACTGCCCAGTATTATTTTATTTCTGCTGTCTTGTTCTTGTTGCTATGATACATGGGCATTGATAAGTCAGATTCATGCTTCATATCACAACAAATGAATTTGTAACCAAAGTAACTTTCTTTTGACAGGGCCAGATGCAGATGGCCGGAGATGGGTGCAGATCGCAGGGATCTCGAAATTCTGAAAAAGCCTCTGCACCATTGCCTCAAAGTGGAGTGGCTACTGCAAATGGGAAGCCAGAACACAGTTCTATCAGTTGATAGTTTGTTTTGGGAACCATTTGACTTTGGAGGATTTGAATTTCCTGTTATTTAAACAAGTATTTCTGACCTCTCTAAAGGACAACCCAGACTACTTTGTTTTCCTTCTGGGTTACTGAGTGCTATAGTCAAACATACACCAAATTTTGGGGGAAGGGACCAGTAGTAGTGTCTAAAAGTTGTGTCTTCCCACTCTGGGCAAGGAAGAAAGATAGGTGAATCTTGTCAGAGCTGCTGGGATCAAGCGAGTAGTTGGGACTCTGCTATGAGGAGAGACATCTTGGTAAGGGGATTTCCAAAGTCTTTAAGTGGGAGTTGTGTAGCCCTGGGCTATTGATGGACCCAGTGTTTGGCCATTGCTATCTAGCAGCTTGTGTTTCAGCCTTTTCTCACCTCTCACCTAATTGGAGAATCTGAACTCCCTTCCTCCCCAGTAAACTCTGACCTGTAACTTCAGAAAATAAGCCCACAGGACTGGGTCCTCAACCATCCATCTTCAGCCTATGTAAACTTCTGCAGTGACTATCCTAATGTAAGATGCCATAAAAAGTTATTGTATATAGTTTCTATTAAATGTTAAAATGTTATGAAAATATAAATCACTTGAATGCATGTTTTATTTGTATTTGAGAGTGAGTATATATACACACACACATTTGGGTGGTGGTCCTTAGGGAGCTGTTTCTGATGGGAAAGGGAAAATAGGACAAGATATATTTCCATCCTAAGAAGTAAATACACTTTTAGTAACTTTAGTTTTGGTTTGCAGGATAAGATAAAGAACTGTTAGAAGTAAATGGAAAGGGGTAGGACCTCCCTATTAAAGCTTACCAGTTCCAGATATCTTCCTTTTCACTCTCCTCTGTGCCCCCTACTTCTCCCATTTCTCTCTCACAATGCCTGATTATCATTTTAAAATTCTCTAGGACTAGGAATGTATATCCATAAACACGTATCTTTAACCATCTGTCTTCTATGTCAATTTCTGTATGTAAATTACATATGTATATGTAAACACATATATAAAACTCCCAGAGAAGTTGGGTCTGGTGCTGGATCACAGAGATAGGCATAAGTTGTCCAGATCTTTTAAAAGTTACTTTATTTTTTTTAGAGAGGGGAAGGAGAGGGAATGAGGAAAGAGAAACATTGATGTGAGAGCGGAACATCAATCGGCTGCCTCCTGCACGCCCCCTACCTGGGATAGAGCCCACAACCCAGGCATGTGCCCTGACCGGAAATGGAACCAGCAACCTTGTGGTGCACAGGATGGCGCCCAACCAACTGAGCCACACCTGCCAAGGCTGTCCAGATCATTTTGATGAATCTAAGAGAGTTAAAATAAAAATTTAGGTAGGGTTAAGTTACCTATGCTAGAAGTTGTTTATTGAGGTGCATTATGACAAGGAGGCTAAAAGATCACCTATAAGAACCGAACTAAGGAACAAAAAATTTATAGTTAGACCAGTGATTTCAACCTTTCTCATCTCATGGCACACAAAATAATTACTAAAATTTTGTGGCACACCAAAAATGTTTTTCACTGATTGTGTTTTTTTTTTTTATGTGACAGTCTAAGGGAGAGGAGGTCAGTGTCTGACTAAACAGGTATCGTGTATTTTAAAAATTCTTGTAGGATGAATTTTTATTTTGGTTCAAAAGCTGAGTTACACCATCACTTTGGCTTTAGTTTACGTATTTACATCCAGAGAATGGTTGAAAGTAGCTCAGAAGGCCCATCGAATTCTGAGATCTTTCATAGGTCCTGCAGTATATTCATAATACAGGAGAAGCATTTATGCAACCATAAACAAGAATATGCTTGCTCTTGCAACAAGATTAGACTATCGAATTCCTGTTTAAAAAAGTGATA
The DNA here is from genome assembly GCF_027574615.1 of Eptesicus fuscus. Classification (NCBI taxonomy): domain Eukaryota; kingdom Metazoa; phylum Chordata; class Mammalia; order Chiroptera; family Vespertilionidae; genus Eptesicus; species Eptesicus fuscus. The sequence continues at coordinate 60,502,051 of NC_072479.1, forward strand.
TACAAACCATTAGCACCCACCCATCACTCCAGATGATTGTAAATTAACAGGCCCATCCATGAGCACTTTCTGGGTTAGGGGAGGGGAAGTGGAGGCCAAGGAATTAATACTCCAGAAATTTTGATGGTCGCTCTTGGAAACCCAGCAACAAGGGTGAGTTTTGAGAAGGCCACATACAGTTGCCACTCCAGGGTCTTGGGTTCTGTTAGGCACAAGGAAAACGATTTGGTAGGAAGAGCCTCAGACTGCATCCTACCTATATGAGAGTGCTGATGAGTCCTAGATGAAGTTTCCCTGTATGAAGTAATGACTTGGAATCCCTTCTGCTTTCAGTCGTGTAGCAGCCTGAGGGAAGTGTGGCCTTGATGTGACACCTAAAGGTGAGGGAGCTGGAAGCTGTTAACTGTTTGCAGTACATGATCTCGAGATTTGGGTGGCATACTCTAATGGCCACTGCATTCTGCCTGTGCCAGACAGATTCATTTCTCCAGGCATGTTCACAATTCCTGAGGGGCCTCTTAGGAAGATAGCTTAGGGTGGCAAGTTACAGTTCCCAATGCTGCAGTTTGTCTTTGGGCCACAACTTTGTCACCTCCCTCCACTAAACATGATAAATTCCCTTCATTGTTATCATGGAGCTTACTTGGTGGTGTGAACCTAACTCATTCCTGTCTTGAGCCTTTGGTAATCATACCCTTCTCAGGCCAGGGTTGCCACGCATGTCCCGTTACAGTAGACAGTGTAGTGCCAAGCTGCACCTGTGGCAGAAAGAATAACCATCTCCCAAGATGTCCAAGTCCTAATCCCTGGGTCCTGTGAACATGCTACCTTACTTGGCAAAAGGGATTGTACAGACATGGTTATGGTTAAAGGCTTTGGACTGGGAAAGAAAGCAACCTGGATTATTCCAGTGGGCCCATGCTGATGTCAAGTCCTTAAAAATGTTTCTCAGCTGTGATCAGAGGAAAAGGACAGTGTGAGAAGGATGGTGGTTCTGACCTGTAGGGGGGACCAGGGAGAGGTCTCTAGTTGCTAAATATGGTCCCCAGCTGACAGCCTGCTCAGTCCTATGTTGCAAGAGACTGAATTCTGCCAACACCTGAGAAAACGGCTGCCCTAGAGCCTGCAGAGGACTGCAACCTGCCCATACCTTGATTTTGGCCTGGAGAGACCTGTACTGGACTTCTAACATAGAGCTGTGAGATAATACATTGATGTTTTTGAAGCCATAAGTTCGTGGTAATTGGTTATGGCAGCAACAGAGAACCAATATCGCACCCAAGTTGATGACCTGGGGTTTTCCCTTTTTTTTGTTTGTTTGTTTTTTTTTTTGTATAAAAGAAGCCCTACTTCTGCTTATCAGTTATCCTATGAAAAATGGAGGTCCTGCTCTAACCAGTTTGGCTCAGTGGATAGAGCGTTGGCCTGCGGACTGAAGGGTCCCAGGTTCGATTCCGGTCAAGGGCATGTACCCTGGTTGCGGGCACATCCCCTGTAGTGGGTGTGCAGGAGGCAGCTGATCAATGTTTCTAACTCTTTATCCCTCTCCCTTCCTCTCTGTAAAAAAATCAATAAAAAATATTTTTAAAAAATTATTTGAAATGAAAATGCAGGTTCTTTCCTGCTAGTTCCTGGATGCAATGTACAATGGCCTCTTAACAGCTGTAGCTTATAGTTCAACTGGGTCCTTGCTATGTCTCCTGGCAGAGTGCACCCATTTAGGACCTTGACCTTGTAGAGCCTAAAGTTGTGAGGTGGGATACCCCATTGGGTCACTGGGTGTGATAAATAGGGCTTCTCTGCTTCTAGCCTTTGGTCCTAAACCCACTTATTCTTTCTAATGAATGGAACTTAGCACTTCATAGAGATCTCTGATTGAGTGCATGCACTGTGTCCTGAGGGATGGCACTCATCCTTGCGAAGTATTTCTTCCCAGCGGGTGTTTCAGCTGTGCCTCCAGTGGGTTGTCCCAGGGCTCTCTGAGCCCAGCTGCTTCTGGAGGGTGCAGCATGTGGAGCCCTGCTTTGCTGTGCGGTGAATTCCTGGCCAGGTGCTGTGTTGTGTGAAATTTCATGCCTGTTCTGTGAACAGGAAAGGTGAAACCTGTGCCTAAAATAGGCATCCCTGTGAGGATGTACCTATGCCTCACTTCTAGGATGGAAGTCACCTAACATATTAATATACTACTTACTACCAGGAAGACATTGAAGCAGTTGAGGAATGGTGCCTTTTTAGGGGATCAGGCTGGGTATTTTTCTCCTTCAATTAGTCTTATGGGTACCCATCTTCAATGAGCTCGTGAAAGGGCCCCAAGTATGATGTGGGACCATGATGACACTTGCAGTTTCTGGGTTTCAGTGTCAACCCAGACCTATCCTACGTAATAAAAGAGTAATATGCAAATTAACCATCACTCTGCTACACCCACCAGCCACGCCTACCAGCCAATCAGAGTGAGTATGCAAATAAACCCAACCAAGATGGCTACAGCCACAGAGAGCAGGAGGGAGGCTTGGGTTTCCCAGGCAATGGAGGAAGCCAAGCTTTCCGCACACCCTGGCCAGCCCAGGCCTCCACTCCAGGCTACAAAGTTTCAATTATAGAAGATACATAAGTTGCAACAGAAATGGCTGCTGGCCACAGAGCAAGCAGGAGGCTTGGCTCTGCTCCAGGCTACAAAGTTTCAATTGTAGAAGGTAAATAAACCCCAGATACCAGGGCCTCCACTTGGGTTGCCAGGGGGCGTGACTGGCCTGCAAACTACCACAGGCCCCTTGCTCAGGCCACCCCACGCCCCAAGGGAACCCCCACCCTTATCCGGGACACCCTTCAGGGCAAACCAGCTGGCCCCCACCCATACACCAGGCCTCTATCCTATCTAATAAAAGAGTAATATGCAGATTGACCATCACTCCAACACACAATATGGCTGCCCCCATGTGGTCAAAGATCCTGCCCCTATGTGGACACAAGATGGCCACCACAAGATGGCCAGCAGGGGAGGGCAGTTGGGAGGCACCAGGCCTGCAAGGGAGGGCAGTTGAGAGGGACCAGGCCTGCAAGGGAGGGTAGTTGGAGGCGATCAACCCTGCAGGGGAGGGCAGTTAGGGGTGACCAGGCTGGCAGAGGAGGGAAGTTGGGGGCAAACAGGCTGGCAGGGGAGCAGTTAGACATCAATCAGGCTGGCATGGGAGTGGTTAGGGGGTGATCAGGCTGGGAGGCAGAAGCGGTTAGGGGCAATCAGGAAGGCAGGCAGGCGAGCAGTTGGGAGCCAGCAGTCCTGGATTGTGAGAGGGATATCCGACTGCCTGTTTAAACGGGCAGTTGGACATCCCTCGAGGGATCCCAGTTTGGAGAGGGTGCAGGCTGGGCTGAGGGACACACACCCCTGTGCACGAATTTTGTGCACCGGGCCTCTAATATCCAATAATCCTTGAAAAGACTATTTCCCTTCCCTCAGTATACAGTCATGAAAGTAAATGGGAAGTACTGAGGAATTCATTACAGTACATGCTTAGTATCTTCCTACATGGGGGGAGTGCTGGCACTTTGGGATGCCCCTGCAGACTATGAGAGTTCAGGGAGGTCTGCAGTGCTAATATTCTTAGGGGCTTCCACTCAGATGTTTTTATCCTATATATTAGAGTTCCAAGTTTTTCCAATCAGACCCCTGACCTTAATATAACAGTATAAACTTGGTTGAGCATTTAAACTTTTCTGAAGTTCAGCTCTTACTAAGTCCTCAGCCTGTTTCTCAGGTGTGTCTGCTCTCATGCTACAGAGATGATAAAGGCTTCTTTTTAAGAAACCCCTCTGGCTCTCCTGCTTATCCTTTAGCTTTAAAAATAAATGTAGCTGTACATGACATCCTCAGAACTTATATTAATCTTATAACTAGAAGTTTGTACCTTTTGATCACCTTCACTCATTTCCCTATCATGGCCCCCATCCCCCAACCTCTGGCAAGCATCAGTCTGTTCTGTTTCTATTGAGTTTGAGGTTAAGCATAATGCCCGCAAAGGTCCATCCATGCCATGGCAAAAGGAAGGATTTCCTTCTTTTCTCAGGAAGCCTGATGAGTAGTATGTCACTAGGATAAAGGTAGGTTGATGCCTTCAGATTCCAGTAACCAGGATTGGTATAATGGGCAAGAGGCGTTGGTCTCAATTTTCTTTGACATCTAGCTCAAAATTTCCTCTGAGACATATTTTCTGGATTCCCTGTTCTTTCATTTTCTTAGTCTTTTTGATCACCAACTGGCTTAGCTGCCCAGGTCCTACAGCTTGCAATGATTGCCATCCTGATTGGAACCCCAGGCCACCAGGACTGTCATCATCCTGTCATCAGCAGACAACACCACCTGTCCTCACAGTTCAGCTCCTGTAGGTGATTGCATTTGATCAGTGCATCTAACCAACTTTTCTCAGACCTGGTCTGCTTGGTTCCAGTGCTCTTCTGCTTTGACCAAGTGTGATTGATGCAGCCGAGTCAAAGATGTAGAGATGGAGGTGGTGAGTAGAGAACTGAGGTGTGCAACTTGAAAATGATTTCTATCCCCTTCTCCAGTATTATATTCCTGCTGCTACTTAGCTATAGCTACTCCAATGTCTTTTAAACCTCTTCTGTCTTCCACAGCTTAGGGAATGGCAGATCATCCACCCAGTGACGAGCTGGAGCCTAGCATTCATCCATTGTTATCTCTCTCTTCTGCTGTCCACATCCAATTGATCACTATCATAATTCCTCCTTCATAACATCCCTTGAGTTTGTCCTTTTTCTTCATCTCTACTGACATTACCTTCTTTTGAGTCATAGGTTGCAAACTGGTGACCTTTGCACCAGATGTGGCCAATAATTGGTTTGTTGTTTTTTGCACTATTTTGAAAATTTAAAAAATTATATTAAAAGGGAGAGAGAAAAAGGGGGCACCACATGGGCTTTGAAACTGATACTCTGCAGAAGAATGACCAATTAGGAAAGCACAGGGATCATAAATTAAGGAAGGGTCCAATTAGAAAGGGTCATGAGAGACAAAGAGTTACAGCCTTTATAAACCTGGAGACAAAGAGACTTAGAAGATTTTAGGATTGTTTTTTCCCCATTAGAGTGTTGGAAGCCGCCCATTGTCTTCACTAGCAGAGGGGTGTTGACAAGGAACCTTGAAGGCTGGAGACCTTGAGCTCTGAAAGGTCAGAGCTCTGCACCCACTGTTTAGTTGAGACAATGGTAGCTGAAGCAACTTCCACCTTTTAGTTTTATGTAAATCCTTGCTGATTGGCTATTGTTGGAATTGCCTGCCTAAGGGCTATGGGTGTATCCCAAAACCTGAATAAAAGAGATAGCAAGGCCAGAGCAAAGGGGAGTCCTTCCTCTTGAACTGGGCTCCCGCCTGGCCACCAATATTTCCAAATTAATATTTTCTAGACTCTTTCATTTGTGTGTGTCCTCCTCCAGAGCCCAAACCCTGAACCTGAAACCTGAACCATGTGGGACGTGGGGTGGGGGGCACTCACAACTGGCGCCTTCAATGTGGGACCTCTAGAGGAGATGATATTTCGCCTAGAGCGAAGAAAGGAAGAATACACCAAAAGGGTGGGGAAGAATTCACCGAAAAGGTGGGGAAGAATTCACACTATAGGTGAGGGAAATTCACCGCACTCAAAGCCTACGATCAGCTGCAGAAGTCTTGATCTGTAAGTAGGGTGAGAATGTCTTTTTCACCCAGGCTAATGGGGCAGAATTAGGTTATAAAGTAAACTTTATTATAAACTTTTGGTTTGCATGCTTAAGGAATTAAAGTTTTAGAAGGTATTCTCTTACAGTTTTTGTTTGATGTTATAGAACATAACCCTTGCCCTAACCGGTTTGGCTCAATGGATAGAGCGTCGGCCTGCGGACTCAAGGGTCCCAGGTTCGATTCCGGTCAAGGGCATATACCTTGGTTGTGGGCACATCCCCAGTAGGAGGAGGCAGCTGATTGATGTTTCTCTCTCATCAATGTTTCTAACTCTCTATCCCTCTCCTTTCCTCTCTGTAAAAAATCAATAAAATATATTAAAAAAAAAAAAAAGAACATAACCCTTGGTTTCCTGAAGAAGGTACATTAGATCTTGAATGTTTGGCAAAAAGTTGGTCAAAACTTGAAAAAAGCTCAGCAGCAGGGGAAAAAACTTGCGTCCAAACTGTTTCTCCATGGGGAACACAATATTGCATTTGTTAGAGCCTTTTAGAGATGAGGAGGAGTCTCCGCCCCTGGCTCCCTCCACTACTTTGTGGAAGGAGAGCTTGGTGGGCTTTTACCAGCAAAAGGGGACCCTCAGGGAGCTTTTAGTAAATGTATGCAGGGACTTACAGAGTCATTTTCTGATTTTGTGGCTCGTCTCACTCAAGCAGTGAGATGACAGATTCAACATGAGACAGCAGGAGATATTTTAATTCAACAATTAGCTTATGAAAATGCACATGCTGATCAATTGGTTGCTTTATTAAAAGAAGCCTTAGAATCTCATCAGCTTTTACATCAGCCTGCCAAAATGTTGTCTAAACAATTCTCAATCACTCGGCAACAGGCAAAACAGATTATTAAGGAATGTCCCACTTGCATGTTACATCTACCTCAAAGGCCTAACACAGGAGTCAACCCTAGAGGTTTGCTAAGAGACCATATCTGGCAAATGGATGTAACACATTATACTTCCTTTGGACGCCTTGGGGCATTACAAGTCTCTGTAGACAACTTTTCAAAAGTCATATGGGCTACTGCATCTACAGGAGAAACAGCAAAACAGGTTATTAATCATTGCCTAGCTGCTTTTGCCATCATGGGAATTCCAAAAATTACTAAAACTGATAATGAGCCTGCTTACACAAGCTGTCATTTCCAGGAATTTTGTAAAAGGTGGAAAATTCAGCACATTACTGGAATATCATATAATTCCCAAGGACAGGCCATTATTGAACGATAGCATCAGTGGCTAAAATCCCAACTTGAAAAACAAAAAGGGGGGATTATGGAGAAATCACCTCCGGGTAGGCTGCACCAAGCTTTAATTACTTTAAATTTTTTCACTTGTGATGCTGATGGCAAGACATCTATGGAGTTACACTGGTGTCAGAATAAAACAAAGGAAAATGGTCTAGTTAAATAGAGAGATCCCGAATCTGGTTTATGGAAGGGACCTGTTCCATTATTAATGTTTGGCAGAGGGTATGCTTGTATATTTTCAGAGAATTTTTCCAAACCCGTGTTGATTCCTGCTAGAAATATTAAACTGCAACATGGATCCAAGAGAGAAACTAGCCAGATTAATAAGAACCTTGTGCTTGGAGCCACACCTTGAAGCTGCAAACAATCAACTACCTCAGCCAGAGAGCAGCGACTACAGGCAATCCACTGAAGATGAGGAGCAGGAGAATGACAAGCCCAACAACAAACCGCCCGGAGGTCACCTGGGGCATGGTAAAGAAGACGGTACAGAAAGCTTAGCGAATTTGTGAGGAGAACAGAACTCCAAGAACTCCTGAGAATGTCTTTCTTGCCATGCTAGCAGTAATCAGCTGTGTGGTAATATTACCTGGGGCAAATGGGGAAGCATTTTAGACTTATGTTCCTGACGCTCCATGGGTAAGACCCCTTACGTGGGCTGATCCCCCGCCTAATGTAGTCACCAATAATACTAAACACTTTGGTCATCCAGGAGGACTACGGGTGGGGCAAGGAAGTATATTGGCAAAGTATAATTACACAGGTGTCGCCACCCAGCTTCCCTTTAGTATGACACAAAATCAAACCACTGCTCCTTTGTGTGTAAAATTAAAGAAAGGCTTCTGGCTAGCATGGACACCAAAGGAGGGGGAGGCAAAAGCCCAAATACGTCTACTATCACTACTTGCTCCAGGGAGAGGTGCAGAAAATGTAACTAAGACCTTGTCTATACAGAAAGGAATTGATAGCCAGTTTGAAATTGAATTGACGTCATTAAGGTCTACAGTCTTGTGGATGGGTGATAAAATCCATGGCCTAGAGCAAACTCTTTAGTCAACAGTGGTACCTCATTTTGTCCAGAAACAGCCTCTTTAGCATGGCATTTAAGACCCTTCATCATCTGACCTTACTTACCTAATGATAGTCAATGATAGTCATCTGAAAGAAATGTTCTTTATCTTACATGCAACTCTCCAGCCATATTGAACTTCTTGGATTTATTTGAAAAAGAAGCAGTAAAATGTGGCCAAGTTCTGGGGTTTGAACTCAGAGGGACCTGGATTTTAAAAAATTGTTGAAGGAACCTGCTGGGCAGTTTAGGTGGTTAGAGCATCAGCCCAATACGCCAAGGTTGCAGGTTTGACAGGGCACATACAAAAAGCAACCAATGAATGCATAAACAAATGGAACAAATTGATGTTTCTCTCTCTCTCTTCCCCCCAAAAATCAATCAATAAAATAATAAAAATTTGATAATGCCCTCGGCAGTCCCGGATCTGTCTCTTGCTTCAACAGTGTTTAGACGGAACAGATCCAGGGATGCCCCTACTTTCAGCCTCCGACCACTTTCCAGCATCTTATCCAGTCACCACCTTCAGAACCACCTCTGAGACCAGCCAACACACCTTTTTTTCCCCACTGTAACTCCTTATTTTGGACCAACCATGAGCTCCCAAATTCGTCAGAATTATTCCACCGAGATGAAGGCTGTGGTCAACTGCCTGGCCAACCTGCATCTGCGGCCTCTCACACCTACCTCTCTCTGGGCTTCTATTTTGACCTTGATGGTGGGCTCTCGAGGATGTGGGCTACTTCTTCCTCGAGTTGGCAGAGAAGAAGCGTGAAGGTGCCGAGCATCTCTTAAAATTTCAAAACCAGTGCAGTGGTCGCATTCTCTTCCAGGATGTGCTGAAGCCTCCCAAGATGAGTGGGGCAAAACTCAGGACACCATGGGAGCCACCCTGACCTTAGAGAGGAACCTGAACCAGGCCCTCTTGGAGCTGCAGGCCCTGGGTTCTACCTCCACAGACAGTCTCTGTGACTTCCTGGGGAACCACTTCCTGGATGAGAAGGTGAAACGCATCAAGAAGAGGGGCAACACCTGACTAACCACCCGTGGCTGACCGGCCCCCAGGCTAGGCTGGACAAGTATCTCTTTGAAAGGCTCACAACTAGGAGCTTTTGGAGCCCAGAGGCCTTTGAGGGGCCCCTCTGCATTCCCCTGGTATCTGGCTTTTAACTGAGCCTCTCTCTGAAACTATCAGCCATTCTTTTAACCACCCTGGAGCCCTGTTCTATGCTTTGGACCAAATGGAAATAAAGCTTGTTGCAGCGAAAAAATAAATAAAAATAAAAATTTGTTGAAGTCTTTTTTTTTTTTTAAGATACTATCAAGTTAATGAATTTTATTCCTATTCCTGGTCTGCTAAGTTAAAAAAAATCACATGTTGATACTGGACTATATCAGAAAAATCCTATATCTTTTGAGATGATTATAATTTTTCTTCTTTAATCTCTAATATGTTGAAAGACATAGTTTTCTTTTTTCTTGATTGTTTTTTAAATTATTATTTAAAAATTTAAACACATCCTGTATTTCTTGTATAAACCCACTGGGTTATAATTTATTGTTCTTTTTACATATTCCTAGTTTAGTTTTCCAGGATGTAAAAATCCCAATGCATTTATAAAAAAAGGTATAATGCCTCATGATTTCATAATGACACTCTTATTCACTTTTAGATTAAAGAGTTTTAACTAAACTTTTATCTTACATCTGCACATTCTTCTCCACACATTGGCCATCTTGGTTCTTAAGGACACCAAGAATGATAGAATTAAAATATAATCTAATTGCGTAGTTGCTTTATCCTATCTAATAAAGAGGGGATATGCTAATTGACCCTCATGCCATTGCAAAGATGGCAGCACCCACAGCCAATAAGGAGGGAATATGCTAATTGACTGCCACACCCTCAAAGATGGCACTGCCCACAGCCACAAGATGGTGGTGCCCAGTCCCCTCAGCCCCACCAGGGCCTGCATGCCTGCCTCCGGAGTTCCCCAGTCCCCTCAGCCCCCCAGCCACTCAGAGCCAGCCCAAGGCACAGGCAAGCCTTGGATGGCGGCTGCCCAGCCGATGCCCGAGGTGCAGGCAAGCCTTGGATGGCGGCTGCCCAGCCACCCAGGGCTGCCTGAGGCTCAGGTAACCAGGGCTGGCTGAGGCTTGCGCTGTCGGCAGTGGCAGCAGCAGAGATGTGATGGGGGCGTTGTCTTCCCCTGATCGCTGGGTCGCCTCTCACCCCTGAGGGCTTCTGGACTGTGAGAGGGGACAGGCCAGGCTGAGGGACCCCCCACTCCATTGCATGGATTTTCATGCACTGGGCCTCTAGTTATGTAGATAATATGCAGGGGTAGATAAAAGTAGATTTACAGTTATGAGTATATGAAATAGAGTTTATTCTTGTATTAGTATTTATTATTGCATTATTTATTTGTATTACATGTAAACCTATTTCCCAACTTTGTATATGTATGTATGTATTGGGATTTTTGCATCTGGGTTTATGAAGTGAAACTGCCCAGTAATTTTTTTTTTATTGTTTTGTTGTCATGGTTATGCTATTCTCAGAAAATAACTTGAACTTCTATCATCTCTTTCCATTCTTTGAACTAGTGTAAGATTAGTTATTTCTTCAATGAATACTTAGTAAAACTTGTCTATGGAGTCATATGGGGCTGGAGGGTTTTTTTTTTTTTTGTTTTGTTTTTTTGTGTGTGTGTGTGTGTGTGTGTGAAGATTTTTGTTTTCTGACTCAATTTATTTAATGGTATCTGATTGTTAAACTTTATTGTTTCTTGCATCAGTTTCGGTAAGTTATATTTTTTCTAGGAATTTGTCCTTTCACATAAATCTTCAAATTTATTACAAAGTTGTTTGTACTATAATCTTTACTTGAAGACTGAATCGTATTAGTGATTCTCTTTTTTTATTTTTGTTATTGGTTAACAGTGCAGTCTTCCTTTTTCTCTCAGTAGTAATTCTCCCAGTTCTGTAGTCTATGGTGCATAACCAAACTCAAAGGATTTGGGATTTAAGTATCCAATGAATTCTGAGAAAGAGAACTTAGCAGGTGTGAGGGCAGAATAAGCCAAAAGAATTCCTAAATTGCTGTGACAAAGGGTCAGAGGCAGGAAGGGTTATCCTTAGAGTAATGGATCCTCCCATCCCCTCTAATGCTTTACATTTCACAGTAAGTCCATCTCAACCCTGGCCGAGCCCCTCTAGGAATCAGAACACTACCTCCCACCCAGGTTCCAGCCACTACACGGGGACTCCTAGTGCCACCCACTTTTACTCAGTTTTCCTGGTAATATGAGTTACTTATCAAATGCAGATAAATTCTAGGCACTATGGGTATAGCAGTGAGTTAAACAGAAACAATCCCAATTGTTACAGTCTAGAGTCTAAAAGGGGAGATAAAGATTAAATACTTTCACAAACACTCACATTACAATTCTGAGGTTGTTACAGAGACAAAGACAGAACCTATCCCACAGCTCCGGGAGGCCTCCTCCCTGGGAAAGTGAGATGAGATCTGCAGGACAAGGAGAAATTAACTAAGAATGAGAGAATTGAAGAGAAGTTGGAGGAAACACTGCAGGCAGAGGGAAGACTTGTGCAAAAGCCCAGGAGCAGAGGAAAGATGGTACAAACGTGAAGCCACTGTAGCCCAAAGCAAGGAGTTTGGTCTTTATCCTAAGTCCGAGGAAGAGTTCCTGAGGCTTTATTTTTTATTTTTAACAAAGGAGTAAAAAGTTTTGCATTTTCCGAAGATTCCCTGGGTGGCAGTGTGAAAAATAGATGACCAGGGGAAAGATAGGTGTGGCCATAAGGAGATAATTAAAAGGTATTGTAGTCTTTCAGGTGAGATGAGATAGTGTCGTGAATTAGAATGACTATAAACTTGGTAAGAAATGGATAGAAAAGTGTTGATGAAGTTGGACTAGTCCCAGAGACCTCCATCCATCATGGGTTCTGTTCCTTCTCTACACTTCCACTAGACTGCTTTCTTCCCTTTTCCCTCCCCTGTCCATTTTCACCTCTTCGTTATTGAAAAGGAAGCTCACACTGTCTCTCTAGTGCCCTCTGGTGGTCATAAGTAGTCACTGCGTTCATGTCTGCAGGGCCACGCTCCCTTTGAAACCTGAAGGGAAGAATTCCTTCCTTGATTCTTCCTAGCTTCTGATGGTTTGTCAGCAATTTTTGGCATTCCTTCGCTTGCAACGTCATAACATCAACTAATTACATCTCCAATGACCCTACTTCCAAATTAGCTCACATTCTGAGAGTTATGACATCAACGTATTTTTCTGGGAGGACATAATTCAACCGATTAACACCAAGTAATTAGTGTCAGAGCTGGTGCAAGAATCTAGATAATTCATGAGTAAGAACGCTTTACTTGGTGCCCTATACTAGTCTGTATTCTTTTTTTTTTTTTTTAATATATTTTATTGATTTTTTACAGAGAGGAAGAGAGAGGGATAGACAGTTAGAAACATCGATGAGAGAGAAACATCGATCAGCTGCCTCCTGCACAACCCCTACTGGGGATGTGCCCGCAACCAAGGTACATGCCCTTGACCGGAATCGAACCCGGGACCTTTCAGTCCGCAGGCTGACGCTCTATCCACTGAGCCAAACCGGTTTCGGCAACTAGTCTGTATTCTTATAATGCATTTATCCCACATGCATTGGATATAACTCTAAATTTTAGTTGAACTTTCCTTTTAGGCAGAGTGTATGTAGTTTATAGAGATTTATATTGTTGTCTTGCTTATGGTTGACCCTTACCAGTTTCATTTTTTAAACAGCTTTATTGAGGCATAATTGATGTACAATATTTTGTACATATTTAAAGTATGCAATTTTGTAGATTTTTTTTTTTATAGCAAAGGTGGAAATTTATTGATGAACAAGTACAGACTCCCACGTGGGGAGGCAGAAAGAGTCCCCTGTAGATTTTGATATATGTATAAATCCATGAAACCTCAATATAGTAAGCATCTTTAGTACTATGAAAACTTTCCTTGTATTCCTGTGAAGGGTCTCCTTCCCATTCCTGCTACCCCCACATTCCTTTTTTTAAAAAGAAATATTTTTATTGATTTCAGAGAGGAAGGTAGAGGGAGAGAGAGAGATGGAAACATCAATGATGAGAGAGAATCATTAGTTGGCTGCCTCCTGCACACCCCCCACTGGGGATCGAGCCCGCAACCTGGGTATGTGCCCTGACTGGGAATCAAACTGTGACCTCCTTGTTCATAGGTCGATGCTCACACACTGAACCACACCGGTTGGGCTCCCCACATTCCCAAACAACACTGATCTGCTTTCTTTGATATACGTAGATTAGTTTGTATTTTCTAAAGTTTTATATAAATGGAATTATACAGTATGTACTCTATTTTTTTTTTTTTGCCTGGCTTTCATTCAGTATAATTATTTTGAGCTTCAACCATATTATTGTTTGTATCAATAGTTTGTTCTCCTTTTTTTTTTTTAATATACTTTATTGATTTTTTACAGAGAGGAAGAGAGAGGGATAGAGAGTTCATCGATGAGAGAGAAACATCGATCAGCTGCCTCCTGCACACCCCCCACTGGGGATGTGCCCGCAACCAAGGTACATGCCCCTGACCAGAATCGAACCTGGGACCCTTGAGTCCGCAGGCCGACGCTCTATCCACTGAGCCAAACCGGCTTCGGCTGTTCTCCTTTTTGTGTGTGTGTGTGTGTGTTGTACTCATTCGAGGACATTTTTCCATTGGTTTTTAGAGAGAGTGGAAGCGATGGGGAGAGACAGAGAAACATTGATGTGAGAGGGACACATTGATTGGTTGCCTCCCACATGCTCCCCAACAGGGATTGAACCTGGTTCGTGTTCCTGGGTCTGGTGGATTGTAGGTCGACTAAGTGGGTGGGAGGATCTACTTTAGCAGCCAGGACTTAGGCAGGGTTCAAGTCTGTTCCATACGTTTCATTCTGGAGCTCAGGTGGTGGAGGTGCAGTGGCTACCTGGAGCATGCTCTCTTCTGACAATCACTGGAGCACAAGACGCCAAAGAAGACCATGCAAGCACATTTTTAGTTTCTACTTTGTCACACGGGCTAACATTCCATTGGCAAAGCATGTTACATGGCCAATTTCAACATCCATGTGGTGGGGAAATAATCCTTGTCCACTGCAGTGCTCTGGAAGATCACATGACAGATGAAGGCGTAATTCACTCTACCTCAGGAAGCCACAGGGTTCTTGGATAGTTGTGAGAACTTACCTTGCAGCCTCTTGGAACATGGAGGTACAGAGAACTTGCTCCAAAAAAAAAAAACTGGGGGAGGATTAGCCCTGATAAGGAGCTGTGTTATACTGGTGCCAGAACACAAGCTGGCCTCTTTATTTCCTCCTAGCTGTACCTTCCTGTTTCTCTGTTCCTTTCTTCTCCTACCTAGGAATCTTCAGCTGGGGCTCAGCCATGGTGATACCAATCAGACAAGGAATGGAGTCCAGCCAGCAGTTGTAGCAACAGCAGCAGGAGTGGGGCTATCCATTCAGAGAGCTGGCTACCTGCCGCATGAGCAGCAAGGCCATGGCAGAGGCCATCAGAGAATGAGACCTCAGTGTCCTGCTTTCCATAACACGGAGTGTGGCCAAATAAGCAGTCTCCAAAGGTACTTTGTAAATGGTTAAAAGATATTATATCAGGAGATTAAATGGGAAACTCTTTGTTTTAGTTTCAGCTGCGGCCTTAGACAATAGATGCCACATTTCAAAGCGAATTGGAAGACCACAAATATTTACAAAAGGAGATTGGAGAAATATACTTTTGCATCTTTAGTTGATATTCCAATGTCAGTCTATAAAAGATGTGGGAGAGGTCAAGAAAAGAGCTGGAGAGAAGAGGGGTAGCTTCCTGAGACAGAGTTCGTGTACTTTCATGATTTGAGGGTGACTAGAGAAGCCATGATAGTTGCCTGAGTTTTTAATCCAGAGGCAAGAAAAGAACCCACCCCACAGAATAAATGCAAAGGTATGGTGGGACGAAGAAATGCTCTTATATGGTTATATCCCATGAGTCAGACTGTATGTTTGAAACACTTACATTACTGGAATGTGATTATGATTTACTTTATTAAGTGATTTATTAGTTACTATGGCAGAAATTGCTAGTTGTCCACTGCAGTAGAACAAAAGTAGTACCTACGTAGGTACTACGTTTCCCAGGCGCCCTTGCAGCTAGGAATGGCATGTGATTAAATTCTATATTTGGAGTATAAATGGAAGGGACATGTGCCTTTTCTAGGCCTTAAAACATAGCATATGTGTTTCTCCACACTTATTCTTCTTCCTGAAAATCGGAGTAGGAAGTGCCTTCAAACCAGCTTTGTCCAAGTAGGTAAAGACAGTACCCAGGGCAGTGCTTCTCAAATGTTTCTCTGCATAAGAATCACCCAGGGAGTTTTTTGTTTTTTTAAAAAATATATTTTATTGATTTTTTTTTTTTACAGAGAGGAAGGAAGAGGGATAGAGAGCTAGAAACATCGATGAGAGAGAAACATCCATCAGCCGCCTCCTGCAACCCCCCACAGGGGATGTGCCCGCAACCAAGGTCCATGCCCTTGACCGGAATTGAACCTGGGATCCTTGAGTCCGCAGGCCGACGCTCTATCCACTGAGCCAAACCGGTTTTGGCTCACCCAGGGAGTTTAATAAAACAGAGGTTAAAACTAGGATTCAATAGGTCTGCAGTGGACTCAAGAATTTGCATTTCTATCTCCCAAGTGAAGCTCATACTGCTAGTCCACAGACCACACTTGGAGTAGCACTGCTGTAGAGTACGGTGGAGATGCAGGGGGAAAGAATCTGGGTTTCTGAATGTCTTGTGTGGGACAAGGGAGCTTTTCTACTGATCTTGGACTGTTTTGTGAGAGCACCATATTTTTGGGACTCTATTATAGTAGCTTAATCATTTACCCTAGCCTACATAATCATCCTGATGTTCTGCCAATTCTTCCCCATGTCTAAACCAAATCTCTCCCACAATTCTCTTCTGTTTTATCTTGAACTTTCCTTCATGGTTATGGAGAATAATATTAGCCACCTTTACTAAATGAATTTCAAAGAAGCTGGATCTAGAATGCTATAGTCAGCTGTCAGTTCGCTTAGATGGGTAACCCATTTCTCAGGGAAGGATTTTACCTCAAGTATCTTTCCAGAGGAGATATGGTGGGCTTGGAGAGAACAGGATTTCCATGTAGCAAATCTCCATCACGACCCAGCCCTTAAACATGCTACTTGAAAGACAGCTGAATTTCAGTAATTTTTATTTTGGAGGCAAAGATGGGGGAACATTCAGAGCTTCCTAGGACCTTGAAGAATTGCCCTGCCATCTGGGCCACCTTCTCCAGGAGCCATGTTCAAGGACAGTCTCACAGCTGACAGCCGGCCAGGTATTGGGATAAATCCCTATTTTTGCAGTGATTTACCCAGGCCACCCTAAGGATAGAGAAATAAAACATAGATCAAAGGCAGAGTCAGAAGTCTGTAAGGGCTCGATGGAGAGGGAATGCAGGGCCTGCAGGCTGGAGTCTATTTATGTTGTGGAAGAGTCTTAGGTATTGAAGGCTTGCCCACCTGAGACACAAGTGGGTGGGTGCTGCAGTGATACCTGGGGTGAAAACATCACAATATTATTCTGCCTCATTTCACCTCAGGAGAACAGTCTCAACTCCTTACAAAGCTCAGGGAAAATCCTACAACAGAGATGCTGCTCACATCAGCATCCTAGACACAGTCTGGGCCCATCCCTGACAGAGTGGCTGGTCTCTGCCCTTCACAGTCTCCTTACCAAGCAGACATCCCGTTAGGATCTTTCACAACCCTCTTGATACAGTTGATGTCGTCATTGATGTTATCATCCAGAAATTCTGAAAGGAAAAGTGGATGAGCGCAGAGGGAAAAAAATCCCCTTTCCTGTTTTAATAATTAATCATTTTTTGAAGAGTCCCAAAGGAAATTTGAGATTCCGAAACCCTTTATCTCTGGAGCCCTTCAGGGGGGTTGCCTTTCATTTTGCCAGGATTTGGTGCCTTTGCTAAGAATCTGTTTTTGAGCCCTGTTCTCTCCAGAGGGCATCCAGGACTTGATGGACTAGAGAGAGCCTTTGTTTCAGGCATCTGCTTAGTGTGTCCCGAGTGCTATGTGCGTTTATGGATTGGTGATGCAGAGGTGTCCGTGTCAGGAATGGGGTAGCATGTCTTAAGAGATGGGGACTCATGAAGGTGAGGCTTAGTCAAGGGTCAGTGTATCTCCCTCCCCCCTTTTCAGCAGAAGGGTCTCTGTGGAATCCTGTTTTAGTGTGAGGACTACTTAGGGCCCTTTTATTTTGTATACTCAGCTCCCACAGTGCATGCTGAGGGTCAGGTGTTAGGGAGTAATGCATTGAATTTGGCACTTATTTTATCTGCCCCCTCTCCACCCAGCCCTCAGAGGGGATAGAGTCCTTACTGCTGCACATTATGTTGCAGGCATTTTCTGAGGGATACTTGTTGTCTTTGCACCACCACTTGTTGTTCAGCTGGAAGAGCCCATAGTCACTACTGCCATTGGAGTTTTTTCCATTAAAAGCCCGGGTGTTGAAGTTACTCTCATACTGAGCCATGCAGACCCCTGTGTCAGAGAGAGCAAAAGGTGTGGATAAAAAAGGGATCTCCATAATAAGATTCAACTTGTGCTTTACTAGAGCTACCAGAAAGGAAAAGTCCATTAAGACTGAAATGCAAAGACTATGAGACCCTCAATGTTAGAGGTCATTTGTAATCCAGATGTATTCCCAGGCTTAAGCAATAATGAGGCCATGGTAAGCATGTAATAACAATTTGTTAAATATTTGGAATGCCCAATCATTAATCACAGTCTGTCCCACAATCTAACCTTTCCAGCCTCACCTTCCAGGCAAATATCCAATTCTTGCCATGTATATGCACTTTTGCTCTGTATCCCAAGGTATATGCAAGAGAAGAGGTGGAGAGGTAGTGGAGGAGAATCCTAGGAAGGAATTCTAGACAAACTATCTTTGAGGGTAATAAGAAAGAGAAGGTTTGGCATGGAGAAAAATGAAGATATTCAAGAGAAGTTAAAATAGTTTCATGTGTACCTACCAATGTGATAGATGACTCTCAATCCTTTTCATTGCCTCGCCTTCTATTCTCACGATCCCCATCTAACTCCCTTGTGACACTCGTAGAACAACCTTAGACAAACTTAGCCGATGTAGGTTATTTTTGGCAGAGGAGAGGGTGGGAGGCAACACCTATTGTGCTACAATGACCTGGACTAAAAAGAATGCAGGTGAAAGCAAAGATGATGGCCGCAAAACTAAAAGGAGGTAGGTTAGGTTTTGCGTATGTCCAAGGAAATATTCCAAGCCATTGGGTGGGAAGGTGATTTGGGGGAGAAGCAAAAGAAAATCTGTGATAGGATAACTCCTGGTGGAAAGAGAGAAAAGGAGAACCCAATAGGAATTACAAGGCAGAGGAGACAGAGACAAGAACGGACAGGGGAGTGGAGAAAGCTGGTTTGGGGAGTTTGCTGGGTTGGGGAAGAAGGCCGCTTTGAGCAGAGACAGAAAGGACGGATGAGTAGTTCATACTCACAGTTTGCCAAGCTGTAGCCATGGAAGCCATCCATTCCATGAGCCTTCAGCTGGCGGGCCAGCTCACACTTGGAGAAGACTTTGGCATTGTAAGCTGCAAAGAAGCAGCTGAAGAGAGAGATGATCAGAATTGCCCTCATTTTTGCAGCTAGTGCAATCCGAGAACTGCTATGTCCAGGACACGCTTGTCTCTTATACCCTGTGGACACAAAGGTGTCTCTGAGTGAACAGTTGTGCTGGCATCTGTGCCAGGAAGAAGGACTTGGCTGCCCAAGGCTAATTCCCCAAGCTGGTCTTGCCAGTGTAAATTTCAAGGAAGGGGATGTAACCAAGAATGGTACCAGGAATAAAGTCTCAATGAGGAAGCAGGCAGTCCTAGATTTGGGCCAGTGCATGGGGGTAGGGGGTGGGGGGTGGAATGGGGAAAGAAGGGGATGGTAGGAGAAAGAAGTGTGATTTTCAAGGCTTGTGCTTTGTTGGAATGTCCCCAGAGGAGGTTGTCCTATATGCTTTGTGGAACTTTGCCTGTCTGTATTGTTTCGCATCTTGTTGCAATTTTGAATTCTCTGTCATTTATATCACACTAGAGGCCCGGTGCACAAAATTTGTGCACACTGGGGGGGGGGGGGGTGTGTATCCCTCAGTCCAGCCTACACCCTCTCCAATCTGGGGCCTCTTGGGGGATGTCAGACTGCTGGTTTAGGGGTCGGGCCTAAACCGGCAGTTGGACATCCCTCTCACAATCCGGGACTGCTGGTTCCTAACTGCTCACCTGCTTGCCTGATTGTCCCTAACCACTTCTGCCTGCCAGCCTAATCGCCCCCTAACCACTACCCTGCTGGCCTGATTGATGCCTAACTGCTCCCCTGCTGGCTTGGTCACTCCCAGCTGGCCCGATCGCCCCCAACTGCCCTCCCTTGCAGGCCCAGTCACCCCCAACTGCCCTCTCCTGCCAGCCTGCTCGCCCCCATCTGCCCTCCCCTGCTGGCCTGGTTGTCCCCAACTGCCCTCCCCTGCTGGTCTGATCTCACCCCAATGCCCTTCCCTGCAGGCCTGGTCGCCCCCAACTGCTCTCCCCTGCTGTCCTGATCTCGCTCCCAACTTCCGTCCTCTGCAGGCCTGGTCGCCCCCAATTGCCCTCCCCTGGTTGTCTCTAACTGCCCTCCCCTGCCGGCCTGGTCATGTGCCCTTGACCAGAATCGAACCTGGGGCCCTTGAGTCCGCAGGCCACGCTCTATCCACTGAGCCAAACTGATTAGGGCAGGAGAAAACTCTTTTAGTTACTTCCCAGAGTACTTCCAACATCCATCTTCATGTCCCTAAAGAATACCACCACACTCCCATCCCAAGTATTTATTTTTAGCCTCCATTTCTTGTCTGACAAGAGTTTCTTCATCTCTTGCTTCTTCCAGTCTAGATTATTAATATTCTTAAATATAGGGCCTAGAGCTAAATGAAAATACATCAAAATCTCTATGATTCCTGATAATTTTGAGCTTTAGGGGAGAAAGTTAAATAAATTCATTCATTGCAAAATAAATTTTAGGAAGATCTGAAATAACTCTGGGAGGGTGCAGATAAATGACCAAAAAGCTTGGGTACTAGCAAATATAAGGAGAAATTACACAATTTGTGTTTATAGATAGATGGCTTTTAATTGCTTCGACCATCCTTTATCCTAGGAATAATTTCCGCTTGATTGTAGTGTATGCTCTACAATTTTTTTATTGATTTCAGAGAGGAAGGGAGAGAGAGAGAGAGAGAGAGAGAGAGAGAGAGAGAGAGAGAGAGAGAAAGAGAGAGAGAAACACCAACAGCCTGGCATGTATTATCTTTTTAATGTGCTGTTTGATTTGTTTTGCTAGTATTTCGCTGAGCATTTTTACATCTATATTTGTTAAGAATACTGGCCTGTAGTTTTCTTGTAATATTTTTATCTAGCTCTGTTATCAGGCTAATGCTGGCCTCATCAAAAGAGTTTAGGAGGGTTCGATTTAGGAACAATTTGAGAATTGGCATTAACTTTTCTTGAATGATTGGTAGCGTTTCTCTTCAATACATCTGGTCCTGGGTTTTTCTTTGTTGGGAGGTTTTTGGTTAATGATCCATCTTTTTACTTATTATTGGTATGTTCAGATTTTCTATTTTTTCATGATTCAGATTTGGTAGTTATGTGTTTCTAGAAATTTATCTACTTCTTCTAGGTTATTTAATTTGCTGGTATGTAATTATTCATAGTAGTTTCTCATGATTCTTTATTTATTTAAAAAAATGTTTTTATTGATTTCAGAGAGGAAGGGAGAGGGAGAGAAACATCAATGAGAGAGAATCATTGATCAGCTGCCTCCTGCAAGCGCCCTACTGGGGATCAAGCCTGCAACCAGGGCATGTGCCCTGACCAGAATCAAACCTGACCTCCTGGTTCATAGGTTGGTGTTCAACCACTGAGCCACATCAGCCGGGTGACCCTTTATTTCTGTAGTATCAGTTTAATATCTCCTCTTTAATTTATAATTTTAATCTCTCTTTTTTCTTTGTAGGTCTAGCTAAAGGTTTGTCAAGTTTATCTTTGAAAAAACCCCTGCTCTTAGTTTAGCTGATCTCTTCTATTGTCTTTTTAGTCTTTTCTTTAGTTCTTCTTGATTTTTTGTTATTGCCTTTCTTCTACAAAATTTGGGTTCAGTTCCCTCTTCTCTTTCTAATCCTTTGAGGTGTAAAGTTAGACTGTTTATTTGAGATTTTTCTTTTTTTTTTTTTTATTTTATTGATTTTTTACAGAGAGGAAGAGAGAGGGATAGAGAGTTAGAAACATCGATGAGAGAGAAACATCGATCAGCTGCCTCCTGCACACCCCCCACTGGGGATGTGCCCGCAACCAAGGTACATGCCCTTGACCGGAATCGAACCCGGGACCCTTGAGTCCGCAGGCCGACGCTCTATCCACTGAGCCAAACTGGTTTCGGCGAGATTTTTCTTAATGTAGGTGTTAATCACTAAAAACTTTCCTCAAGAAATGCTATTGCTGTATTCCATAAGTTTTGGTATGTTGTATTTCCAGTTTTATTTGTCTCAAGTTATTTTTTATTTCCCTTTTGATTTCTTCCTTGACCCCATTGTTCATGAGCATGTTGTTGAATCTCCACCTATTTGTGAATTTTCCAGTTTTCTTCTTGGTATTGATTACTTGTTTTATATCTTGTGATCAGTAAAGATGGTTGATATGATTACAGTCTTCTTTCTCTCTCCCTCCCCCGCCCCCCCATTGATCTCATTGATTTTTAGGGAGAGTGGAAGAGAGAAGGAAAGACAGAGAGAAATATCCATGTGAGAGACACACATTGATTGGTTGTCTCTTGCATGTGCCCCAACCAGGGCCTGGGCAGGAGAGAAGCCTGCAACCAAGGTACATGCCCTTGACCCGAACTGAACCCAGGACCCTTTGGTCCACAGGCCCATGCTCTATCCACTGAGCCAAACTGGCTAGGGCTGATTACAGGCTCCTTAAATTTATTATGGCTTGTTTTGTGGCCTAACAAATGATCTAAGCTGGAGAATGTTCTATGTGCACTTGAGAAGAATGTGTATTCTGCTGCTGTTGGGTGATATGTTCTGCATATGTCCTGAAACTCCCATTGCCCTTCCTTTGGACATATCCTTGGGGAGTGGTATCTGCCCTCGAGGCCTACTCACTTCAGGGTGTTCTGGTGAGATGGTGAGAGGCCTTTTCTCTCTCCTTTCCATCCCTTCCCTCACTGCCATTATTCCATTCCTTTCCTTGCCCTTCCCCCTTCCCTCCCTTCTCCCATTTCCTCCTGGCTGGTTTAAGATCTTTTTCTTGTTCTAGTTTTATAAAGCCTCAGTGGCTCCAGTTCCTGTTGTTAGATTTAAATACTGCAGTTGTACCTTTATGGAATGGGGAATAAGGGAAGGATATGGTGAAGGGATCAGGAAATGAAATAAAGTTTCAGTGGAATAAGGAATCAGGTTAGCAATTGAGGGGTCATGAATCTACCATCAAAGGTTTGAGATATGGGGCAAAGATGGAGGCCCATTGAAGTTAGGAGACAATTTGGGAATAATATCTAGAGGCATTTTGGGTTGTCACAATGATTAGAGGGACCTCCTAATGCTTAGGGAGTGGGGTCTAGCTATCTGTCAATGTGCAGGGCAATGCTGACCTCTAAAGAATTTTTCTGTGTTCTGCTTGACCTTAAAATGTTTTAGGTAGACATTCATGTAGGTATAAAGTCTGTTAAAAATTAATTAAGCCTAACTCCACTTCACATACAAACACAAGCATTTTTTAATGGAATTAATATATGCTGATTTTTCTAGTAATACAACAATTGTGAAAATCAAGGGGAGATTGGAACTTTAACAAGGATATTTATCATTTCAAAAATCCTATCATTGATGGCAATGCTGCTCACGTTGCTGGAGTTACCAATGTGACACATCAGTATTCCTATGCTGTAGCCACTACGTTCTGTGTTAGGGGGTCTAACATCCAATTACTTATTATGTTTTCTGGTGTGGTTGTAGCCAAAAATTTTTTTTGGAAATAAATATTAATTTATAATAAATTACTTCCCTTTTATCTCTCTCTTATGCAGCATTTAATACATTATGCCAATTTTCATGAAAGTATGTGTGAAGTTAGGTTATGTGACCTTCAAATTTCATTTCAAAATACTAAAGAGGAAATGATAAAATGTTTGAATTTGAAATAGGGCCTTGGGTCTCACCGAGTGCGCTGTTCTGGGGGTGATGCTGCTGTTCGCAGCAGGCCGGAGTGCGGAGGTGGAGAGCACAGGCTTTGGAGTCAGACTTTGGGTTCTTAATACCAGACTTGACACTTGTTAATGTGTGACCTTGAGGAGGTCACTCTATCTTTATGCCTGTTTTATTAATTGTAAAACAGAAATAATAACTGTATCTCCTTTGTAGGGTTATTGTATTAAGTGGTTTTGTAGGAAGCACTGAGAACAGTGCCTGTACATAGTAAGCATGCAGCAAACGTAAGCTATTATCAGCCCCTCTCCTGTACCTTCTCGCCTCTGTACCAGAAAAACGTTTTTCAGTGGTCAGATGATCCTAGAGGATTATCTCATGAATTGTTTTAACGTCCTCAGGATAGCTGAGGCCCATTAGTGCTGTACACCAGCTGTCTTAGTCAGTTTGGGCTACTATGACAAGATACCACACACTGCGTGGCTTAAGCAGCAGAAATTTATTTCTCACAGTTCTAGGTGTTGGGAAGCCCAAGATCAAGGTACCCGTTAACGGGGTTTCTGGTGAGGACCCTCTTCTTAGTTTGTAGATAGCCAGCTTCTCTAATGTTACATGATGGAGAGAGGGGGAAGGGTCTTGAGTGTATTTTCTTCTAAGGGCACTAACCCCATCATGAGAGGTCCACCCTCATAACTTAATTAGCTCCCTAAAGCCCCATCTCCAAATACCATCACATTGGGGATTAGGGTTTTAACATATGAATTTGGGGAGGATATAAACATTCAGCCCATAGTGCCAGCTAAATATCTTCAAGAGGTATGATGAAGTTTTTCTCACTCTTAAGAGGCATGATCACAGACTGAGTTTTCATCCAGCTCAAAGTCCAGGGCTTAAAGTCAGGAGGAAAGGAGAAAGGATTAGGATAAAAACCCTGCTGGAGGAATTGAGTGCCTGTCCCATAGGAAATTTGGGATAGTGCCTGTTTAAAGTGCCTCCTTTTTTATGGTAGAATTTTTAGTCCTGATCATAGCTCGAGGAGTCTAACTTCTCATAATCTTTGTGTCCAGTTTCTATACCTTGCCTTGTCTCTGGCCTTGGTTCATAGCTCTCTGTTCTCTGAGTCCTGTTTGGCAACTGGGAAATAGTCTAATTTTGTCATTGGTTTTATGTATAGGGATTAAGGCTTGGAGCAACTTCCAGATATATAACCCTTTGGGGGATAATGTATCAGTCAAGAACTGTACTTCCTGGAACAAAGATTATTCTGTCTTCTTAGAAAACTTGATGACCTTGTTGGAAATGCCACAGGGAATCTTGACCTGCTTGCAGGAGGATGGTGTGAGGAGTTTAACCAGTAGGTCCTGAGAAGGCCATGTCCTTTTTGAGCTTCCTTCCTGGCTGAATGATTTGTTTTAGGCAAAAACTTCAACATCTATCCCCAAATAACAACAAGAAGAACAACACAATGTCTTTCTGACATTAAACTTTATGAAGTTGAGCCAAGAAAAATGATTCACATGGGATTTCAAGGGCCAGAGAACAGGTACCCTCAGAGAGAGGAAAAGGAAGTCAGATTGGGAAAGGTCGCTAGTGTTGTCCATGACCAGGTCAAGGATCTGCCTCTATATCCTCCTCCCTTGGGCAATGTCAAAACGCCAGGTCTCCTCCTCCTCCTCACTATTGTTTACTCCCTTCCATAGTTAGAGGAGATGTCGCTTTACACTCTCCCAGCATAAACACAGATAAAGCTCATTAACTTCCACCATTCTGGGATGTGTGAGCTGTCATCGATGCTGAAACCTGCTGTCTGGATTTCTTACCTCCAATTCATCCTTGCTCAGGCCTCT
The DNA here is from genome assembly GCF_027574615.1 of Eptesicus fuscus. NCBI lineage: Eukaryota > Metazoa > Chordata > Mammalia > Chiroptera > Vespertilionidae > Eptesicus > Eptesicus fuscus. Next base: position 60,527,331 of record NC_072479.1, read on the forward strand.
TCCTCTGGCTCTTCATTCTCTCCACACCTCCTCTGTTCCTTTGTTCTTAACAAATCTTATTTCTTCTACTTTGATTATTCACTCATAAAAGTAATGTCTGTGTTCATCTCTTTTCCTTTTCTTTCTCTCTTTTATTTTTGACCAAGAATGCAACACTGATTAAGAAAAGAAAATGGACTTTGAAATAAAAAAGATTGAAGTTTTGAGCCTTGGGTTTGCCTTACTGCCTTACTGCCTTAAATTCACCTCTGTGAGCCTCATTTTCTTCAACTATAAGATGGTGTCAATAAAATCTACCTGAGTTTGATATATAAAAAAGTGCTTAGAAAAAGTTGATTATTATTATAATTAGAGTACAAGGTCTTAGTTATATGGAAAGACATTGTGAAGGAAGAATTATCACTAGATCAATACTTTTACCAGTATTATTATTATTTTAAATCCTTACATGATGATATTTTTTAAGAGAGTGGAGGGGAGGAGAAAGGGAGAGAGGGAGAGGGAGAGAGAGAGGGAGAGAGAGAGAGGGAGAGGAAGAGGGAGAGAGAGAGAGAGAGGGAGAGAGAGAGAGAAACATTGGTGAGAGAGATGCATCGATTGGTTGCTTCACACACACACACACACACACACACACACACACACACACACACACGCACACACACACACATGCTCTGACCTGGGCTGGGATTGAGTCTGCAACAGAGGTACGTGCCCTTGACCGGGAATGGAACCAGTGACGCTTCAGTCTGCGGGCAGACACTCTTAACAACTGAGAAAAACTGACTAGGGTTAGATCAATAATTTTAGGAAAGTGCACAAAAATAACAGTGGCAATGCTAGAAGGTAGCCTCTGTGGTTCTTCTTGAAGTACATGTTCAAGGGCATCGTATGATGTTGACCTGGAGAAGTAAAGGTATAAACACTAGGCATAGCTTATTTATGATATTTACTTGGGGTAACTAATTGGTCTGGCTAGCCATCTACTCATGCTTTCCCTGATTAAACTAATTCAACAAATCTTTATTGATCACTTTTTATGGAATTGCTAGGCAAAGTTGGTGGGAAATTGTTATAGGCAGAGGAAAATAACATGTGAAAAAGCCTGTGTAGTCAAGGATATAAAAGATAATCATTATGGCTGAAGCATAGATACAAGATTGTGAGTGGTAAGAAATGTTTGTAGAAGCACATGGAGGCCAAGTCACATTTAAGAGGTTGAACGTTGCTCTAAGGGCACCTATGAAAACATGCATTTGGGGTTAGATTTTTTCCCTCCACAGGAAAGTGTGACAGAAAGGTAAGAAGGCAAGGTAATAGAAGATATTGGCAAAAGTGATTTAGATTTGGACTACTGAATCTTATCTGGATAAGGAGGGAAGTGAAGACAGAGGAGGCTGATACACAGAGATACAGTAGAAGTAACTATCAATGGATAAACTGTCTTAATGGAATCAAAACAGGAGTATTAGGAACAATTGAGCAAGTGACCTGGAAGAATAAGATGTTGGTGAGAAAAGTAGATGCCTGAGTTTATGGTTTTAGACATTCCATGAAGTATTCCCAGGATAGAGCCGTGGGAATGGGTGAGTGAAGTGGAGTGGAGTAGATGCCTATTGGGTTGAGGAAGCTGCGTTTTGGATGGGACACTCATATGAATGTTTCAATCACTTGGAGTAGTATCAGATCTTGGGATGGAGAGAAATTCTATGAAACAAGTACCAGTGTTCTTAAAGAATGAGGGAGAGTAACCAAAAGGAGATGGGAGGCATATGGGCAAAATATATAAACCTCAAGGAAGTAGGGCCTTTAAAAGAAGGTGGGGTTGGTGATGGTCTAAAAGTACCAGGAGTTAGACTGATTGCTTCTAGATCTGGATATACTGGGTTTTGTACAATAAATAGCCTCTACTTGAGTCTATTTTTACAAAGTAAGGATTCTGAATTTGTGTACATTATTTCTGTGCAGATTTTCATGTCTTCATTATACATGTATGTGCCCCAAAACAATATATGTATTGTTATGTGTGGTTTTAAGTTTTTAACAAGGGGTTTAGTAGTATGCATATTATTCTGCACCTTGTTTTTTCAGTTCAAGGTGTTTACTGTTTTTGCTTGTTTGCTTTTGCTGCAAAGTGCTTTATTGTTTCCATTTGGTCCAAGGCATGGGACAAGGCTCTAGAGTGTTGAACCTTTTGCACTTGGATGTTGAGTGTGACTCGACACGGTTAGCATCGGTAGCAGCTCTTTTTATACTCTTTGAATGTATCAATAATTTGAAATATAAAAAAATCCAAATAAATAAGTTTGTATGAAAAGAAACTCCAGTTTTTTATTCTACTGCCGCGCTTTGTAAAATCTGGGGTATTTAAAAAATTAAATCCCGAGTAGAATAAAGGAATCGAGAAAAAAGCAAGAGAGTGCAAAGGGTTAAAAGGATGCTTAGAGGTTTCAGGGAGAGGCTCAGGCAGAAGCCAGGTATCAGGGGGATGCAGAGGGGCCCCTTAAAGGCTTCTGGGCTCCAAAGGCTCCTAGTTGTGCTTGAGGGTGAGCCTTTCAAAGACATACTCGCCCAGTTCAGCCTGAGGGCCAGTCAGCCCGGGGAGGTTAGTCAGGTGTTGCCCATCTTTTTGATGAGTTTCACCTCCTCATCCAGGAAGTGGTTCTCCGGGAAGTCACAGAGATGAGGGTGTGTACCTGCAGAACTCAGAGTCTGCATATCCAAAGGGTCTGGTTCAGGTTCTTCTCTATGACTCTGGCAGCTTCTAAGGTGTCCTGAGTTTTACTTCACTTATCTTGGGAAGGCTTCTGCACATCCTGGAAGCCGGCACGGCCTGGAGAGGTGGTTTTGCATCTTCAGGAGTCTCTCCATGTTCTCTCACTTCTCCTCAGCCAACTCTTGGAACAAGTGACTCATGCCCTTCAGAGCCACATCATCGTGGTCAAAATAGAAACCCAGAGAGAGGTAGGTGTCGGAGGCCCTCAGATGCAGGTTGATCAGGAGGTTGACGGCAGCTTCCACCTGGTGGAATAATTCTGACGAATTTGGGAGCTCATGGTTGCTCAGCAATAAGGAGTTAAGCTCAAAAAATGGTCTCAGAGGCTGAGGATGGCTGAGATGGCTCCAAAGGCGGTGACTGGAAAAGAGGTTGGAGGGTGATCAGGGGCTGAAGGAGGGGCATCCCTGGGTCTGTTCTGTCCAAGCACTACTGAAGCAAGAGGCGGGTCTGGGCACTGCTGAGGGCACTCAGGTGTTCCTTGTTTTTGAAATTTATTCACGTTGATACTTGCTCTCACGTTGACTACTCTACAGTGATTCATTGTGTTGCCCCCTATTTTATATTCATTCTTCTGTTGATGAACATTTAGATTGTTTTCAATTTTAGTTATTCAGAAAATACTGCACTGAACGTAATTGTATGTGCCTTCTTCTTTAACATAATATTCTCTAGTTTCACTTTGGTATGTCCAAGTGTAGATTTATATCTTATTTATTTTGTTTGGTATTTTGAATATATATATATATATATATATATATATATATATATATATATATATTGTTAATCCTCACCCAAGGATATTTTTTCATTGATTTTTAGAGAGAGTAGAAGGGAGGGAAGGGGGGAGAGAGAGAGAAAGAGAAACATCGATGTGAAAGAGATGAATATTGGTTGCCTCCTGCATATGCTCCAACTGAGGCTGGGTTCAAACCTGCAACCCAGGTATGTGCCCTTGACCAGATATTGAATCGGAGATTCTTGGGTGCGAGGGCCGATGCTCTAACTACTGAGCTACACTGAGGGCTGAATATATTTTAATGAGAATTTACATCTCTGCTTGGCTGGTGTTGCTCAGTGGTTGAGCATTGACCTATGAACCAGGAGGTCATGGTTCTATTCCAGATCAGGGCACATGCCCGGGTTGTGGGCTTGATCCCTGGTAGGGAGCGTGCAGGAGGCAGCCAATTAATGATTCTCTCTCATCATTGATATTTCTATCCCTGTCTCCCTTTCCCTTCTGCTCTCTGAAATAAGTAAAAATATAAAAAAAGTTTTACATGAAAGCATTTCATAAATTAAGCCAGAGTCTCTTTATAGCCTCTCTCTGCTGGTCTCAGGTGATGTTGTGACGGAAGGGATAGAGTGTCTCCTGACTTCCTTTGAGGAGAGGTAGGGTGAGAGAAGAAGCTAATATTTATTGAAGTATGTCCTACAGGAAGGCAATGGATTTTTGCACATTGATTTTGTATCCTGCAACTTGACTGTGTTTGTTTATTATTTCTAGTAGTTTTTTTGGTGGAGTCTTTAGGGTTTTCTATGTATAGCATCACGTCATCTGCAAAAAGTGACAGTTTGACTTCTTCCTTCCCTATTTGGATGCCTTTTATTTCTTTCTCTTGCCTTATTGCTCTGGCTAGAACTTCCAGTACTATGTTGAATAAGAGTGATGAGAGTGGACATCCTTGTCTTGTTCCTGATCTTAGGGGCAAAGCTTTCAGTTTTTCACCATTGAGTATGATATTGGCTGAGGGTTTATCATATATGGACTTTATTAGGTTGAGGTACTTTTCTTCTATTCCTATTTTATTGGGTGTTTTAATCATATATGAATGTTGTATCCTATCAAATGCTTTTTCTGCATTAATTGACAAGATCATATGATTTTTATCCTTTCTTTTGTTAATGTGGTGTATTATGTTGATTGATTTGCGAATGATGAACCATCCTTGTGCCCCTGGAACGAATCCCACTTGATCGTGATGTATTATTTTTTGGATGTATTGTTGTATTCGATTAGCTAGTATTTTGTTTAGGGTTTTTGTGTCTGTATTCATCAAGGATATTGGTCTGTAGTTTTCTTTTTTTGTGTTATCTTTGCCAGGTTTTGGTATCAGGATTATATTGGCCTCGTAGGAGAGGCTGTGGAAAAAAGGGAACCTTCATTCAATATTGGTGGGAATGTAGACTGGTATAACCACTATGGAAAGCAGTCTGGCGATTCCTCAAAAAATTAAAAATAAAGCTACATATGGTCCAACAACCCCACTCCTGGGTATATACCTGAAAAACTCGAAACCATTTATACGCAAAGATATATGCACTCCTATGTTCATTGTAGCATTATTCATGGTGGCCAAGACTTGGAACAGCCAAAGTGCCCTGTGATAGAAGACTAGATAAAGAAGATGTGGTACATATACACCATGGAGTACTACATTGTCATAAGAAAGGATGAAACAGCGTCATTTACAACAACAAGGATGGACCTTGAGAATATTATGGGAAGTGAAATAAGTCAGACAGAAAAATCTAAGAACTATATGATTTCACTCATATGTGGAATATAAAACTGAAGCTTATGAACACAAAAAGCCAGAGGGTGGTTGCCAGAGGGAGTGGGGTGGGAGGAGAAAGGGGTCCTAATACGAGCTGACAGGAGAAGATTTGACTTGGGGTGGTGGGCACATGGTCCTATATATAGATTTTGTAAATTAGTTATCCACACATGAAACCTATATGCCCATGATGACTAATGTCATCCCAATAAAATTTAATAAACAAAAAAGTGTGTCATAGGCCAAACAAAGTGCACAGATAGAGGGATTTAGTATATGTCTTTCATTTAATTTTCATAACAATCCTATTGTTATTATTTTATTCCTTTTATATATTTACTAGTAGCCCATTTGCAGGAAAATCCTGCAAGCGGCTATTGCGGCCGCATGCGCTGCCGCTGCAGCTGCCGCCGCCTTTGCGGCCACCGCGCCTGCACCCGCTCGCCACTGCCGCCCGCCCCGCTCCGCCCCATTCCACCCCGCTCCGCCCCATTCCACCCCGCTCCGCCCCGCCCGGGCTTCCCCTCTGGCAGCCACCTTGCTTTCCGCTTTTCCTCCCTCTTCCTTCTAAGTTGTCTTCAGTCTTCACTCCTCCCTCCCTCAGCATATGCAAATTAACCGCCATCTTGGTCGGGTAATTTGCATACTCGCCCTGATTGGCTGGTGGGCGTGGCTTGGGCGTAGCGAATGTGCGGTCAATTTGCATATTTGTCTATTATCAGGTAGGATTTTAGGTGAGGTATCTGAACTCAGAGAGGTCAAGTGATTTGCCTAAGTTAGTATGTGGCAGAACTGGGATCACAACACAGATAGGTCTGCTCTTTTCTTTATACTGCAGTTCCATGTGCCTTTGACCAATGATTTAAAAAGATGACACTCTGAATCAGAATTTCTGGCTTTAGGAGTTGGCAGGGGACAGTTTATGGGGATCAGGTGGTGGTGGGGGTGAAGGGAAGGGCTTGGGGCTTTCTCAAACTCTTGAGAAAAATATCACAAAGGCAGTCCCATGCTTTGTGCAGGGCTTGGCTTCCAGGGCCTCCTGACAATTCCCTACCTATCTCTTGACTGTGTGCTCAGTGCCAATCACACCGAGTGACCAAACGCCTCTGGGCAAGTGTGAGTCATGCATCCTGAGGAGGGTGTGGGTTCTGGTTTTGGGCACCTGATGTGCCCTCTGTCCACTCTATCCTGGTCCTCTCTCCAACACACTGGCACACACAGCACAGGACTTCACTTTTGACTTTAGTGAAAAGAAAAAAATCATAGAGAAATTTTAAAAACTCAAATACAGCCTAAACCCTGACCATTTCCCAAGCATCATTCCAGACAGGGACATTTTCTGTTTTTTTTTTTTCAACCCAATTGAGACAGTTGTCTATTCCAGATTTTCTACTTCCTGAAGATCCTCTCACTGGCCCTTTTTGTACAACTGTCTTATTCCTACTACGTGAGGGTTATGTCTCTTTACATCCATGAATAACTATATCTTCTTTTTTCTTGCTCGGTTTTCCTATTATCATCCATCTCATCCTGGAAACCATGCCTTCTCCCTACACTGAGAATCAGTTGTGGCATTTTTTAAAATCCTTGATTTTGGAAAGAGAGGAAGAGAGGAAGAGAGAAGAGAGGAAGAGAGAGAGAGAGAGAAAGAAATATTGATCGGTTGTCTACTGTATGTGCCCTGACAGGGAATGGAACCCACAACCTAGGCATGTACCTGACCGGGAATTGGATCTGCACCCTTTTGATGTACAAGATGGAGCCTCAACCAACTGAGCCAGCCTGCCGGGGCTCTTGTGGCATTTGTTAAATGCAGAGCCCTGGGCCCCACTTTGGTGATTCTGATGGTGTAGGTCTGGTGAGAAGCCTAGAAGTCTGCATTTGTAAATAACTACTCCAGTTCATTCTGATATAGGCGACCTACATACCATACCTTGAGAAACATGCTGAAATATATATTTAAAATTAGAAATGTTTTTGGCTCATTTTTTCAAAACTTTCAAACATTCCCTGATAGGGCAGAATTTCAGAATCCTCTCATTGGGTTTATTTCTTTCCTTTTTTTCTCTCATTTAATTGCTTCCTTCCTTTACTCTATTACCTATTGGTACCACATCAAGGACAAGCGGACTAATGGGAACCCCCAGAGCAGTGGTCTAATTGGCCTCCGGACTGCAGGCATGACTGCATAGAGCTCCTTCTGGGCCTCTAATGACCCTTCCCCTCCCAAGGAGGAGCTGTCTCTGCAGTGGGAGCAGCTCTCACCCCCTCACTACCTACATCACTACTCTACTGACTTTAACCCCAGAGTTTGGTTTCTCTATTCGAAGCATGTCATGAGATATCTTAATTCTTTTTTTTTAAATTTAATTAATTTTTTTTTTTAAAGTATTACATATGTCTCCCTTTCCCCCCAGTGACCTCTCCCCAGTCACTCCCACCCCCCCCAGGACAAGCCCCCACAGTCCCAGTGTCCGTGTCCATTGGTTATGCTAATATGCATGCATACAAGTCCTTTGGTTGATCTCTTACCACCCCCCGCCTCCCCTGCCTTCCCTCTGAGGGTTTGACTCGTCTGTTCGGTGTTTATCTCTGGATCTGTTTTTGTTCATCAGTTTATGTTGTTCATTATATTCCACAAATGAGTGAGGTCATGTGATATTTATCTTTCTCCCACTGGCTTATTTCACTTAGCATAATGCTCTCCAGGTCCATCCATGCTGTTGCAAAGGGTAAAAGTTCCTTCTTTTTTATAGCAGCATAGTATTCCATTGTGTAGATATACCACAGTTTTTTAATCCACTCATCTGCTGATGGGCACTTAGGTTGTTTCCTAATCTTAGCTATTGTAAATTGTGCTGCTATGAACATAGGGGTGCATATATCCTTTCTGATTGGTGTTTCTGATTTCTTGGGATATATTCCTAGAAGTGGGATTACTGGGTCAAATGGGAATTACATTTTTAATTTTTTGAGGAAACTCCATACTGTTTTCCACAGTGGCTGCACCAGTCTGCATTCCCACCAGCAGTGCTTTCCCATCATATGTCTCTTGGCCTTCTGTATGTCCTCTTTCAAAAAGTGTCTATTTAGGTCCTTTGCCCATTTTTTGATTGGATTGTTTATCTTCCTTTTGTTAAGTTATATGAGTTCCCTGTAAATTTTGGAGATTAAACCCTTATCAGAGATAATATTGGCAAATATGTACTCACATGCGGTGGGATTTCTTGTTTTGTTGATGGTTTCTTGAGATACCTTAATTCTTAATGCTTCTTATTACCATCTCCTTAGCCCTCCTTTCTCAATCTGCCAATCTCAGTCCTTGCCACCTTAGATGAATGGTCTACAAATGTTCCCCACTTGGTCTTATGCTCTGCTCCCTCTTGCATTCTTTCAGTATTTACTTAATCCATTTTTTCAACTAATATTTATGGAGTACCTATAGTATTTAAGCCCTATACCAGGCATACAATTTTCGATCCCTACTCCATTCCAACTAGAAAAAATGAAGTTACCTCATTTTGTTAGACAACTATTTTCAATCTCACAGTCTCCATATTTTCATCACAGTGATCTTTAGTCCTGTAGACTTTGAGGACGGGGCTAAGCTAGAATCCAGGAAGAAGTCGATAGCTGTCCTCGGATGAGCTGTCTCCAGAGCCTGTGAAGGGCCCCTTTTACCTCTTGGTTCTTGAGGCTGTAGATGATGGGGTTGGCCATAGGGGTGAACACAGTGTAGAGGACAGAGAAAGCCTTTCGAAGTAAGGGGGCCATGTGGTCTGTTGGTGCTACATAGACCACGATGAGGGTGCCATAAAACACCCCAACCACGCTGAGGTGGGAGGAGCAGGTGGAGAAGGCTTTGTGCCTCCCACGGCCTGACGGTATTTGCAGCACAGTCCTCAGGATGAAGGCATAGGAGGTCACAATCAACACGAAAGGGGCCAGTGTCAGGAAGCCTGAAATGCTCACTCCAGCTCCCCACATGAGCCCTGTATCACCACAGAACAGCCCTACAACTGGAGCAAAGTCACAGAAGTAGTGGTCGATCTCCCTGAGGCCCGGGCAGAGGGGCAGAGGGGCTGCCAGGGCCAGAGTGAGGGCGGAAAAGGAGAAGCCGCTGAACCAGGCACCAGCAGCCAGGCAGCCACACCACCAGGTGCTCATCAGGGCAGGGTAGTGCAGTGGGCGGCAGATGGCCAAGTAACGGTCGTAGGACATGGCCGAGAGCAGGAGGCACTCAGCTGCAGCCAGTGAGGCAAACATGTAGAACTGAAGCAGACAGCTGGCCAGTGAGATGGCTTCCCTCCCTTTCAGGAAGCTCCGCAACAGCTGCGGCATGATGTTGGAGGTACAGCCGATCTCCAGCAGGGAGAGGTGGCAGAGGAAGAAGTACATGGGTGTGTGGAGAGTCCGACTGGAGGCCACAGCCAGCACGATGAGGGCGTTGCCCCCCACGGTTAGCACATAAATAGCCAAAAAGAGGGTGAAAGGGAGGAAGCGCAGGCGTTGCAGCTCCCCGAAGCCCACCAGGATCAGCCAGGTGGTCTGGTTCTCACTGGCACTACTGGGTTGCTTCCGCATCTAGCTCTGGGCCCAAGAGAAGACAGGAAAGTAACGTTAACCTAGATCCCGTTACAACCACACACTGTGCTTGGCTTAGTCATTTCTTCACCACAGGAAGCACAGGAGACAGGCCATGCTGTCTCTTGTTGCTAGAAGAGAAATTGAGACCCAGTGAGTGTAAGCCAATCATTCAAGGTCACTGGAGTTTTGTTTTGGACCCAGGTTTGCTTGAGTCCAAAGCTCCTGCGTAATTTTTTATCCTGCTTTCCCAAGTCCTTTCTGAGTGATAGACACGTTAGGATCAGGCAGCAGCACAGGGCACTTCCTGTCATCAGGGAGCTATGTACCTGATGACCCTGGCTGAGCATCAACGGGAGAACATACCTGGGGGGCCCTTCTGAAAGGGTGGGAGGAGTGGCCGTGACCTCCTGGGGAGATGGTCCTCCTCTGAGGCCGTGCACATTCCTGAAGCAGCTGCTCATCTCAGTCTATCTCCCCTTCTAAGCACATGAGACTTGGAAACCCCAGTCAGCAAAATATATCATTTACTCTCTGAGAGACGCCATAGAGAAAGATCTGAATTAAGTCAGATGCCACTCTCTCAGGAAGCCATTCTTTTCCCTCGGCCAGGTGGCCTGCTGACTGTTGGTAAAACCATCTTCAGACTTTGCCTAATCTCTCATCAGTTTGTCGGAAGCAGGGGATACTTTCTGTTTCTTGGTTCTCCTACCCTGTATTCCCCATACAAGTGAAATGCTCAATTTATCTTACCTAACTGCGGATTCTTTAGGAATTTCTATCCTGGTACAGGATTCCTTCTTTCAGTTATTATAGTCTTACCCTAACATCAAACACATAGGAAGGCCTTGATAAGTACTTGTGGAATGAATGAACGAATGAATTAGTTACAATAATTTTCCAATAGTAAATTGCCACAGAAAAATCACAGCATCTGACAATTATTGCTTGGGCTAGAGAAAAGAGCATTTAAATGATTACTAAAAGAGAGAAGGAATCTCTGGGTTCTCCCCTGACTGAGGGAATATTGAAATATTGCCACTTGGAAGAAACCAGAAAGCCCAACAGGATATAGAGTTTTCTCATTTTTTTTTTTCAGTTAAGAAAGATGACATTCACATTAGCAGATGGCAGTGAGAACGCATGGTTTTTGTGTTCCTTCCTGGTCCTATCTTTCCCCTCTGGTTTTGGGCTGCTATGCAGACACACATTTGGTCACATGAGAGGTACAGACATAGAGTGAGTAGAATACTTTCAGGTATAATCTAACATATTTTATCTTCTCTACACTAGTGACTTCTTAAGGAGCCAGGAAAGCGACTTGAATTGAGAATGGGATAGGACCCTGGGTTTAGCAGAGAGATAGAGCAAGGGAAGAAACTAGATAAAACTAACGAAACCAACTAATCAGTCAATGACCCAAAACTTTTCAGGTCTGGACTCTGGATCAGTGCTTATGATAAAAAAGTTACTGTTGCTCTTGCTAACCAGTGAATTTGACCTTGGTCCCTAGTAAAATTTTTAAGTAGATGTTTTATAGAACACTTGGAAGTCCCTTAAGGAGGCATCACCAGGAGCTATGTGATGTTAATTATAATGTAAAACCTCAGTAATGTCCTTTATTTATAGTATTAATAATTTAGTAGATTAGGAGAAACAGTTAGAAAAAGAACATATTAATTTCAGTAAAGTTTCATAGAAAAGATAATGACTGTGAGCTTAAAGTTAATACCCTTAGCTTGGCCACTGTTCACCAAAATTATTCATTAATGACTCTCTAAAAATCAGAGAAAGAGATCTATGTACAGGAAAAGGTTTTATTTTATTTATTAATTTTTTAAGGAGAAGGTTTTATAGAGCTTATCTTCTTTACCTGTTTTAGCAGTGACTTTGGTAGACATATAAATAGACATATAAATATGCATGGCTCATCAAATTTCAGATGATATGAAATAAAGAGGGGAAACCAATATTATAGTTGATAGATTACAATTCAAAGTAATCCTGTCTTTTGGAATGCTAGACTAAACACAAGATGAAATTTAACAGGGCACATATAAAATCTGAATGTAGGCTTTAACAATCAGTAGAAAAAATACAGGAAGGTTAAGATGACTTGGTAGTTATTTATGTAAAAATGATTTGAGATTTTGTTGATTATCATGAATTAGGCATTGGGAACTGTAATGTATTGGGAACATATGAAGAATGTGGAAATGTTCAATCTGGAAAAGACAAAATTATTGGAAGAATATGATAGCTGTTTTCAAATATTGGAGGGATTCCTATGAAGAAGAGGGGTTATGCAGTGTGGGGTGTGCAGGAGGCAGCCAATCAGTGATTCTCTTATCATTTCCATCTCTCTCTCCCTCTCCCTTCCTCTCTGAAATCAATAAAAATATATTTAAAAAAATAAGAAGAGGGGTTATGGTTAGCCCATAGAGGCTTAGAGGCAGAACAAGGACCAAGGGGGTGGGGATGGTAGAAAACCCATACATACCCACCTACCGCTGCTGATTTCATAGAGGTGATTCTTATGGGGTGAACTATTATTTACAGCAGGAGTTTTGGGTATGAAAATAAGATGAGGCTCACTTGACAGGATCAGAGTTGGGGAAATGAAGTTTCTTCTTGTAGAGCCTCCAGAAGTTTGTTGGCAAATATGGGCCCCGTTCATTGGAACCTCCTGGAACAAACAAAACATTTAAAAAATATGGCAAACTCTTCTCTGAAGTTGTTTAGGTTGGATCGGGGGTCGTCCTCCTTGTAGGCAGAGAATTGTGTCAGCCCAGAAAATCCCGAGATACTCAGATTCAGTGGAGAGGAGGCCTGACCTGCTTTGGGCTCGGAGTCAACTCCTTCTGTCCTGGTTGTCTTACCCCTGGACTAGGTTCTTCTGCCAGGGCCAGCTCTGGACTTTCTGCTCCTCTCCTGTGGAGGCTCCATGTTACTGGCTTCTCCCCACCCCAGGGTGCTCACAGAAGTCTGTTATCCCTATTCTATATGTGCTGCTATGGACACGACTGCCTTTTCTACCTCCCTTCCCTTGTGGGGCTTGAAGAAGAGCCTCACTGGGGACGAGACACAGTTTGCAGCCAAATGGAGCAGCTGCAGTTGCTCCAGTTAGATGTCTGGTCCACCAGGGACCACACTCAGGTGTTTCACTCAAATTTAATGGCCTTTTTCTTATGGGGTTGGGAAAGACTGGAAAGACGTAAGAATAGCTACAATTAAAACCACTCTTTATCCAACACTTTGTCATTCATAAAGCCAACACGAACTTATTTAATATGTAGCTGGTTCTCACGATGAACCCCAAGGTGAATGTGAGGATGCTATGATGTGTCCTTGTGGCATTGGAGTGGGTTATCTAGAGTGTGACCTCCAAGGACGAGGTTAGCAGTATTTCTACTCTGGCATGGGTTAAGACCTGCTTTAATCTCTTGGAAGCAGGAGGAAACTACAGTATAATTCTATAGATAACTTGTTCTGCTATTTGATAGTTTAACATCACACATTAACATAACACCAGGTCAGGCCCCTTCAGGATAATGGAGGCAGACAGTGAAGTGTAGCTGCCTGACCACTGAAGAAGGGAACGTGCTACAGAAACATAGCACTCAGGTCCTCCCGCATGAAAGCTGAGAACAGATCTAGGCCAGAAGGAAGCCAGCACAGGGTCGGGGCAGGGGTTGGTTTTCCTGAGTAACAGACTAGGATGGCCCTTGCTGGAAGAAACTGACAAGTATTTTACCTCGACAGGTGAAAGAGCCAGTGGAAGGACTTACATGAGGAAATGGTGACCTGCAAGGAAGTAGTTAGCGTATTTTCTTTGAGGGAGTAGCTGAGAATAAAATATGGCTGCCTAGGTCTTGGGTTGTGTAAAGAGCGTGAGGGAGATACTAGGTGAGAAAGGGAAAAATAAGAGTTTTTTTCTAGGTAGAAAGGAAAGCCAGTGTTTATTGACTTAGAGTTTATGATAACAGTAATAAAAATATCCAACTTGTGCTTAAAAGTTTGTTTAAATTTTAGCTTTTTTTCCTGAGGCATTATCTGTGAGTTTAGTGAAAATGAAAGAGCTATATATTGTTTTTTTTTAGGTATTAAGTTATATATATATGCCAAACGACGGGAACGTTGGAATGACCAGAATGACTAGTCGCAATGACATGCACTGAGGCGGCCAACCAGCCTGATTGGGGCCCCGATCGGCCCTCCCCCACAACCACCTGCGGCCCTCCCCGCCGCCAGCCCGGCCCCGATGGCCTCCATCAGAGCGGTCCAGCCGGACCCCACCCGTGCACGAATTCATGCACCGGGCCTCTAGTTTTTGTATAAAAATGTGTCATGACCTTAATTTAAGAAACATTTATCGCCCTGGCTGGGTTGCTCAGTTGGTTGGAGCATCATCCTGTACACCAAAAAGGTTACAGTTTCGATTCCCAGTCAGGGCATATACCTAGGTTGTGGGTTCGATTCCCGGTTGGGGCATATACAGGAGGCAACTGATCAATGTTTCTCTCTCACATCAACGTTTCTCTCCCTTCCTCTTTCTCTAAAAAAATAAAAAAACATATCCTCAGGTGAGGATTAAAAAAAAAAAGAAATATTTATCAAGATTTATAACCTGTCAGACACTGGTCTAGGCTCTAGGTATATAGCAGTGAACAAAACAAAATTTGGTTAGTAGAGTTATCTACTACTTTCAGTTATCCATATCTTAATGAAGGGTCCATATTACCATGATCAGATACCCCCTTCATTCAGAGCTGGCTTTTCTGAAGGCAAAAATCCTGCCTGGGGAAAAATTTACCTTCATAGAACTAGCTTCTTGTATCCTCATCTCCAATTCACTGATATAAGCATCAAGAATGAATGGAGATCTTTAAAAGGGCAATGAAAGAAGGCAGAACCTGGGAAATCACCAACTGTAGATCACCACCCTCCCCCTGCCCGCCATAAATATTTCTCTCTTTTTCGCGTCCATCGAGGCTAGAGAGCGGTCCAGTTCCTGAGTAGGGGCGGCTGGGGATTGAGAAAATGAAAGAAAAGAGACAGACACAGAGATAGAAGGAAAAAGCTGGGGCTGGGTGGGACTACTGTCCTCTGACATGGACAGGGACAGGAACAGTGACCCTGAGCCAATACAGCATGTTTATTTTATACAGCAAAAAACAGGAAGTTTTACTAAAAGTCAAGACAAAGGAGATTATGTGTATTCTTGGGTGGGCCCGAGTCATATTCATTCCTGGTGCTTGGCTGGATTTAAATAACAAAACTCACCCCCTGGCACCTGGGCTGAAGGTCAAGCTGACAACACTCTTGTCTTTTGGCAAAGCGTGTTTCTGGGATGTGGCTTTGCCGACGCCACTGGATTCAGCTGACAATAATTAAAGAAATGCCCATGTGCCTTCCCAGGTGCTTTCTACACGCCCCGCCTCCCCCAACCCCAACCCTGTATAAGAGCTTGCTTGAAATGAAATGAGAGAGCAATTTTTTTTTTCTTGTGTTAATCCTCACCAGATGATATTTTTCCATTGATTTTTAGGGAGAACGAAAGAAAGAGGGAGAGACAGAGAAATATCGATGTGAGAGAAACACATTGCTTGGTTGCCTCCTGCACGAGCCCCGACCAGGGCCCAGGCCGCTAGGAGTGGAGGGGTTGGGGGGATGGAGGGATGGGAAGCCTGCAACCAAGTCCATCGTCAGCATCAGAGAAAACACGAGTTCCTCCACAGCAAAGGGGAGGAGCAGAGGCCCCAGGAGAGGCTCAGCCCGGCTGCTGACATCACAGAGAGCCCACCAGATGAGGCCACAGTCTATGCACTTCCTGAGAAAAAGAGGGAGATGCAGAGCCCAAGCCCTGCTGCAGGAGACGCCCAGGAGGTGACAAATGCCCAGCTGGACCAGCGGGCCCTCACCCTCAGAGCAGCCCAAGCTGTGTCCCCACAGCCCACCAGCCCACAGCTGATGCCAGCACATACACAGAACTTCCCAGACACTGACTCGGGACCACCTGGCCTCTGCAATTAGAGACATAAGGCACTCTGTTTTTTAAAAATGTAAATTCTTTATTGTTTAAAGTATTACATAAGTTTCCTCCCCCTCCCCCATTGACCTCTCCCCAGCCGCCCCCACTCCTGACACAAGTCACTCTTGCAAAGGCCTGAAGCACCACTAGGAGGGCTTCCCTGTGGAATCATCCCATTCTTGACAGTCATCTATTCATTTCTCCTGGAGGCAAGAGCTGGAGTCTGGGGACCCCTACTCAACACCTAGCAGGTTCATTAACCAGGTGGCCCCTCCTACAACCCACCAGCTCCTTGGAGCACCCATATAACACTTGTTTCCAGAGACCCAACTACAATTGTCCAGCAGTTTCTAGCAACCCAGCTACTGTTGTCCAGCAGTTTCCAGAGACCCAACCACTGTTGCCCAGCGGTTTTCAGAGACCCAGCTATAGTTGGGCTGTTTCTGGAGACCCAGCTACAGACCTACAGTCACCCAGCTGATTCCAGACATGTCCTGTGAATCCCCACCTTCCCCCCAGAGACTGTTGAAACCATCTTCTTAGCTGACTCTAGACTTTCCACTTGTTGAACTTGAGCCTGGGCCATATTCATGCAGTTAATATTTGATGCTTCATTTTCTCCGAACCCTGCTTCAGCTTGTTCACCAATAAATGTTTTCACCTCCCCTGCCCCGCTCCCCCCCCCCCCCCCGCAAAAAAGAATGAACGGAGAGGCTATAAAGAAGAGGATGTAGTAAAATAACAATACAAAAGAGACCATTTGAGGAATATGCACTCTGCTAGGCACTCTGATAAGAGTTTTATAAAATTATCTCACTGAAGCCTCACAAGAATCCTAGGAGGCAGTTATTATCATGATCTACAATTTATATATGTATCAGGCAACTACAGCACAGAGAGGGCAAATACATTGTCCAGGGTCATACAGTTATTAAATTGTGGAGCCAGAATTCAAATCTGATATTACACACAATTTAGACTTTGATTGTTATTCAAAGCACCAAATCTGCACTCTTTTTTTTTTTTTAAATTCTTTTTTAAAAAAAATATATTTTACTGATTTTTTACAGAGAGGAAGAGAGGGATAGAAAGTTAGAAACATCGATGAAAGAGAAACATCGATCAGCTGCCTCTTGCACACCCCCTACTGGGGATGTGCCCGCAACCAAGGTACATGCCCTTGACCGGAATCGAACCTGGGACTCTTGAGTCTGCAGGCTGACGCTCTATCCACTGAGCCAAACCGGTTTTGGCAAATCTGCACTCTTTGCTTCTAGATTTCTGACTATGTAAGAAAAAAAATAAAGCTATTCATAAGCTACTATAAATAAAAAAGGCAAGCCATAGATTGAGAGAAAATATTTACAATAAACATATCTGAAAAATAATTTGTATCTAGTATATACAAAAAACTCTTCTAACTTTGAAAGAGTTGACAACATCATGACAAATACACAGCCCTGGCTGGGTGTTGCTCATTGGTTAGAGCACCGGCCTGTGTACCAGAGGGTTGCATTTTAAAATAATTTGTGTTTTGATTTATATTTGTATATTTGCATTTTTTGTTGATAGTATTCTCAATTCAAAAAATAAATTAATGGCCCTAGCTGGTTTGGCTCAGTGGATAGAGCATCAGCCTGCGGACCAAAGGGTTCCAGGTTCAATTCCCATCAAGGGCACGTACTTTGGCTGCAGGCTCCTCCCTGACCTGGGCCCTGGTTGGGGCTTTTGCAGAAGACAACCAGTTGATGTGTTTCTCTCACATCCATGTTTCTCTTGGTCTTTCCCTCTCTCTTCCACTCTCCCTAAAAATCAATGAAAAAATATCCATGGGTGAGGATTAAAACACACACACAAAATAATAAAAAATAAATTAATTAATGGTTCATATAAGCAAAAAAGCAGGTATAGATATAGTAATGTAGTACAACAATTTAAAGTAATTCTATGTAAATTGAGAGCAGACCTTTGGTGTGGGTATAGAATGTGAATCAATAGTGCTAAGTGACTTTGCAAGGACATTTGATTAAGCAACCAAATCAGAAAGTGCCAGTAGAGAGCACCCCCTCTCCAAATTTTATTTGCTTTAAATAACTCTTTAATTTAAACAACTCTCTAATTTAAGATTTTGTCTGAAATTTGGGTTTTAAATTCAAGATCTAGCTTTATTCATATAGTGATAATTTACTTGAATTATGGGAGGAGGTAGACCAAGGGAGGATATTAACTAGAAGAAATAATGTTCAATACCATTGTGGTCCTAAGGGTGTCCTTCCAAATGGTCCTGGGCTCTGTCTCTAAAGTACTGCTCACCTACAAACCACGGTTTCGGATGGCTACTGCCAAATGTGCTTTGAAACAGATGCTTCTGATCCCTTAATCTCTAGTCGTCCTCTAAAATGGACAGTTTGAGAAACCCTGATTTTTACCGTAGCACCTGAGAGACTGAACATAGCTTCCTAGTGTGTTTCTGAAAAATCTGGTGTGTTGTAAATGCCTCTTCCCTGCCTTGATTCAGATCTCAGCCCGCAAGCAGACCACCTAACTAAGCCTCTCTGGTGAGGGAGATTTTAGTAGGAGTTTTTCTCCATGACCTGTGCACATCATGCCATACACTCTCTCTTCCAGTGCTGTGATCATTGTTTGCTGTTCTTCTCTGGTCTATTTCTAAGAATCTACATCTTTCTCTGAATGTGACTGTAACCATTAGATATCTATCTTCTTTTCCAGATGACCTCAAGAAACACTATTTTACAAACATTTCTAGGAAAGTAATGGTTCCTCTTATCTGAGTCATATTTTTTTTTCTGCACTTGGCTGTGATTTCTGATCTGAATACTGCTTTTTATTGCTTATAGGGGAGGACAGAGGTAATCCTATATAATAAAAGCCTAATATGCAAATTGTCCCCTTGGACAGTCATTCGACCACTCGCTATGACGTGCGCTGACCACCAGGAGGCGGTGTGGAACATGGTGGGTGTCGGTGACGCACTGCAACCTCTCACTGGCTACCTGGTGGTGGGGGTGA
This sequence comes from Eptesicus fuscus, assembly GCF_027574615.1. NCBI lineage: Eukaryota > Metazoa > Chordata > Mammalia > Chiroptera > Vespertilionidae > Eptesicus > Eptesicus fuscus. Next base: position 60,546,307 of record NC_072479.1, read on the forward strand.
CAGGGACAGAGGTGCGGTGAGAATGCGGAGTGTCTGCAGAGCTCGCTTTCACTCTCCCTGCTACTCTCTCCCGCCCCCAGGATGCCAGGCCTCACGCGCTGAGGAAGCCCCTGTGCTCAGGTGCCAGGCACCCGCGAGGAGCCCGCCCCACACCCATGCAGCCTCTTCTGGGTGAGCCTGGCCCGTAGCCGTCGGGACTGCAGGGGCCGGTCGGGCTCCCTGTGAGTTCACACAGGAGCTGGTCTGTGAGGTTGGCCAGGAGAGAGCACACTGCCCACCTGGCTTCCGTGTGGCGCTGCTGGGTGGCCCAGAGGCCCATGCTATGCCCTGGTCTGCGGTGTCTGGTCACACTCACCACATCTCAGTGTGGGGACTCTGACGCCATAACTCAGGCAGAGTGGACGTACGGGGGACCAGGGTCCCAGGTACTGCCCAGGGCCCAGAGGTCAGCTGGTACCTGTCCTTCCACACCAGATGCTCATGCTTTGATTGCCGGCCAGGCGTAGAGACTGCACCTATGCATGCATTTCGTGCACCAGGCCTCTAGTCAAATTATAGGCAAGCAGTCTACTGCCATAAGTCTTGACTTGACTAGATGTGTAGAAAGTCCCTGTGATTCCTGGCCCACTAGTTTATTCTATCACAGGTACTTAGTTCATAGCCCAGGACAGAAGGCATTTTACACTAAACTCCACTATTGGAAAGAATAGTCCTCAGAACTAGATTTTTAAATTTTAAATTTTAAATATTTTTTATTTATTTTTATTGATTTCAGAGAGGAAGGGAGAGGGAGAGAGAGAGATAGAAACATCAACAATGAGATAGAATCATTGATCTGCTTTCCCCTACACACTCCACAATGGGGATCGAGCCTGCAACCTGGGCATGTGCCCTGACTGGGAATCGAACCATGAACTGAGCCATACCAGCTGGGCAGGACTAGCTTTTTAAATGTGTCCCTATCACACATGGTTCAAGATCATCCTCTCATTCTCAGTCACATTCTCAACCATACTTGCTTACTAGTGTAAAGAATTCCTATTCCTGTCCTTCATGTACCTCTCCCAATGACTTTGGGTGGAGTGGAGGAGAAATTCAGTAGCAGCATTTTTTCTGTTTCTGAAAATGTATCTCTTTGCTATCAGGACTTTCTCCTCCTCTCTCTTGGCACTCCAAGATCTCCACACTCATTTCACTTATGCTATTTCATATACTGGTTATCCATGGTACAGAAATGGGATAAAACCAAGAGGAGTTTTCCCTGATTCTAAAAAGTTGTAGAATATAACAGTTTGCAATGCCTTAAGTTTGGAAGTCTTAAATAGTTTAGTTGGGAAGGATACCTCTCTGCAATATAAGAAAGTATGTTTAGAGGATGAGCCATGGCATGAAGGAGGCTAACAGCTATTGGTACGTGAAGCTTGTTGCCAACAAGTTGAAGGAATTATTCAGAATTAGTACCCTCAACTCCACTTGCTCAGGGGCACTGATCTTAAAGCTCAGACCTAGAATCTGGTTTTATAGGATCCATATATATCCTAGCCTAATCTTAAAGTGATTAAAGTCCAGTTTTTCTATTGGCTTAGGTCACTCTATTTTTAATCTACAGAGGCCAATTCTGAGTGTGTCTACAAGTTTCTACTAGTATATCCATGAACAAATCTGCTACAAGTTATTAGTCTTGGATTTACATAATGTTTCAATTAATTTCAGTGCAGAATCAGGTTTGGGGGTTGGAGATGGGAGCCTGATAATAGTGCATAGGATACATAAATATGTACCGTCACACACACTTTTCAAGTTCTCTGTTTTCCTGAAGTAGTAAGTCTCTAGATCCAAGTTATATCTGATTCTTAAAGTCTGTGTTGCCATTTTATAACCATTCCTTACCCCTCAGCCATGAACCACTATATCAAGGGACTCTTCCTTGGCTTTGTACTATGCTTGGGTTGACTGGACAAGTGCTAGTTCTAATCCTGGGACCATGGCATATAATGACATATACTCCTTTTACATACTTTGTATGTCTATAGGGGGAAAGGGTCATTGGCCATGGAATTTTATTGTATGTTCTGATTGCCTCTCTCATAATACCCCTCAGGTCTCCTTTGTTCTTGAGGTTGGCTGGGGACATCCTCCTTCCTAGAACCAACCCCACAAGAAACAAAGGTATAAATAAAGCCAACTGGGGAACAGGATCATGCTTGGAACTCTCTCTGGACAGAGAAAAAACAATACCTGGTATGGACTAGAGATTAGGGAAGGGGAAGGAAAAGTGGGGTGAAATTACGGAAGGAAGTTGGCAGGCTCAGTGTTTCTGTGTGGCACAACTCATTGTTCTTCATCCTTTTCCTAGAAGTAGGGCTTGGTGCCAGGGCTCATGAGGCTTCCTCTGCAAATAAAAGGAGGTGGAGAATGAGTGGTGCGCCCACTTAAGATTATTGGGGGGAGCCAACATGATGTCCTTCACGACTCTGCTCCTGGTGGGCATTCTGTTCCCTGCCCTTCAGGCCAAGCAATTTACAAAATGTGAGCTGTCCCAGGTGCTGAAAGACATGGATGGCTATGGAGGCGTCACTCTACCTGAATGTGAGTTTTCTGCTGCCTTGCTTCATCCCATTCTTCACCAGCTTCTCTTCTCTATTCTCGCCCCTTTCATCCTTACTTTCATTAAATTATCTAATAACCCTATTATGTTGATCTATTTACATGTTTAATACATTTATTCTCCTATATTTTTTTCTCCCATTGGTCTGATCTTTTTGGAACTTTTCTTTTGATCTCATCAAGATACTCTGTTGCTTTGCCGTATTAGGAGACTTGCTGGAGAGCCATTTTCTCTCTAGGAATACAGGTCCTCATTTATGCGATGCCTGGACATTCCTGTGATACCTTTCTCCTCTTTTCCCAGGGATCTGTAACATATTTCATATCAGTGGTTATGACACACAAACCATAGTCAATAACAATGGCAAGACAGAATATGGACTCTTCCAGATCAATAATAAACTTTGGTGCAGGGACAATCAGATACAGTCAAGGAACATCTGTGACATCTCCTGTGATAGTGAGTAGCCTCTTTTACCCCGTTTCTCTGTTTTTCTGAGCCTCTCCTGAATGATCTCTGGATTCACTGCCTTGGACTCCACATCAACTTTGGGACTTGAATTGAGAATACTATGTAAGAGGCTGCTAAAAATTTTCATGATCATCAAATCCCGAACAGTCCCCTGAAGTTTATGGGTAGATGATCTGAGCTGTCTGGGAGTCTTGAAGTCTGATACCTAGCATTTTCAGAGTAAGTCAGTTGATGAGGTTGATAATTCCTCCAGACATGCCCCTCAGCTAGGGGAGGCATTGGATTTCTGTATTGGCTTTCTTATGTAGAAAGGCAATAGGCATAAGCCTCCAGAGAAGGACCAGACCTACTAGATGCAGGGAAGAGAAAAACTCATTACCTTTCTGGATAACTCTCAGCTCTATATTTTGTCCCCTCTAACTATTTCCAGAATTCTTGGATGATGACATTACTGATGACATGATTTGTGCCAAGAAGATCCTGGATAGTGAAGGAATTGACTACTGGTGAGTCCCTATTCTATTTTCTACTTCCCCTTCCCTTTCTTCTTCTCACCCCTTTAGCTCCTGCACCACTCCTCCCCTCTCTATATTCTGGCCATTTAATCTAGAATATAGTCTCCAAAGCAACACTCATCCAGCAGATTCAGGTTTCCAAGTTTTAAGCATCCATCACTCCACTCCTGTTTGGCAATTGTCCTAACAGGAGTTCTCCATAGAAGGCTGAGACCCAACCTCCTTTCAGCTAGACTTGCACATCTGATTCTACTTACATAATTCTCGTCCCTAAAGTTAACACTCAGTACCTCTGTATACCTTATCTAGCCCTGAAATTTTTTATTTTATTTTATTTTATTTAGTTTTAAAAATGGACCCTACTCCACTAGGTGGCTCATCTGGCTAGGAAAGTCTTTCTATAATTTTCACCCATACTGTTCCACCTTATCTCTCCTGGGGATAAAGCTAGATGGAAGTTTAAGCTAAGATCCAGTCAGCCAACTTGCCCTGTCTCCTTTCCGTTATCAGGTTGCCCCATAAGCCACTCTGCTCTGAGAAGCTGGAACAGTGGCTCTGCGAGAAGTTGTGAGCACCGACTGTCCTTGCTTCTGTTCTTATTCTGCTTCCGGAACTCCTCTTCCCCAAAGATACCCCAGTTTGCATCTTTCTACTCACTTGAAGCTAATTTGTCTTTGAGACCTGTGCCCTGTAGTAACACCATTGGACACGTGAGGACAATTCTCTAAGGATATGTGACTAGTGCACTAGACTTTTGTCCCATGCTGAATGCCCCTGGTGGCACTTTCACTACAACAATGGATTCTACCTCTGTCCTAATTAAAGGGTCTGATTTTGAATGGCTGGCTGTATTTTCTTCCTGGAGGGAGAGGGAAGAGGGTGTGGGGGTGAATACTGAAGCCATAGATCATAGCTATCTTCTATCTCTACTGAAAAGGAAATAGGCTGAACTTATAACAGAAAGATGGATTTACTTTCTGTGCCAACTCAGTCAACAGACTTTTATGGATCATCTAGAATATTCAAAGAACTATAGAGGGGATCCAAAATTGGCTAAAGGAACTAGTAAGAGAGATGGAATAAACACTAATAAATAATAATATACAAGGAATAGTATCATAAACATCATGGGTAAGGTTAGAAATGTGCCCTGAGCATTCATAAGAGGAGAGATCATTTATATTTGAGGGTATGTATGGGAAAAGGGATCAAGGAAGGATTCATGAAAGGAGTAGCATTTGAGTTGGCTTTGTATGTGGGATTTTGACAGATGGAGATGCGGGGTGGGAAAAAGACAGCAAGAGAAGGGGCTTCAGGCATCTGAAAAGGGTAGAGGGATTTCTTTGTCTTTGAGAGAAGGAAATCCTCTTCACAAAGAGCTGAGAGGAACTCTTTCTGGAAACTAGAGCTAAAAACAGAGGACCCTTACAGTCAGCTCAGTAATAGAAGAATCGACACCGGGGCCTTTGGGTTTGGACCCTGCTTTCCATTACTCCTCCTTGCCGCTTCACTTGTTTTTAAGAAGGATTTTCACATAACTTTATTTATTCCAATGATTATGAGAAATGTGAAAGAAGGAAAACCAGGAGATTTGAGTACTAATGTCTGTTTGTGCTGCTCATTGATGGTTCAAATCTGGGCAGGTTACCTCTGTCCTCTGTACCCCAAGTTCGTCTCTTAAAATGAGGGTTTTAACCTAGGTGGTTTTTCAGAAATCTCTTCCTTCTTTGACAATCCAACATTCTAAAACTCCAATTTAATCTATCACATTTCTGAATTAGCTGAGTTATCTTCTAATTCCTGTCTTCTTCTTCCTGCTTTCCTAAGATGCCCAATATAGCTAATTATACTGCCCCCACCCCCTCTACCCGCTGGGGCTTTAGGCAATCTGACTTTACTTATCGCAGAGACTAGCAGCTTCCAAATGAGGCCCACATGGCCTACTTAGGGACCTATAGAGCTAGGCAGGGGTGGGGAGACCATCCCTCCCCTATACTTAATGAATACAAGCTCTCAGAAAATAACTTGATATTCATCATTTGTTTTTGTATGAATTTAAATACAATGTGATGCATCTTCCAATGCATTGCATGCTATTCCCCTCCTAATTATGGGACAAAAAGCTTTCTCCCAAGTATACAGAATTTTAGGAGTAATCCCTGTATATGGGTGTATGGTAAGGGCAGGATTGGATGTTCATTCCTCCCATTGAGCTCACACATCTACTTCTTACTTCTTACTCTGCCTCAGTTACATGCTCAGGGAGCCATATGCTCTGGAAAATATAAGGGCCCAGCTCCATCAAGTGGTCAGAGCAGAAATGCAACTAAAATTGAGGCTGGCTCAGCCCCATAGCCTTGGCCCTCATCCTATAGAGAAGATTAGGAAATTTCACTTGTGGGTATACTATATATAAGGCCATAATCTTCAGAGGCCTTTGCAGAAAGAAACTGACAATACATTTATTTTCAGAGAGGATCTTACCCTGGGGTCAAAGGGTCAAGGACAGGGAGCTGGCATGGAGGTAGTCTGGACTGATGCAGAGATCTTGGCTTTTAGGTAGAAACAGGAGGGAAACTGCTATTGTTCTCTTCCTGAGAACTTTCTTGGGAGGTGAATGGAGGTGGGATGGCAGCTGAGCATTTGCTCTGCTCTCTCCAACTCCTGCAAGCTGGGATGTCTTGAATAGGCAGGGAGCTGAAGTGGTCCAGGCTAAGGGGGGCTGTGAGGAGGCTCAGGGCAGGGGCTGTCACTGCGCATGCCACTCACAGAGCTCTATGTGAGGAGGACCCAGGACAGTGCCCCAAAATATGGATTCTTTTTCTCTCTTTCTATCCCAGTTTTTTCTCCCTGCTACTTTTCCTCTGATATCTATATTGTTGCGAATGCAAGAATTTTACTGAATAAAATTAAATATTCTTTTTAATATGTTTCTTCTCTCACTCCCCCTTCTCTTTCATTCATTCATTTCCCCCCCACTTATCTAATGCTAAATGAACATCTATTAGATGACAGGATTATTCTAGACACCGAGGATACAGAAGCTATTAGATAGGGGCTTTGTTCTCAAGACTTACATGTCAGAGGATGATATTAACCTCCTCCCATTTTCTAGGATCATTTAAGAGAAAGAACTCCTCAGACGAACTTAGCCTTCATTCCTTAAATTTTCAACAAGTAGTTATTGAGGATTTGTTATTTGCTAGGTTTTATTATTATTTTTTTTAGGCTTTAGTTTAGATGTCAGTTGTTAAGAACAAAGACAGGAGGAGATGCATTTATTTTATTTCTTTCTTTCTGAGTTATTATGGAGCTGTAGATCTTGCCAGGAATTTTTTGGGAAGGGAACAAAGGAGAAGTTGGGTCTCACAGTTCCAAGACTGGACTCTCCCAGAATGCAGTGGGATATTTGCTAGTGGCCAGCTAGGTTGATTTACACTTTGTGCATAGACAAAAATAAAAGAGTGAGGAAGAGGCAGAAAGGGGAGGGGTGGAAAAGACAAGAAATGAGAGGGAAAAGCGATCATTGTAGAAATGGCCAGTGAAGCAGTGAGCATTTTCCTGTGTGGTGACTGGGCCCCCTATGGATGGTGTCATCTGGTTTGTAGAAGTTTCCCAAACTCGCTTGACTGGGGAGGGCGCTGGGGTGAGAAAAACGCAGACTTCTGTTTTGGGAAAGAATGAATGCTGAGATCACTGAGTGGTGGCAGCTCTTTTGCCTCCTCTTCTCTCCCATAACTTTTCCTCCGGGTGCGGCGGTGGGGCCTGGGTTAGGTCAGCCTGGGCTGCCTGGCCAGCATCCTCCTCAGAGCTGCCTTCACCTCCTGGTTCTTCAGACTGTAGATGAGGGGGTTGAGCAGAGGCGTCACCACACTGTACTGCATGGAGAGCACTTGCTCCAGGACTGAACCAGAGGCTGGAGTCATGTACCTGGAAGGCAAGTGCACAAAGGGATAAACTGAGCTCAGGACAATGGTCATGGTACTGTTGGCAGCCACAGTCTATCCCATCCCAGAGATTCTGCAAAGAGGGTCCTCAGGGCTGAGCCAACTGTCACTGGTGGCAGCACCTAGAAATGACTGTGTGGTCAGTGAGTGAGAAGTTAAGCATTTCTGCCTTCAAACATGAGTGATCTTTTTTTTTTGTTAATCCTCACCTGAGGATATTTTTTCCATTGATTTCTGAGAGAAAGAAAGTAGAAAGAGGGAGGGAGGGAGGGAGAAAGGGAAAGAGGGAAGGGAGGAAGACAGAGAGGGACGGGGGAGGGGGAGAAATAACCATTCATCCATTGCCAATTGCTGCCTGCAAGCGCCCTGACCAGGGCTGGGGATCAAACCTGTAATGCAGGTACGTGACTTGACCAGGTGCATTCCCTTGACCGGGAATCGAACCCATGACCCTTCAGTGTGTGGGCTGATGCTCTAACAATTCAGCACACTAGCCAGAGCCAAATATGAGTGATCTTATGCAGAACATTACAGGAGCTGCCCTGGGCAAAAAAGTTCTGCAGCAGATCAAGTGCGGCAGGTTAGAGTAGAACTAATGATAATTCCATGCATTTCCATAGCACTTCATACTCCCCAAAGCACCCTCCTTTAATAGCTGTGATGATAATGAGAGAAATTTTTTTCTTCTCATATATATATATATAACTATAGTAGGTCCTTGGGTTATGTCGGAGATCCGTTCCTACGGCGGGGCGCGATATAATGTGATTTTCGCCGTAAATCAGAACCCACCTACATAAACACCTACATCACTCACATGGAGCACATACACAGCAGTAATGAAGTGAAACAGTAAAAAAAAAAAAAAAAAAAATTAAAAGAAAGAGAACAATTCCTGACCTTTACTTGTGGTAAATAAATAGTAAAAAACATAAAGCACATAGGTACATATATCGAAATGTTGGAACTTTTTTAAAATTATAAATAAATGGGAGATGGTGACGTAACCACGAAATGACATACGTTGAGTCTGACGTAACCCGAGGACTGCCTGTACATGTTCTCATCCTGTGATCATTGTTTCTTGCAAAATTGTAAGCTTAATCCAATAAAACTGTCGTTGTTCCCAACATTCCCAACTCTGGATCATAGCACATTATTTTTATAATGAGTAGGGGACAAACATTTGTCTTTTTAGGTGCATTTTCCTCTGGCGTAGAAAAGACCAAGCTTGGCAAATAAAGTGGAGGATAAAAATGTGTTAAGCACAATATATAAGTTTAAAATAATAAGATTAAAATTTTGGCTGTATCTTGTTAAAGTGCCACTGGGAGTATTTCCCACAGAAGCATTACTTATTATTATTATTATTGTAATTACTATTATTATTTTTAGCAACAGTACCATCATTATTGAAATGTTCTTTTGAGTTCTGGTATGCTTGATTAAAAAAGATATTTGTTTTACTATGATTTTTCATTATCTACTTCATCTCTCCTGACGTTTCTGTGAGGCAGGTAGGAGAAATCTTATTGCCCTCTTACAGCACATGAGGATACCGAGACAGAGAGAGATGAGAAGATTTGCCCACAGGCTCAGGTGAGCTCTCCTAGACGATTCTTTATAATTTTTTCCCACCTCTGGTTTCTCTCCAAGTCACAAACAGGTGAGACGAGTACGGAGCCATCTGTGCAAACCCATCTGCATTTCACTAATAGAGAACTCAGGCCATACTTACTGTGCCTCCTATAAGTGAGGACTCATCAGCTGGAGCTGTTTATGTTTGAGAGAAGCATGGTAGGAAACAGCATGAGGCTTGAAGTCAGTGAGACTTGTTTTAAATTATGGCTCCATGACTAACTTGTTCTGGGGCCTTTGAGAAATTACCTGGTTACTCCTGCAACTTGGGTTCCTTATATAAAAATGGAGTTACCAATATTTTTCTTATACTATGATACATGCCCAAATCAATCATGTAAAGCACCCGGTGTCTTGTAGGTGCCTAATAAATAGTTATAACATAAATAAGCTTTGGAGACATCACTTTCCAGCAGGAAAGAAAGATGGGATCTGTTTCAAGAATATGCTTTTATTTTTTGAATAAAAATCTACTAAAGACTCCTTGATTTCCCTTTGAGAACTCCCAAATCATAGGTTAAAGTAATTAGGAACATGTTTAGTCCTTGAACAAGCTCATTTTTCAGAGTAGACCATTGAGGCCTCAAAAAGAAAATGGATTTTTCATAATTCATACAGTTTGTCCACAGCAGAGCCAGGACTAGAGCCCAGCCTTCTGAATTACATCACAATTATTATCCTGCTACTTTTGCAATGCTTGGTTCTACAGACCAAGGCCACTTGGAATATCCTACATTTATATTCAGGAGGTATAGTATGACATACCTGAAAACTCCTGAACCGTAAAAGATGGTGACCACAAGAACGTGAGAAGAGCAGGTGGAGAAGATCTTGCTCCGACCCAGGGCAGAGTTGATCCTCAGGGCTGTCATGATGATACGGGTGTAGGAACCCAGCAACAGGACAAGGGTGCCAAAGCCCAGGACCCCCACGGTTGTCAGGATGGAGGCGATGCTAATGTAGGAGTCAGAACAGGCCAAAAGGAGCACTGACGGAAGCTCGCAGACAAAACTGTGGATGATGTTGGGGCCACAGAAGTTCTGTTGAGCCAGGAGAAGGGTGTTAACAAGGCCACTCCCCATTCCTACGGCCCAAGATGCTGCCACCAGGCCAGTACACACCTTCCTGTCCATAGCCACCATGTACAACAGTGGGTGGCACACAGCCTGGAACCGGTCATAGGCCATGACTGAAAGGAGGCAAGCTTCAGTGGTTCCAGAAAATATGACCAAGAAAATCTGGGTGAAACACCCAAGAAGGGATATAGTCTTCCACTTGGAAAGAAGGTTCTCTAGCAGTTTAGGCACAATGATTGAGGAATAGAAAGCATCCAGGAAGGAGAGGTGACTCAGGAAGAAGTACATGGGGGTGTGGAGGTGGGAATCAGCTCTGATCACCAGCAGCATCAGCAGGTTCTCTGTGAGGGTCAGGAGGTAAATCACCAGGAACAGTACAAAGAGTACTACCTGGATCTGAGGGTTGTTGGATAGTCCTAGGAGAACAAACTCGGTGACTGTGGTTATGTTGCCAATTTCCATGGAGCAGTCAAGTTTTCCTTTAGAGGGACAAGAACGGAAAAGAATGCTGAAACGGCTTGCCAGTCCCAGGACATGCCTGGTGATGAGGCATTGTGAGTAAAGCTTCTTGGCTGACACAGAACAGACCGTGCAGCAAAGGCAACCCTGCCAAGTGAGCTGTCATCAGCCCTTCCCAGCGTAAGGCAGTAACCTACTGGCCAAGGTGCGGAGGTGGGGAGGAGGAGTGTAGAGAATCAGACCTAGGAAGGAAAGAGAAGAGAACAGCGATGATCCAGACTGGAAAAGGAAAGGAGGGGAGTTGGGAACAGATGCCAGAGTACTGAGAAGTGCTATTCTCCAGCTCCAAAAGGAACCGCGTTCGAACCCCAGGAGGGCTGGCTGGCTGGCATAGGGAGTCAGTAATAAACGTTTGGCTGGCATCCAGCTGACAGACCATGATGAAGGTTTGAACGATTGCTACGGCATTGGGATACCTGATGACGGCACAAGACCTCTCCTGCCACAATTTGTGAGTTAAAAAACAACAGAATGGCCTCACTCAATAAAAAGCAGTCTGGGAAAACGATGTGGCTTCTAAAGTCCATTTCAGCTTAGAAATCCTAATCACTGAGGAATGGTCTTCCTTGAGTATTTCTGGTACTAAGTAGAAACTCCTTCTCCCCTTCCGTGTCAACCCAAGCAGAAGTGGCACACAAAGGTGCTTCCTGGTTTCATGGAAGCCCGACAGGAAGGAATCCTCACAGTGGAAATGAGGGCTGTGCACGTCACTTACTCCAAGGGCTTCCCATCCAGGGTTTCTGTGAAATTATAACGTCCACTGTTTGCACTGTGATCGCAGGATTTAACATGAGAGTCCACGCGTTGGTATCAGGAGATTTGGATAAAACCAAGTCAAACTTGGACCATTTTCTCCACATCACAGGGATGGTAAAGCCAAAATAAAAAAGGAGCGACAAAACATAAAAGAACTAGACCACCTGGTAAAATGTACAGTTATGGGATTTAGTCTAAATCAAAGGAAGGTAAACTGGTCACCCCTCCCTTCCTGAGAGATAACTCAGGAAGATGATAAATGAGGATCTGATTTCTGTTCATGAATTGTGCACTCACAGGTTCCCAGAGTGAATAGTTTTAGAAGAAGATGCATTCAATGAGATGGAGATTTGTCTTCACAGGCCAACAAGAGATGCTCTCAGTGGAGGATACCTGAATGGTATCTGTTCCAACACTGGAACAAAAGCCACCGACGTGGTTAGAGCGCTGCGGCTTTCCTGACCTTGTCCTTCCTTTAGAAGATGCAGAGTGGAACTTCTGAGCAGGGTAAAATCCCTGTGGTCTTTCTCTCCAAAGGGAAGCCTTTTTGACTCTGCTGCCCAAATAACAATGGCCAGAGGGACTTGACCTAGAGAGTCTGGGAGGTCCCTGGAGAGGCCTTTAAGCAGGAGGTCTGATCTGAATCTGAATGAGTTCTCCAGGGCCGACTATTCCTCTCCTGTATCACTCTTGTTTCAGTGGGTTGCATCATATAACTGGGGCCATAGGATGGCCAGTAATTTCTAAAGATAAGAATATAGTATTCTAAAACAAAAAAAAAAAAAAAAGAATATAGTATTCTAAACTAAAAATGGAACTCCCATTTGACCCAGTGATCCCACTTCTAGGAATATATCCCAAGAAACTAGAAACACAAATCAGAAAGGATATATGCACCCCTATGTTCATAGCAGCACAATTCACCATAGCTAAGATTTGGAAACAGCCTAAGTGCCCATCAGCAGATGAGTGGATTAAAAAACTGTGGTACATCTACACAATGGAATACTACGCTGTGGTAAAAAAGAAGGAGTTCTTGCCAAAACCGGTTTGGCTCAGTGGATAGAGCGTCGGCCTGCGGACTGAAGGGTCCCAGGTTCGATTCCGGTCAAGGGCATGTACCTTGGTTGCGGGCACATCCCCAGTAGGGGTTGTGCAAGAGGCAGCTGATCGATGTTTCTCTATCATCGATGTTTCTAACTCTCTATCCCTCTCTCTTCCTCTCTGTGAAAAATCAATAAAATATATTAAAAAAAAAAAAAAAGAAGGAGTTCTTACCATTTGCAACAACATGGATGGAGATGGAGAGCATTATGCTAAGTGAAATAAGCCAGGCAGAAAAAGATAAATATCATATGATCTCACTCATTTGTGGAATATAATGAACAACATAAACTGATGAACAAAAACAGATCCAGAGACAGAGAAACATCAATCAGACCATCAAACCTCAGAGGGAAGGTAGGGGACGGTGGGGGTAAGGAGGAGAGATCAACCAAAGGACTTATATGCATGCATATAAGCCTAATCAATGGACACAGACAACAGGGGGGTGGGAGGTAATGGGGGAATAAGGACACATATGTAACACCTTAATCAATAAAGAAATTAAAAAAATAAAAAAAGAATATAGTATTTTAAGGCCTTTTAGTTCTAAAGGTTGAGTTTCCCTCCCACCTTCTTTACCTGCCTCCCTCCCTTCCTCTCGTCTTCTCTCCCTTTTCCCTTCCCATTTTCTTATTTTTTAAATTTATATTTGTCATTATAAAAATAAGATAATGATAAAAGACAAAAGTGAAAAAAGTTATTGAAGATACTTTAAACATAAAAAATATATTAAAGATACTTTAATGATAAAAAAGAAAATAAAAATGTGTCATCATTTATTGCAATTCAGATAAAATCCTAATAGATTAAAAACTTTAAAACAAAATTTTTATTGTGGTAAAAACTTTTTATTATGGACAAATTTAAATATATACAGAAGTAGAAAGTATATGTAAGTGATGTGTATTTTCTGGATATCACATTTTCATCCAATTATCCATGTAAGTCACCAAAGGTTACTTTCCTCTCCAGAATTTATCTGCAACTTCAACAGTCAGGGAGTTGATTAAATATAACTGGAGTATCACTTTGACTATTTTAAAGGTTTTGCTGATTACTTGTTCTCTTTTCAAAGACTATAACTCTGCAGATCCTTTGCTTGGAAACTTAGCTATTCAGTATTTGACCAACCTTTATATATTACAACATGATTGCCATTGTAGCAATAATTAGTACCTCTATCACTTATATAATTATCACTTTTAGTGGTTATGTCCATGTAAACATCGTCCAAACAAATTGAGAATTTTTTTTAGTCTATTTGAGCCAAATTGACAATAATTGCCAGAGAGTGAAATCTCAACGCATTGAGAAAAATGCGTTGGAGAATGGCAGTTTTGCAGCTTTATACATTAGAGTAAAAAGAGGTGATGTAAGGAGGGTTACATGAAATCCATAAGGGAGCAGGAGCAAGCAAAGCAGAGATTGAATAAGAAGCAAAATGGAGAGCCTCCTTCTTTTACATTGGAGGGTACAGGATAGTTAATAATGATCAGGTACCACACAGAGTTGTTATGCAGGGAACAAGAGGACAGTGAGGGTTCTGGGGTCTACCCCTCTGGTGCCTGTGGTTGTGCCCTGAGGGGTCTGGAAAAGATTATGCTGACATTTCAGAGGTATGTTATCTCAGATGCAAAAAGACAACAGATGGCTCGCTTGAGGCAAAGATTGACCTTTGTCAAGAAAGCCACAGGCCTCTGATGTTTCTTTTTATTATTTATGAGATGTAGCATTTTTTTATTTTTATTTTATATTTTATAAATATATTTCATTGATTTTTTACAGAGAGGAAGGGAGAGGAATAGAGAGTTAGAAACATCAATGAGAGAGAAACATTGATCAGCTGCCTCCTGCATACCCCCTACTGGGGATGTGCCAGCAACCAAGGTACATGCCTTTGGCCGGAATCGAATCTGGGACCCTTCAGTCCGAAGGCTGACACTCTATCCACTGAGCCAAACCGGTTAGGGTGAGATGTAGCATTTTTATCCTTTTATTGTCAACCTTTCTGTACCTGATGTTTAAGGTAAAATTCTTTTAAGTAGCAAGATAACCTTTTAGTCAGAGTACTTAGGCTATTTAAATTTAATATAATTACTGATGTAGTTGGATTTAATTTTCCATCTCACCATTTGTTCTCTATTTGTCACACCTGCTATAAATTTCTTTTTCTCTTTCTTGTCTTCTTTTGGATTAACCATTAAAAAAAAATCACTCCATTCTTTCCTTTCTATTAGGAGACAGTCTTTTACTCCTGTTTTAGTTGTTGCCACGGATATTACCACACTGATCCTATAAATTAGAACTTTTACTCTTTCCTGGGCAATATAAGGGTTTTAGCATAGTTTTAATGTTTGTTTGTTTTTTTACCTCCTCCAACATTTTGTGCTGTTATTGTCATGCATTTTGATTATATGTGTGTGCATACATGTATACATATGTATGTATGTGTATAATTCCTCAAGACATTAAGTTACTATACAGATCAATATTAATTTGAATTTCCCCACATTTCAAATTTTCAGGTGCTCCTAATTCTTTCCTCTAGTTCAATGTTTCCATTTAGGAACATTTTTTCTCTATAAAGAAATCCTTTCAGTATTTCTGTTATGCAAGTATGCTGGTGCCAAATGTCTTAAGCTGTTGTTTGTCTGAGAATATTTCCCTTTCATTTCTTTTTTGAAAAGGCAGAATTTTTTAAAATTTTATTTATTGATTTTGAGAGACAGATGGATAGATACTGATTTGTTGTTCCACTTACGTATGCATTCATTAGAGGCCCAGTGCACCAAATTATTGCACAGGTAGGGTCCCTAGTGGCTGCCAGCTGCCAGCCAGGGCCTTCCTTTGTTCCATACCGCCCCCGGTGGTCAGTGCACATCATAGCAAGCGATGGAACTCCCGGTCAAGCTCCCAAGGGAACACTTTGCATATTAGGCTTTTATATATATAGATTGGTTAATTCTTGTATGTGCCCTGACCAGGGTTCGAACCCACAACCTTGGTGTATCAGGATGGTGCTCTAACCAACTGAGCTACCAGGCCAGGGCCCAAAAGGCAGAATTTTAATAGCTTTTTATTAACAGGTTAAGTCATGGAGTTACAAAGTAATTAGAAATTTTTGGAAAGGGTATTATTGTTTTTTTTTTTAAAAGCACATTCTATACATAAATAATATCTAGTGTTTGTTAATTAAGCTTGTGTGTAGCATGGAAAACCTCTAAAAAAGGGGGGAGGGATTCAAAATCAGGCTGAGATGGAGACATTGGCAATACTTAAGAGTTGTCAGCCATACTCCAGACAGGAAAACCAAATAGGATTTTTGTGGGGGTGGGGTTGGTGTTACTCTACCTGAAATACTGTGTGATTACTCAACACAATAGATCTTCAAAGGAAATGAAAAATTAACATGATAATGAGGTTCCTGCATTATTTGGACTATATGTCATAATTATGTTTAGCAAATTCAGATAGTCTTAACACAAACAATTTCCATCAGTTATGAAGATAATTAACCATATGGCCTTTTTTTTTCTTCTGGATAACAATACAGAACTGATGAGCTATAAAAGATTGTTTTATGTCATAAGAGTGCTAGTTTTTTTTCATTTATGTTTATAAGCATTCACTGCTTGAATCAATGTTAGGCTTGGTAATTAAAAACAATTTTATCACAGCAAAATGTACTTATTTCATTCTAAAGGAATAAAATGCGTGAAGAGAAACAGCTTTTATTTTTGTTTGCAACTCATAAAATTGAGTTATTTTGCTGATGTGAAATGACAATAATTCATTTTAGGACCCTATCATCTTCTGAAAAAGCCACACACCCACTTCTTAAATGTGTCAAAGTTATAGCACGTCCCATCCCAGACTTGGACAGAGCAAAATAATGCAAGCTACTGACTGCTTATCTCAAACAAAAGATAACTAAAGTGTTGGGATCAAACCAGGGAGAAGGGAGCATAGCCAGATGAAAAGAGGTTTTTTATTTAAAGACAAAATTCCTCAACTGGCCCTCTGGCATAGGCAGTTTCTACTTTCACACTCATCAACCTGTATATGATCTAACTTTAAATTTTTCTTCTTCAAGGGCTGATTTGGATTGACTTGTTGAGAATGATGTCCATATGAGAAAGAGATGTCTGTGGTTACATGTAAAGCGATGTGATAGGTTTGCAGAAATTACAGATGAAGACAGTAGTTAAGATGTCAGCTATGATCCATCAATTTGAAGGTCAAGCTAGCTTTATTGTATACCCTGAAGTCTCTCTCAACGGTATTGACACAGGCAGCTGTTCTCAGGTACAATCCTAGGTTATACCTTATGGCTGTGCGATTGATATTCCTGGCAAAAAACTCCATAGCGTAAGCTAAGCCATATGCACAATGTTTCTCTTGGATGCACTTGGTAATATTTTGGAATCCTGCTGTGGGTACAATGGGAATAGTTCCATAGTGCTTTCCAAATGTTCTTTCTAAACTCTTTTGAACATACATGAGCAAGTGGTAGGTAGAATCTTTCGTATTTGAAGGTCAAACAGCCATAGCAGACATGATTTATATTCTTCAGCCACTCGAAGTAAGATACTGTCACTCCTTCAGCATTCAAGTAGAGATCAGGAATAACCATAATGTTCCTTTCCAGAAAAATCTTAACGGCTTCTGGAGTTGTTGGTCCCTTGGTGGCTTTGGCAATGATCTTGGCTTGGACTCTGGATGCACTGGATTCAGTCAACTGCTTCTCATTGGCAGCAGGGATCAGTATGCCTGCTTCCAAGATGTTTCCTTAGTAGAGCTTTGCCTTGAGAAAGCCCAGGATCTATCTGTGTTGCAACTTGAAGTCTTCTAGTTGTTTTTTGTTTTTTAGGTCAATGCCATCTAAATTCCCTGTGTTCCCCGATTCACCAACTCCAACATATTTGGCACCAATACAATGCAAATATCTCAGAGTGCAGCCCACATTGCTAAATTCCTGAATAACAAATGTTTTCTCTCCAAACCCGGAAGCCATTCCTAAAATGCTTATGTAAGAAGCTTCACTGAGGAAGTTTCCAATCCCTTGGAAACGGCCAATGGTGGAGCTACAACTGTGGATAACGCGTTGACTGCTGGGTTTACCAGTAATGCGGACACGTGCATTCACATCAAAGTGCCCTAGGGTGCTGACAGAGGTGTCAGCGACCCCGGACAGCTCCCGCTCACCTGGGGAAGTCGCATCAATGCCAAGACCAGTAAAGCCCCCTTTTTTTTTGCAAGTTCCATGTAGACCCTCCTTGTGATCCTTTCCAGTTCATTATCATAGTTCTTGGGATTGATCTAAACCCCAGCTTTAGCACCCCTGCGGGGCACATCAACCACAGCGCATTTACACGTCATCAGAGAAGTCAGACTTCTACTTCATCTACACTCACATCTTTGCTGTAAGAGACAACCCCCGCGCAGGGCGTGCAGCGCTGGCTGCGCTGGGCTCCCGCGCCCTGGATGACCGCCCAGGAGCCCTGGTTGAGCTGGATGGGGAAGGGCAGGCTCAGCACGTGGTCTCCATGCACCAGGTCCGGCTTGTGCTCCTCGCTCTCCCGGGTCTTGACGTGTTCCGTCAGCTTGTCCTCCAGTACGCTGGCGCGGGGGTGGAAGAAGCCCTCCACCTCCCTGAAGTTTGGGCCATCCTCGCGGTCCGCTGCGGCCTTGCTGTACGTAGCGTCGCCCCGCGGGCTGTGGAACGGCGGCCGCAGGGGCGGGGCGGCGCGGCAGCGGCGTTTCCCCAGGCGGCCGCGTGGGGGCGCCGCGCGGGAGGCGCGCTCTCGGTCTGGGAGGCCCCGGGCCCGGCTGCCTGCCAATTGCAGGCGGTCTTGGCTGCCCGCTTCCCTCTGCCGCTGGCCGCTTGGCCGCCTGACCGAGGAGCCGGCTGCGGCCCTGGGAATGCGGGCGGACCGGCCCCCAGCGGCGCCGCCCCTCAGCCCAGCCCACCTGCCCTGTGGGGGCTGGCGGAGGAGCTCTCCCTTCATTTTTGAGGTACTTTTTCTTCCAATTTAAGGTGCATTTTGAGGTACAGAATTCTAGTTTGCCTTTATTTTCTTTCATTATTTTCAAATACCAACCCATTGTCTTAAGGCTTCTGTCTTTCCGTTGGGAAACCAGTTTTCAGTCTAATGGTTGTTCCTTCTACAGCAGGCTCACCCCCCACTTATTTCCCAGGTAAAAAGTACAAATGGAGGCCCTTTCTTGTCCCATCATTGGGTTGGTTCTTCATGAACTCAGTAGGTCTTTGCTTAAAAGAATTCATCCCACTGAAACCGGTTTGGCTCAGTGGATAGAGCGTCAGCCTGCGGACTGAAAGGGTCCCAGGTTCAATTCCGGTCAAGGGCATGTACCTTGGTTGCGGGCACATCCCCAGTAGGGGGTGTGCAAGAGGTGGCTGATCGATGTTTCTGACTCTCTATCCCTCTCTCTTCCTCTCTGTAAAAAATCAATAAAGTATATTTTTTTAAAAAAGAATTCATCCCACACAATCAAGCTCCATGCGTGCTCCTCAGGCCTGGTGTGCACACTCTTCTGAGACCTGCAGGTGGACCCCATGCTGTTTGGGCAGGGAATTTTAGGGTCCAGATATTTGGGGTCTGATTTACGGAGCGTGCTGGCTGTGGGTGGTGTATCAGCTGGATTCTGCAGGACTGGCACCCTGTGAAGAATGTCAGACAACAGGAAGCCCTAAAACACAAATCCAGACCGAGAGCACATTTGCCTGTGTCTAAAGGTGGTACTGTTTAAAGGTGTCCAGGTAAAAACGTCCAAACCTGTAGAGAATTTTTGGTATGAGTTTATCTGAGCCAAACTGATAACAATTGTTGGGAAGCAAAATCTCAACGGATTGAGAAAATGCTCTGGAGAATGGAGGTTTTGCACTTTATTTTATAATCAAAGGGGAAGGTATAAGAGGTTACATGAAATCCACTAGTGATCAATTAGGGAGGTGAGAGAAAGCAAAGTGGCAACATTTCTGAGATTGGATAAAAAGTAAAACAGAGAGACATATACTTCTTTATAGGATAGTTAACATCTATAGCACATAGAGAGGGCATGCTGGAGAACAAGATACTGATGAGGGGTTCCTGGCTCTTGTTCTGGTGGGAGAATGTGCTCTGAGGGGTCTGGATAAAAGGGGGTTACTGACATTCCAAAGGTATGTTACTGTAGATGCAAAAAGACAATAGGCAGGTAAAGATTGACCGTTGTCAAAGAAGATACCAGCCTAGGATATGACTACCCACTGCTACTCACTTTTAGTTAGGAGGTTTTCCTTTCAGACCATCCTGTGTGGTTACTTTAGTAGGTTTCTGAATTTGTAAGGCTTGCCATGCAGGTCTCTGCTGAGCTTGTCAGGTTTAGTATGTGGCCCCTTTTTCATTCACAAAGGTAATGTGTCTTTTGTCTTAGGCTATTTTAAACATTTTCTCTTTGTTTTTTGGTAGTTTATTATGAAGTACCTAGCTGTGACTTCTTTATATTTATCGTGATGGAGGTTCATAGTAGTTATTGAGGTACTCTCTCTATTCTTCCAACCCACTCTTAAAGCTTTGTGATGTACAGAATCTGGAAAGTGTATCTCTCCTTTGACAACCAATTCTTCTTAGGTTCTGTCACTAAAGGGAGGCTATTTGTTGTTTCTGTTAGCATCACACCAGCAATAGTTGGGGTTCTGCTTTCCAGCTTTTTCTCAGCACTCCCAGAACTAGTCTTCTCTTGCCCCCTCAGATAAAGCAGCAGCAAGAAAGCCGCCCCTCCCAGTTCTACAAGCCCCGACTCTGAGCTCCCGAGATAGCAGCACAGATGGGTAGCACCCCTCTTCAGAGATCTGAGACTCAGCTCTTGGAGAATCTCCTGCAGGCTTTTAGTTGCTGACGCTCCAGTCCCTTCTCTTTGTCCCCCTAGTCCTAAACTATTTCCTGTACTTACTATTTCAGCATGCCCCACACTGGGGATCGAGCCCCCGCAATCGGGGCGCAACCCAGGCGTGCGCCCTGACCGGGAATCGAACCATGACCTCCTGGTTTATAGGCTGATGCTGAACCACTGAGTCATACCCAGCTGAGTTTATGTTCATTTGTTTAGAAAGAAGTTTAAAGCTACCTTTCCCCCTCATGTAATATATACATTTATATGTGCACAAGTTACCACTTTTGACAAAATAATCCTAAATAGTCCTTTCTTATAGGAAATATTTTTGGACTAGGCGGCTTTTTCACAGTCTGGGGAATAGCTATGTTGGAATTGTAGACTGAGAGACTATCTAGATCACAGGATATTAGAAATAAAAGGAGCCTTCATCATTTTCCTGTTGTGCCTCCTTTACAGGGGAGGAAACTGAGGCCCACAAAGCAGAATAACTTGAGCAAAGCCAATATGGGTTCGTGATCTTATAATTGCGGGGGAGGAACACACTTCACGCTACCCTCAAGGTTCTTCTGTCTGGTCTAATCATCAAATAGACATGAGACAGATTAGCAAGAGAACATAACCAAATTTAATACATACATATGTATGGGAAACACTCATACATGATAGAGTAAGAGACCCCACATGCAAGAGAGGTTCATAGGTATAAAGAGAACATGGGTATATAAGGCATCATGAGCTTCAAAATGTCATTGCAGGATGATAGGAAGAGCAGACCATTAGTAAATAAAAATTTGCCCTACCCTATAAATGCTCTGGAGAGCATATATAAATAGATCAAAAGAAGTGATCTCTGATAATCTCTTATGGGCAAGACCTCTAATTCACATAGGTAGTTAAGGGGAGTGGGCAGAAGTTTCTCTTGAGCCTATGGCTAAAGTTGCTTTTAGCTCAAAATACCACAGAGGGACATCTTGTAGTGACTCATTCTGGACCCCCACATAATCCAGACCTTCTAATATACAGTGCTATTCATTGAACCAAATGCAATACCATATCTGGACATTCTATCCCTACATTCCACTACCCAGTAAGAGTTGATAGGGCAAATATCTTTCACATCACATTTATTTAATCACTTGTTTGCTGGTTTCCTTGTTTGGCAATTTTGATGTGCTTGGGACTCATTTGATTTCCAAGTTCCCAGTTATGTCATAGACCAGTGATGGCGAACCTATGACACGCGTGTCAGCACTGACACGCGTAGCCATTTCTGATGACACGCGGCCGCTGAGGCGGCCGCATGCCGAGGATGTAACATTTGCTGCTCCTGAGGATGAAACATTTGCAAAATAATGTTTTTTCCTCAAAGTGACACACTACCCGAGTTATGCTCAGTTTTTTGGCGAAGTTTGACACACCAAGCTCAAAAGGTTGCCCATCACTGCCATAGACCCTGGCATTTCTGCTCATGAGTCTCACTCCCTCTTCTGAGTTAGTGATGATGTCTGCATAATAACTTCTATTTTTCAGGCACCAAAGCTGTACCCTAGATGTCACAGCCTCATGGGTGGGAATAAAAGAAATTTAGTTTCCTAGGCAGTGAAAGGATAAGCAGTCCTCATGGTGATGCTTCTACCTTCATGACCCTATCCCAACACAAAGTAAGGGAGGAGATCCACTGATTGCATACCATCTTCTGTTTTTTTCTATGTAGTGTTCACTCTTTGGTATCTTACACTTGCTATGTTGTACTGAAGAGAAAGGGAGCTTTTTGCCTTAATTTCTGAACCAAAACAATTTTGAGTGATGATGAGATTTTGTGAGTGTATGTGTTCTTTCTGAAAGATGTAAACTTGTTGCAAAAAATTGGAACATTTCATGTATTTTGCTAATATATGGGGAAAGTGGGATAAAATATTTGAAAAGGGACTATTCAAGAAAATATACACTCAACTATACTTAGACACATGCCGATGAGTCCACTTTTCTCTATCACCCATTACTCAGGCTGTGTCTTAAAAAGAATTCCCAATAAGCCCTAGTTAGACCCAGATAAGAGTATTGTCTGTGCTACACGTGAGCATATGAGACAGTCTTCTCCATACGGGATTGGATGTCAGATGAAAGTGTAGGGGAGTTGAAAAGATGAAAGAAATAGTGCATCACTTAAGCAGTGCCTCTGAAGGCAGCACATTCAAGTACTGTATTAATGAAAATTCTGACAATGGAGTTTATTATGAACCTATTGTGTTTGACTCTTGATTCTGAATTAAGCCCCAAAGGTAATGTACGTTTCCAGAACACTTTCCAGAAGGGAATAATGGCCACACATTTCTTTTTTTTTTTTTTTTTTTTTAATTTCTTTATTGATTAAGGTGTCACATATTTGTCCTCATCCCCCCATTCCCCTCCCACCCCTCTCCCCACGCATGCCCCAATCCCCTGTTGAACTTAACCGTTGGATAGGATTATATGCATGCATACAGGTCCTTTGGTTGAACTCTCCCCCTCCCCCCACCCTCCCCCTACCCCCCCCTATCCTCCCTCTGAGGCCCGTTAGTCCGATCGATGCCTCCTTGCTTCTGGTTCTGTTCTTGTTCCTCAGTCTATGTTGTTCATCATTTCCTCTAGATGAACGAGATCAAATGTCACTAGATATATACTAATAAGAACTGAATGTGAGACGAGCAATAATATTTATGCTGACAGGCAAATGAATCAATCTGTAGCGAGCTTCCCCCTGGACCAACAGTTCTTTTGAGACCCAATTTCGATGTCCAGTAGTTCCTTATGTGTACATGTCAGCACTGACCCCTCAGCTCTGGATGGTGGACAAATGGTGGTAATGGAGGTCCGACTCCCTCTGGTTTGGTCTCGGCCGAACCCAGGGGCACGGCGTCACCTGGACTAAGGGGCACGTGGCCTCACCCATACCCAAGGGGCGCGTGGTCTCACCCGGGCCTGGGACCCAGCCTCACCCGGATGGATCCAGGGGCGCACGGCCTCACCCGGACCCAGGATCTGGCTTCACCCGTACCCAGGGACGCTTGGCCTCTCCCAGACCCAGGGGCACGTGGCCTCACCCGGGCTTAGTTGCACAAGGCCTCACCTGGATCCAGGGACACATGGTCTCTCCCGGACCCAGGGACGCTTGGCCTCTCCCAGACCCAGGGCCACTTGGGCTCACCCGGGCCTAGGTGCACGAGGCCTCATCCGGATCCAGGGACGCATGGTCTCACCCGGACCCAGGGACGCTTGGCCTCTCCCAGACCCAGGGGCACGTGGCCTCACCCGGGCCTAGGTTCACGAGGCCTCACCCAGATCCAGGGACACATGGTCTCACCCAGACCCAGGAACATTTGGCCACTCCCAGATCCAGGGCCACTTGGGCTCACCCGGGCCTAGGTGCACGAGGCCTCACCCGGATCCAGGGACACATGGTCTCACCCGGATCCAGGGACGCTTGGCCTCTCCCAGACCCAGGGCCACTTGGGCTCACCCGGGCCTAGGTGCACGAGGCCTCACCCGGATCCAGGGACACATGGTCTCACCCGGACCCAGGGACGCTTGGCCATGGCCACACATTTCTTAGTGTGTTTTTAAAATTTCTACCTTTTCATCTTTCTATCCCATAATTGTCTCTCTTTGATTCCTGAATATTCCTCTCTATACAGAACTATCCACAGCTGACACTCTCGTTTGGCTCTTTGCCTTTATCCCAGAGACCCAAAGATCCTGGCTTGGCCCTGCCCTCATTCTTCCATCTTTTCACTCCTTGTATTGGATCCTATCTGCTTGGTGGGGTGCTCTTCTATCAAGTTGGAGTGAAGATCCATGGAGCCCGGGTTCCTGACTAAGGTAGGTTGGGCAGAGTGGAGCTCAGGGGACAGGTCATCTGGGTGAAACACCTGGCAGAAGCCAAGGAGGTCTTCTTCCTTTATTGTATGATTAGGGTCCAGGGTAGCAAGCTGGTTAATCAGAGTGCTGGCTTTTCAGGTTGTGGGCCTGGACCTCTGATGGCTGTTCTTCAGTGCTGGGCAGTAAAATTCTCATATTTTGGGATGTCCAGGAATCTGGAGGCCTGATGCTTCTGTACCAAATAAGAGGAGGTTGTGAGTGTATGAAGGAGAGAGATCCCACCACCTCGGCTCCCCTCCCTTTCCTCCACTGTCCTTAGGGATCTTGTTATCACTCTCTACCTGGAATGGCATTACTGGCTCTGGGTGCTGCAATTCCCTGATAATCATGTGGCCCAAAGGAAAGAGCTCTTGCTGGGTGTTAGGAGACATAGTGTTACTACTTTTCAGAGCTTGTGTTTTCATTAGGAAAGTCAGGAAAATTTCTAATGCTTGGCTCAGAGGAATATTAAAATTAAGTAAAAGCATAAATCTAATATGGTTTAACCAATCAAAAGTGTTCCTCATATGTAAAGGTTTATAATAATTACATTTAAAATTTATGTAAATATGACATTATCTGTCAGTTATTCTTTTGATGGATTCAACACTGATCAATTTAAATAAAGTATAAAGTTTATCTCTTTAAGAGGAATGGATTTTATTTTAGTAGGGCCAACTCTCTAAGATAGGATCAAATTTGGTTCCAACAGGAGTCTAGGGAGTTCACCTTCTCCATTTCCTGGTTCAGGCGGGACCATTCCTGAAATACATCAAAGTGATTTTTAAAAAACTGTTTCCAAAGTCCTCTGCAGAACGTGGTGTTTCTGTCTTTCTGGACTACCCAGACCTCTGTTTCTCAATAGTCACTAATGGGAAAGTCATTTCTAATGTCTAAATTAAATCTTTAGTGTTGTAGCCTGATCTTCTTTTAGTCTTTTTTCTTATGGTAAATAAATGGACATCTTCCAATGTTGGGGCACTGGACTCTCATATTATTGATTTTCTCCTTCTAAGTCCTTTTACTTCTAAGTCCCTGATGTTTAACTCCATTTTCATGGCTTTTCTTTTCTTATCCATCATTTTTTATTCCATTATTCTCTGACTTGAATGAAGAGGATCTCCAGTCTAGGACTGATCCTGCAATTCCAGGGATTTTTGTTGGGGATGAGGCTGGAGGAGGAAGCCCTGGCTCTATAGTTCATTAGCTAAGAGTGATGGGAGGCTAACCTCTTCCTCTTTAGAAGAGATATATATTGGAAGTATAAGCTTCTGAAGGCTCAAGACCCAGATATATTCCTAGCCATTACACCCATTTCTAGGAGGATGCCATCTCCCTCAGGGACTATCATAGAAAGGCCACTTACCCAATCCTGGATGCAGATGACATTAAGCAGTTACTCATCCCTGAGGTAGATACAGAAAGGAGTCATTCTGTTACAAGGGTCTGGAAGTATCTCCCTAAAACTCCAGAGTCCTGCTCACATCCTTGGTTTGGAGTATAGCCAGTCAGGGTGGGAGAGGCCAGAACTTATGGGGAAACTAAAGATCTACGGGCAGTTGCAGAATATGGCACCAGATATCTGGTCACTTGCAAAGCATAGTGAATCATGGCCACCAGACCTGTTTAACCAGTGCTGGGCATTACGAGTTTGTCAAATGCCTCTGTACTGGGCCATTGCCACGGGAGCAGGTCCTTGGCTTCTTACTTGTCTCCTTTTCTTTTGCATGGAAAATGGATATGAGACTTGAATTCTCATTTTATCCTGAATTTCTCCCTCACCCATCACTTTAGACAGCAGAAAAGCAACAGCAGCAGCTAGGATCCTAGATCTAACTTGGTCCTTGGTCCTTGGTCAATAGGCAGGTGTTCCCAGTGGCCTCTTTGGAAGTCAGCCTTCCTTGAATAAGGGAGAGCGTTCTTCAAGCTGAGGTAAGCTTGGCTCTTTTGACTTGTTGATCCTTAGGGATCAGCATCCAAGAAAAGTTTTCTCTGTATTTCATGAAGGATTCTGCTTGGCCATTTCCTTTATCACTCTTGAGTGGAGTGGAGGTGATTGACCAGGTTTGGAGAAAGATCAGAGTGGGTTCTGTCTGGACTGGCTATATTTATAGATCCCCAAGAAGGCTTGGAATCTTACAAGCTCTGTTTTGTGGAGGGCTAGAAAAGCATAGAGTAGTTCCAATTCCCAGAGAGACCCTGTAGTAGTCAGAATCTCTTTTTGATTTTCTCCTCCCTCTGATTCCTGCACTCACATATAAAGTCTCCTCAGTCTTTCCATGGGATTTGGAAGTCACTGAATTAAATCTTATTTTATTCTGACATTAGAGGATATTTCATTGGGCTCAGTCATTTACTGAGTAACCCTTGTTACTCAAAGTCTGATCCAGCAGCTTTGGCATCACATTAGGAGCCTGTTAGAAAACTAGGATGTCAGAGGCCCACCTAGACCTACTAAATCAGTATCTTCTTTTTAAACAACGTACCTAGGTGATCTGTATACTTGAAAAAGTTTGAAAAGCCCTGATTTATAAGTTCTGTCTTCGGTGGGTGAAGGAAGGTGATACAAATATGGCCTTCAAGCTATAATTCTAGGCTCCTGGGTATTTTGAGTATATTCCTGAAACACTAGAATTTGCATTTGGGCATTTGAGAACTATAACTTGGCCATCTTGAATAACCATTCCATTATGACCTCCTCATTATTCAGTCCCTATGCCAGCTCTGCTCAGTCCTTACAGCAGAGCTGGGAAGCTGCTCACCTCTGCGTTTGCTCTCTCTCCTCTACTGAAAAGGGCCATGTCTGACTGAAGGCTGAGAGTGTCCCCAGGTCCTCAACAGCCATCCCAAGGGAGAAAGGGTTCTTGCTGTGCCTGTCTAGTTGGGCTGGACAGAAGAGAGACAGGCAGTGCTCATGGAAGATCAAGGAAAGCCAATGCCAAGCTTAGCTGAAGGGGGAAAGGAAAAGTGGACCTGGACTCTAGCTCTCAGCTAAATGGAAGGTCTAATGATGATACTTTGGGATGAACTCCTCCTTATTTCTTCCCACCATTCCTGGCTAATCCAAACCTTGGAATACTGCTTTTTTACCTCGAGTCCGAGCATCTTCCTGTAGCTGAAAAATAATGAGAATTCAGAGGGGTCAGTCAGAGACTCAGGGGCCAGTTTCCGCTGGCTATAGACTTGGTTAGACATAGGGGTGTCTGTGTGGGAGATATGGGCTTCCTGGGAAGGGGATTAAACTCTAAGTTTCCAGAAAGCCGAATTTGTGTTGTTTTGTCTCTCTCACACCAAACCACTTGACATAATGCCCTGCATACAGCATATGCTCAGTAAAAGTTTGTTGAATGATGGATAAAGAAATGGGATGAGCCCTGGCCTCTTTAGGGGCAAGAGACACTCTGGCCCTTTTACCCTCCCCATTGGGTCTCTAGTGGTTCTCTGAGGTGAAGCTTTAAGTATCTGTGAAGGACCTTTAAAAAAAATCCTTCTTACTCATCCCAAAGTACATTGCTGTTTATGAGACACTTTGGGACTCCTAGCTCTCAGGAGCCGACTGGATGGTCTTTCTATATAACAATGCTCTGGAGCTGGGTCTTAATGTTTACATCATCAGAAAGAAAGTACATTTTAATTTGGCCTCTCCCTGCTGTCTTTTGCTTTCCTTTTTTCTCTTAGTATTTAAGTATAAAAATTGCCCTTATAAGTCTGGGTTGGGGTGTCTATTTTGTCTGCACCAGCCTGGAGGACCTATGAGGGCAGGGGTTGTGACTGATGGACTCTATGAAACAGCACCAGAAGAGCAATTCAGAACTGAGGATGTCAGATGGGACTTTTCATTGCTACATAAGCCCTGAGGATAGAAATCAAACACACTCAAGTCCCACTAGTTCAAGTTCTTCCTGGAGGAGACTCATGACTCAGGGGACTAAAGTGCTGGGTAGATTGGAGGTGCCCTAACCCCAAGGTGAAACTTGGGTGAAATATGAAGCTTCTGATCGCTACCCACTGCACTCTTTTACCTGCAGCCATATGGAAAATACTGCTATAATTTTTCCTAGAGTAAGTCCCAGACATAGTAACAGGATACAATGACATGGCTTCTTGAGCTATAGAAAGGGATGCAGTTATAAGGCCAAGAGTGGTTGAGATAGTGAAATAGTGGAGTTTATTTTCAGTGGCTTCTCAATCTCTTTACCTATCATTCTCCCCAATTAGGAAGAGAGGACTACTGTTTTTAAGACCACAGGAGGCTTATATTATATTTATATTTTAATTTAAATGAAGCTATATTTTTATTCAGAGGAACACAGGTTAAGAAATCTGTGCAGATGTTTCCCATTTCCCATTTTATGAAATTAGTACTTGCTCTAAGTTTTGTGTAAAATACAAGCACATTGTATAGATAGTGCTTGTTGCTCTCCACAGTAACAAACAGAAAAAGAAAAAGCCAAGGCTTGGTAGGACCAAGATATAGCAATACCGTGAGCAAGCTAATATTATAACTCAGTGCTTGGGCAGGCCAGTAATCTAGTGCATGTTTGACTATATTTTTAAATATTTGATCAGAATTTGTATAGAAGAAAGACTGAAATCTGTATGGAGGGACAGCAGAGGAGGAGAGTTGTTTCTGTTTAGCAAAGAAATTTAGCTCTGGCTTTTAATTTGCACTTCCCTGCAGGTAATAGACGTACTCTCTTAATAAGGCAATTTACCATGCCCCTTGGGGACTCCTCCCAACTCAGTCACTTATCAGCATTCCTATAACTACATAGGGTATTCTTGCTGAGAGGATTTCTGGTAGAAACAGTTTTCTCTCTATGTGATCATATTTCCACAAGGGAATGGTTAGGCATCTTCTTGCCTCAGTTTCCTGGACTAGATGAAGACACGAAAACCTTGATCAGAGTCAACATCACAGTAGATTATGGAAAAAAACGGGAGCAAAGGAAAGTGATGTGGCCAGGGAATTTAGAGAATTGATATTTAATCTTACCTCCTTTTGTATATCCCTAAAAGCCATCCTCACCTGACAGAAGACAAAATATAATGGAAAAATTAATATTATAGACTTTATTACAAAGGAATTTTATATATAGAATTTCCCAGTCATTAGGCTATAGAGCAATGATGGGCAACCTTTTGAGCTTGGTGTGTCAAACTTCGCCAAAAAACTGAGCATAACTCGGGTAGTGTGTCACTTTGAGGAAAAAACTAACTCCAAGACTCTAGTCGCAAATGTTTCATCCTCAGGAGCAGCAAATATTTCATCCTCGGCATGCGGCCGCGTGTCATCAGAAATGGCTACGCGTGTCAGTGCTGACACGCGTGTCATAGGTTCGCCATCAGTGCTATAGAGTGTGAATGCTAAGAGACTATGGCTTCCTAGCAATAAATCCCATTGACTTTCACTCTACATGTATTTCTGGGCCACCATTTCTTCATATGAGAAATGGGTGAAATACAGAAAGTTGTTTAAAGATGGCTGAGTTGTAAAAGGAATGTAAATGAAACCCACTATTATATTTCATTTCTGTTTAATTGGTTCTTGTTCTGAAGCTAAACATAGCTATTAAACACATATTTGTATTTAGAGTATAATATACAAGAAGACACCAAATGTTGGTGAGGATATAGAGTAGCTAGAACTCTAATACACTGTTGGAAGGAGTATAGAATTGTATGATCACTTTGGGAAAAGCTCTGGCAGTTTCTTGTAAAATGAAATATGTAACTACGCTCTCACCCAGTCATAGATGAATACAGTGACATTTGGAAACCTCAGTTGCCTCATTGAGGAAAAGATGAGGACTTTAAGACAGATAGCTGTATCTTCTTTGGTGGAAATAGAATTGTTTTTGTTGATATTCAGGAGTTTTAATGTATATAAGGGTGCATATGGAAGAATAGTCAATGGGGTAGACAGTATCAGTTATCAATTTATTGCCTCTCGGCCACCCTTAGTTCACTCTGTTATATCATATCCACCCTTTATTATGTCATAAGTATCCAGTTATGTGCTGGTTCCCAAAAGAATGGTTTTCTGACCCTTACATAAACAATTCACTCTTTAGCTAAAATAATAATTGTAAGAACATTAAGTAGTTATTCTAATATAGCATTTTAATTAAGAAGACTATTTTCTGCTGTAAAACTTATGGAAGAGACATTGAAAATCACAGAAAATTAAGAAGTTCATTACTCATTTCATATAGTATTGTTCAATGAGGGCTTGCAGGAGAGGCTGTGGAGACTTTCCCTCATCTATATAAATAAAAATGTAAATGTTCATTTGTTCAAAATCTTAAATCTCTGAAAGTTCTTCACTGATTGCTTTGAAATTTTGACACAACGTTGCATTCGAATACGCGCGTGTTTTTATATACCTTATACCTACTATTATATAGATGTCACACCTGTGACAGGTAAAAACATGCTTTTTTTGAAAAACAGCGCCATCTGTTGGACGTAAAAGCAACACATGCTATACTAAATATTTTACGATTCCATTTCAATGTTGATAATGATTGAAGATTTGTGCTTAGAAATCGCGAACAAAGTTCTCAATCAATTGGGAATGCCATCACCGAATCGATCTGCTGCTGCTTTGTTCGATGTAGAATTGCGTCGTGAACAAAATTACAACATGGGTGATCTTTTGTCATATGTGCAATCAAATATTCCTAAGCTAACGTTTGAGCAAAAAGGTATTTATGATCAAATAATGCAAACTGTCAATAATGGCGTTGGAGAAATCTTCTTCTTAGATGCACCAGGAGGAACTGGTAAAACGTTCCTAATTAGATTGATTCTGGCAGCAATTCGATCCCAAATTGACATAGCCTTAGCTCTTGTGTCGTCCGGAATAGCTGCGACATTGCTACCAGGTGGAAGAACTGCTCATTCCGCTTTGAAATTGCCATTGCACATGCAATTCATTGAAACCCCCACGTGCAACATTTCCAAAGCATCCGGCATGGCAAAAGTATTGCAGAAATGCAAACTTATTGTTTGGGATGAATGCACAATGGCGCACAAAAAATTGCTCGAGGCTCTTGATTGATCATTGCAAGATTTGCGTGGAAACATCAGACCATTTGGGAACACATTAATATTGCTTGCAGAAGATTTCAGGCAAACATTACCTGTAATTCCTCGATCGACACCAGCAGACGAAATAAATGCTTGCCTGAAATACTCTACTTTGTGGCGACACATAAAGACGTTAAAATTGACTACAAATATGTGTGTCCAGCTGCAAAACGATCGATCAGCTGAGATATTCTCACATCAATTGCTGGAAATTGGGAACAGAAAGGTGCCAGTTGATCTGACCTCAGGACGAATTTCATTGCCTCATAACTTCTGCAATTTAGTGACATCAAAAGAAGAATTGGTTGAAAAAGTATTTCCCAATATTCAAACCAATTATAAGAATCACGATTGGCTGAGTGAACAAGCTATTCTTGCGGCCAAGAACAAAGACGTCTACAAACTTAACAATATTATTCAGTCTAACATTCAAAGCGAGGCAGTCACATACAAGTCCGTCGACACTGTTGTGGAAGCAGATGAAGCGGTTAATTATCCAACAGAATTTTTGAATTCACTCGATCTGCCAGGGATGCCACCACACGTACTGCAATTGAAAATTGGCGTGCCAATTATCATGTTGCAAAATATCAACCAGCCAAAGCTTTGCAACGGCACGTGGCTTGCAGTAAAAAAATTAATGAGCAACGTCGTAGAAGCAACAATCTTGATAGGACCTTTCAAAGGTGAAGATGTCCTCATTCCTCGCATTCCTATGATTCCAACGGATATGCCATTTCAATTTAAGAGATTGCAATTCCCAATTCGATTGGCGTTTGCAATCACCATCGACAAAGCTCAGGGCCAATCTTTAGAATTGTGCAGTTTAGATCTAGACATGGATTGCTTCTCACATGGACAATTATATGTTGCGTGTTCTAGAATCGGCAAACCAGACAATCTCTATATCTGCACAGACAATGGAACAACAAAAAATATTGTATACCTACAAGCCTTGTGAAATTAAACATATTAGAAACGTGCGCTTTCTCTTTCTTTTCCATTTAACCAGACTGAGCCACAGCAACGCATGGCTGGGTACAGCTAGTCTTTAATAAAAAAAATTATAGTAATTGATTTAATAAACAGACTTTCCTTGCTTGGCTCCATATGGGAAATTGATATTATGGGTTCAGAAGTGATCAGTTGTACTGTATTTCTTGTTTACTCTTTCCCAAGAGTTTAAATGTACATGCAATTAAAATGCTAAGATTGAGAAGTTGAAGTAGCTAATGTTTTGGGGAAGGCCTCA
The DNA here is from genome assembly GCF_027574615.1 of Eptesicus fuscus. Taxonomy (NCBI): domain Eukaryota; kingdom Metazoa; phylum Chordata; class Mammalia; order Chiroptera; family Vespertilionidae; genus Eptesicus; species Eptesicus fuscus. Next base: position 60,579,084 of record NC_072479.1, read on the forward strand.
GAAACTAAGTAAATGTCTGTGTTATGAAAATTCGCAGCACTTTGCTCTGGTTATTTTATGGTCATAACTAGCTTTTGCATTGATATACCATTAAAATAAGAAGTGAAATCTGGCATTTTCATGTTTGAGAGTTGGCTACTTTGTCATTTTCAGGTACCTGGAAAACCAAGGACTTTTTGTCAGAATGTAAAAGATCAGTTTTTATAGAATTAAAAGAAGCTAATCTCAAATTCATTAAATTTAAGTGTATTTTAAAACAATTTCAAAAAGCATGGCTTAATCATATAGATTCTGAAGTTTACTTCTCATGGCATTGCTTCAGTTAGATGTCTGAAGGTAACAAATTCCCACTGGTGACATAATGAATCTATTTTTCATTTTCAACTCATAGTTTTTCAGATCTCAGAATACTCTCTTGATAGGATTCAACAATTTTATTCATTATCAAACATCTAATTTAAATGTCTTCTACAAAGGAAGACTTTTTTGGGAACTAGATTTCTTTAAACCAATTTAAATGATTTAATCTAATTTCCTTGAAATTAAAATTTTATATTTTTCTTAACCACAGGAAGGACAATTCTTCACATTCAAAGTACAGATTCTTATTATTCTTCTCAACACTTAGGACTCTCCAACAAATAGCAGTTCTGAGTCTCTCAAATCTAATAAATTAAAGAACAGGAAACCTCGAGCCATACTTTCTACTGTTAGCCATTATTCTCATTTAAAATATTGTCAATAAATTTGGGAAGATGTAGGATATCTTTTTTTTAAAAAAAATATTTTATTGAGTTTTTACAGAGAGGAAAGGAGAAGGATAGAGAGTTAGAAACATCGATGAGAGAGAAACATCGACCAGCTGCCTCTTGCACACTCCCCACTGGGGATGTGCCCTCAACCAGGGTACATGCCCTTGACCAGAATAAAACCTGGGACCTTTCAGTCCGCAGGCCAACGCTCTATCCACTGAGCCAAACTGGTTTCGGCAGATGTAGGATATCTTGAAGCATTTAAAAAATGTTGTTGGTAACCTGTGATGCCACAGAGCAAATATGGCATTTATGCCCATTCAGAATCTTCATTAAAATACTCTGAAGAAATTCAGACAGATAGAAATGCCTTGGTAACAAAACAATTTCCCATTATAAATAATGCAAAGCAGAATGGTGTTCCAATTATTGAAATTATGCTGGAATTATATCTGAATAACAATCCAATTTTTATGTCTTTTAATGTCTCGATAGAGACCTTCAGTTATAGCCAGTGAAAGAAAACAATTCTTCTCTGTGCTAATAACAGGATCCTAATCATGTCCCAGGCAAGACCTTCAGAAGCAATGGGACCATTTGGCATGTTACTCTCAGAAACAACAGTTCACTAGCAATTATACAAAAATTGATAATTTTTATCAACTTCATTTGGTATTCAAATGGATGAAATTAAATACTTCTACTCTTTAGGTTGATTCATTTCTTTTTTGAGAGGTTTATTTTGAAGCTAACTCATTCTGGAGGGACCAAATCTTTCAGAAAATTATGTCTTAGGATGAAGGAATCAAGAGCCACAGTAAAGTATTTTTCAGACAATTTTTAATGGCTCCAGAGGCAAAATAACTTTCTTTCCAATCAGAAATGGAATTAATATCTTTACTTTTCATAACAAAATTGTAACTTTGCCTTCTTCTCATCTGAGAGTTAAAGTAGATGCTTTCTCGGTACTTGCCCTAAGGTACTTGGCTAGTGGGTCAGATTTAACTTTTTTTATTATACAGTTTTTATTAAAAGGCTGGCAGAGAAAACATGTTTGAGAGGACAATATCTAATGGACCTGTGGGTGTCAAGAAGGGGTGCTGAGTTGCAGACACTAGGAATCTCTGAGGATTTGAGACTGGATGAGTAATAGAACAAGATGGGACAAAGTATGATAATTCTTCACCATCAGTCAGTGAATTACTCAAGGGGAAAGAAAGAAACTTGCTCCTTTCTTAAGCCCTTTCTCCCTCCTCCCACCTCTCACCATGCTTTCAAGCTGGTGGCAGCTGTACTCACCTGGTCCCACAGGGCTTCAGTGAGCGTTACCTGTATTTCCTATTAAAATAAGAGACAAATCTTGGTAATATTACCCTAATTCTCCCAGAATCTGAACTGACACATGTGAAACTGATAGAATACAAGGAATTATTGGAATTGAGATAGACACCCCATTTGTCAGGTAGCCCCAAGACTCCTTCAAGCCCAATTGGGTCAATTTCAGCCCATATCTCGTCATCTCTTGATCTATCTGGTGGATGACAGATAGAAAAAGACTCATATATTTACCTACCTTATCAATATCCACATGGCCTGCTTTCCCATGGATTCATCTAGTGTAGTAGGGGCATTGAAGATGTTACTAGTCTTCGTAGCCAGTGACCCATCAGCTAGTCAAAAGCACTTCAAATTACAGTGCCCAAGTCCTTCAATACATAGTCCTTATTAGGCAGCTTTCCTGCCTTCTAGCCACAGCTTCTTCTCCTCCATTTCCCCTAGGAATCAGTCCCAAAGGAACCAGTGTATTTGGAAGTCTTACTAACCGTTGGCTTCATTGTTTCTTCAGTGGATTTTCTGGAAAGAAAGGATGATATAATTCTGATGAGGCACTGGGTGGGTGACATCAGCAAGATGGCAGAAAAGGAGGTTCCAACCTTCATATTCCCCATGGAAACATCAATTTTGACAACTATTTGTGGATGGGAATACCTCTGTAGGAAATCAGGAGTCCAGTGAAGAAATCCAATCACCTCATTTAAGCAAAAAAGTCCATGAACAGATGCATTGGAGAGGGTAAGAAAAAACAGTTTCACTTAACTCATGTCACCCCTCCTCAGAGGCAGCATAGCTCAGTGCCAAGAGAGAACCTCTCAGCCTGTGGTTCTCCCATGAGGGAAAGTGAGAGTGAAAAGAACACCCTGCTTCCCAGCCTATTAAGACATTGCCCAAGAGACCCACTTTTGCCTCACTCTACTCAGATCACAGAGGTGATCAGCACAGCTGAATAATCATAGCGGGGAGCTGGCAGCAGAGAAAATGGGGTAGGCACTCATAGCAACCACTACATGGATCTCAGAAACCAGCTGCAGATTCTGTTAGCTGGTTTGCAGACTCCATCAAGAGGCCCACCCATGAACTCCATGGAGTATACAAAAAAATAAAGAGAAAGGAATCTAAACACAACACTATAGAAAGTCAACACTACAAGAGAATAAGAAAGGGACAGAGAAAAACTATAAAAACAATCAGAAAACAATAAAATGGTAATAACTATATACTTAATAATTACTTTAAATGTAAATGGGTTAAATGCTCCAATCAAAAGATAAATGGATGAAGAGATGTGGTACATATATACAATGGAATATTACTTGGCCATGAAAAAGAATGAAATCTTACCATTTTTGACAATAAGGATGGACCTTAAGGGTATTATGCTAAGTGAAATAAATCAGGCAAAGACAAATACCATATGATTTCACCTATATGTGGAATCTAAAAAACAAAATAAACAAAACAGAAACAAATTCATAGCTACAGAGAACAAACTGATGGTTTAAATTCTAAATATATATACACCCAATATTGGAACACAGGATGAGGCAAAAGTAGGTTTACAGTTTGAGTGTATGAAACACAGTTTATTCTTTTTTTTTTTTTTAATTTCTTTATTGATTAAGGTGTCACATATTTGTCCTCATCCCCCCATTCCCATCCCACCCCTCTCCCCACGCATGCCCCAATCCCCTGTTGAACTTAACCGTTGGATAGGCTTATATGCATGCATACAGGTCCTTTGGTTGAACTCTCCCCCTCCCCCACCCTCCCCCTACCCTCTTCTATCCTCCCTCTGAGGCCCGATAGTCCGATCGATGCCTCCTTGCTTCTGGTTCTGTTCTTGTTCCTCAGTCTATGTTGTTCATCATTTCCTCTAGATGAACGAGATCATATGTCACTAGATATATACTAATAAGAACTGAATGTGAGACGAGCAATAATATTTATGCTGACAGGCAAATGAATCAATCTGTAGCGAGCTTCCCCCTGGGCCAACAGTTCTTTTGAGACCCAATTTCGATGTCCAGTAGTTCCTTATGTGTACATGTCAGCACTGACCCCTCAGCTCTGGATGGTGGACAAATGGTGGTAACGGAGGTCCGACTCCCTCTGGTTTGGTCTCGGCCGAACCCAGGGGCACGGCGTCACCCGGACTAAGGGGCACGTGGCCTCACCCATACCCAAGGGGCGCGTGTTCTCACCCGGGCCTGGGACCCAGCCTCACCCGGATGGATCCAGGGGCGCACGGCCTCACCAGGACCCAGGATCTGGCTTCACCCGTACCCAGGGACGCTTGGCCTCTCCCAGACCCAGGGGCACGTGGCCTCACCCGGGCTTAGTTGCACGAGGCCTCACCTGGATCCAGGGACACATGGTCTCTCCCGGACCCAGGGACGCTTGGCCTCTCCCAGACCCAGGGCCACTTGGGCTCACCCGGGCCTAGGTGCACGAGGCCTCATCCGGATCCAGGGACGCATGGTCTCACCCGGACCCAGGGACGCTTGGCCTCTCCCAGACCCAGGGGCACGTGGCCTCACCCGGGCCTAGGTTCACGAGGCCTCACCCGGATCCAGGGACACATGGTCTCACCCAGACCCAGGAACGTTTGGCCTCTCCCAGACCCAGGGCCACTTGGGCTCACCCGGGCCTAGGTGCACGAGGCCTCACCCAGATCCAGGGACACATGGTCTCACCCGGACCCAGGGACGCTTAGCCTCTCCCAGACCCAGGGGCACGTGGCCTCACCCGGGCCTAGGTGCACGAGGCCTCATCCGGATCCAGGGACGCATGGTCTCACCCGGACCCAGGGACGCTTGGCCTCTCCCAGACCCAGGGCCACTTGGGCTGACCCGGGCCTAGGTGCACGAGGCCTCATCCGGATCCAGGGACGCATGGTCTCACCCAACCCAGGGACGCTTGGCCTCTCCCAGACCCAGGGCCACTTGGGCTCACCCGGGCCTAGGTGCACGAGGCCTCATCCGGATCCAGGGACGCATGGTCTCACCCGGACCCAGGGACGCTTGGCCTCTCCCAGACCCAGGGCCACTTGGGCTGACCCGGGCCTAGGTGCACGTGGCCTCATCCGGATCCAGGGACGCATGGTCTCACCCGGACCCAGGGACGCTTGGCCTCTCCCAGACCCAGGGCCACTTGGGCTCACCCGGGCCTAGGTGCACGAGGCCTCACCCGGATCCTGGGACACCTGGTCTCACCCGGACCCAGGGATGGTTGGCCTCTCCCAGACCCAGGGCCACTTGGGCTCACCCGGGCCTAGGTGCACGAGGCCTCACCCGGATCCAGGGATGCATGGTCTCACCCGGACCCAGGGACGCTTGGCCTCTCCCCGACCCAGGGCCACTTGGGCTCACCCGGGCCTAGGTGCACGAGGCCTCACCCGGATCCAGGGACACACGGTCTCACCCAGACCCAGGAACGTTTGGCCACTTCCAGACCCAGGGCCACTTGGGCTCACCCGGGCCTAGGTGCACGAGGCCTCACCCAGATCCAGGGACACATGGTCTCACCCGGACCCAGGGACGCTTAGCCTCTCCCAGACCCAGGGGCACGTGGCCTCACCCGGGCCTAGGTGCACGAGGCCTCATCCGGATCCAGGGACACATGGTCTCACCCGGACCCAGGGACGCTTGGCCTCTCCCAGACCCAGGGCCACTTGGGCTCACCCGGGCCTAGGTGCACGAGGCCTCACCCGGATCCAGGGACGCATGGTCTCACCCGGACCCTGGGATGCTTGGCCTCTCCCCGACCCAGGGCCACTTGGGCTCACCCGGGCCTAGGTGCACGAGGCCTCACCCGGATCCAGGGACACACGGTCTCACCCAGACCCAGGGATGCTTGGCCTCTCCCAGACCCAGGGCCACTTGGGCTCACCCGGGCCTAGGTGCACGAGGCCTCACCCAGATCCAGGGACACATGGTCTCACCCGGACCCAGGGACGCTTAGCCTCTCCCAGACCCAGGGGCACGTGGCCTCACCCGGGCCTAGGTGCACGAGGCCTCATCCGGATCGAGGGACACATGGTCTCACCCGGACCCAGGGACGCTTGGCCTCTCCCAGACCCAGGGCCACTTGGGCTGACCCGGGCCTAGGTGCACGAGGCCTCATCCGGATCCAGGGACGCATGGTCTCACCCGGACCCAGGGACGCTTGGCCTCTCCCAGACCCAGGGCCACTTGGGCTCACCCGGGCCTAGGTGCACGAGGCCTCATCCGGATCCTGGGACACCTGGTCTCACCCAGACCCAGGGATGCTTGGCCTCTCCCAGACCCAGGGCCACTTGGGCTCACCCGGGCCTAGGTGCACGAGGCCTCACCCGGATCCAGGGACGCATGGTCTCACCCGGACCCAGGGACGCTTGGCCTCTCCCCGACCCAGGGCCACTTGGGCTCACCCGGGCCTAGGTGCACGAGGCCTCACCCGGATCCAGGGACACACGGTCTCACCCAGACCCAGGAACGTTTGGCCACTCCCAGACCCAGGGCCACTTGGGCTCACCCGGGCCTAGGTGCACGAGGCCTCACCCAGATCCAGGGACACATGGTCTCACCCGGACCCAGGGACGCTTAGCCTCTCCCAAACCCAGGGGCACGTGGCCTCACCCGGGCCTAGGTGCACGAGGCCTCATCCGGATCCAGGGACACATGGTCTCACCCGGACCCAGGGACGCTTGGCCTCTCCCAGACCCAGGGCCACTTGGGCTCACCCGGGCCTAGGTGCACGAGGCCTCATCCGGATCCAGGGACGCATGGTCTCACCCGGACCCAGGGACGCTTGGCCTCTCCCAGACCCAGGGCCACTTGGGCTCACCCGGGCCTAGGTGCACGAGGCCTCACCCGGATCCTGGGACACATGGTCTCACCCGGACCCATGGATGCTTGGCCTCTCCCAGACCCAGGGCCACTTGGGCTCACCCGGGCCTAGGTGCACGAGGCCTCACCCGGATCCAGGGACGCATGGTCTCACCCGGACCCAGGGATGCTTGGCCTCTCCCCGACCCAGGGCCACTTGGGCTCACCCAGGGCCTAGGTGCACGAGGCCTCACCCGGATCCAGGGACACACGGTCTCACCCAGACCCAGGAACGTTTGGCCACTCCCAGACCCAGGGCCACTTGGGCTCACCCGGGCCTAGGTGCATGAGGCCTCATCCGGATCCAGGGACACATGGTCTCACCCGGACCCAGGGATGCGTGGCCTCTCCCAGACCCAGGGCCACTTGGGCTCACCCGGGCCTAGGTGCACGAGGCCTCATCCGGATCCAGGGACGCATGGTCTCACCCGGACCCAGGGGCGCTTGGCCTCCCCCAGACCCAGGGCCACTTGGGCTCACCCGGGCCTAGGTGCACGAGGCCTCACCCGGATCCAGGGACACATGGTCTCACCCGGACCCAGGGGCGCTTGGCCTCCCCCAGACCCAGGGCCACTTGGGCTCACCCGGGCCTAGGTGCACGAGGCCTCACCCAGATCCAGGGACACATGGTCTCACCCAGACCCAGGGGTGTGTGGGCTCTCCCAGACCCAGGGGCGCTTGGCCTCACCCGGGCACGGGATCCAGCGTCATCCGGGTCCAGGGGCACTTGGCCTCACCCGGACCCGGAGTCCGGCCTCACCTGGACCCAGGGGCATATGGCCTCACCTAGACCCAGGGACGTGAGGCCTCACTTATACCCAGAGGCGTGTGACCACACCCGAGCCCAGAGGCGCGCAACCCCGCCCGCACCCGGGTCTCAGCGGGGCCCCGTCTTCCCGATCCCAATTCCTGCCGGTCAATCCCCCCTCAGCAATTCCCCTGGCCATCCTTCCAGAGCTCCAGTATGGCTGCTGCAGAACTCGTCGGGCGGCGGCTCGGCGAAGCTCCGGTGCACCCGGTGCATGGCGGTGGGCCAGTCTGGCGTCGCTGCGTCGGCCCTTGGGTCTGCATCGGTGGCCGGTCGCCGAGCATGCGCACCTGGCCGCTTCCGGGGCGTTGAGATTCTTGACGGATTCAGAGGTCAGCAAGCGCGGAGTCTCCCACCCCATGTCTCATAGGGGTTCGTCTGTCCGTGCTTGGCTGCCAGTGGAGCCGTCCCCTCAGCCGGAGACCGCCAGGGGATCTGCGCCGAGCACGTTCCAGGCCGCTGTTGTATCGCCTGAGCCTTAGTTCTTTTGTGTCGCCTGAGCCGTAGTTCTTAAAGTGTGGTCTTTGGGTCACCGGCATCAGCATCATCCCACATACCCCTCTTTTATTCTAGTTGTAGAGCATCTACTCAGCCAGCCCTATGGTGGTCTTGGATGGTGTCTGCTCTGCTCTCTTGTCGTAGTCTCAAAGTTGTTGTGGTAGGCAACAATCAGGCTTCCGCCCTATGCCTCCATCTTGGTCCTCCTTTGTATAGTTAAGTCTTGATTGTTGTTGGTGTCACTGGGGGGGCTCTCTTTGTCTATAAAGGAAGAGTTGCTGTGCAGGAGACACGTTTATGGGCCGGGTCTTGGTGCAGCAAAGCTTTGGCGCTCACTGAATATTCCCGTTGAATGTGTCCCTTATGCACGTGGTTGAAATCTGGTGTCATCTCCCACAGACCACCAGATGCCCTCGTTTCTGGGTCTCCAATGGGGTGTAGATCAGCTACTGCCTTAGGCACTCAGCAAGGATTACAGCAAAAACTGTAGTTTCTTCCTCCTGTCTGAGTGGCCCTGGAGCAGTCCGACTAGAACAGCAGATCATCTGGTCCGCTGCCAGAGGGCAGGCCACCCACATGCATAAGCCGTTGCTTGGGGCGCAGGTGTGCCTGCAAGATTTGCGGGGCAGGTCTTCAAAACGTGCGGGGCGGGTCCCAGGGCGGGGCGGGGTCTCAGGGCGCCCACAGGCCATGGTGCGGCGAGCCAAGATGGCTGTGAGTCTGGTCCTTCTGCCTTCCACGTATCTAAGTCCCCTCGTTCCGCACTCCAGCGCAGCAAACACTGATTGCTGGGCGCACCTCCGCAAGAGTCCCGCCTCTCCCCGCAGGCATCTGGGTCTCCCGGGGTTCGCCAGAAGATGGGTTTCAGGGTGATGGAGAGCCAATCTCCCCTAGGTTTGGAACAAAAGCCCCTCTCCCCCGCCACCAGCCAGACCCACGCACCTCCACACCTCATCCCCTCCGATTTCGCTGGGTGCGAGGCAACAGAACAGCCCCTAACCTCCGCCGCCATCTTTTTCATACTTCCCAATCTGTACCTCTTAATCCCTTCATTTCAGTCAACTCTACTGAAGTCTAGCGCCGCTGGGAGGTGCACGGAAAGGGCGCCCGGACCTCCATCCAGTGTGCGGTGCGCGCGTCCCGCGGAACCAGGCGCGCGAGGGCCACGCGGCTGGGACGGGCGCTGGGCGGCCGCCGAGCTCCAGGCACCGCCATCGCCGCGTTCCGGACGTCGCCGCCGCGGCGTCCCCCCCAATTTATACTTCTTAATCCCTTGAATTCAGTCAACTCTACTGAAGTCTAGCGCCGCAGGGAGGTGCACGGAGAGGGCGCCCGGGCTTCCGTCCGGTGCGCGGTGCGCGCCTCCCGCGGAACCAGGCGCGCGAGGGTCGCGCGGCTGGGATGGGCGCTGGGCGGCCGCCGAGCTCCAGGCACCGCCATCGCCGCGTTCCGGACGTCGCCGCCGCGGCGTCCCCCCAATTTATACTTCTTAATCCCTTGAATTCAGTCAACTCTACTGAAGTCTAGCGCCGCAGGGAGGTGCACGGAGAGGGCGCCCGGGCCTCCGTCCGGTGAGCGGGGCGCGCGGCCCGCGGCACCAGGCGCGCGGGGGCTGGGCGGCGGGGACGGGTGCTGGGCCGGGTGTCCTGCGGGGGCGGCGGAGTTGCGAAAGTGAGTGAGTTTCCCAGGGTTTCGCCCGGAATGGGGTTCAGTGCAATCGGAGCCGGTGCTCAGCGCACTCCGGAGCCTTTATCTCCTTCCTGCCAGTGAACTCCGGCCAGGTCATCAGCCGCCCCCTCCTCTCCGGTTCCATCCTCCCCGCAGGCGCGTGTGCTCGTGTCTCCGCCCGTTTCTCCATACCTCAGGCTTTTACGGCTTCCCCGACTGTCCCCGTGGCCTTCCCCTTCCCCCCAGCTGTGGGTATTTCAGTCCGCCAGCTCTCCTGTGGTTCTGGACGATGTCCGTTCTGACCTCTAGTTGTATTTTTGAAATTGTTGTGCCCGGCTGCAGGTTAGGTGTTTAACCTATGCCGCCATCTTGGTTTCTCCACAGTTTATTCTTGCATTATTATTTATTGTATTATTTTTCTATACAAACAGCTGTAAACCTACTTTTGCCCCACCCTGTATTAGCAGAACTGAAGGAAGAAATAGACTTTAATAGCCCACTTTCAACAATGGATAGATCATGCAGGCAGATTATCAATAAGGAAATAGTAGATTTGAATAATAACAGACAAAATGGATCTAACAGACATATACAAAACATTCCATATAACAGCAGCAAAATACACATTCTTCTCAAGCACACATAGAATATTATTCAAGAGAGATCATATGTTGAGCCACAAAGCAAGTCTTACCAAATTTAAGAAGACTGATAGCATATCTTTTCTTACCACATAGTATTAAGCTAGAAATTAATAAAGGAGAAATTTGTCAAATTGAAAAATACAAGCAATTAAATGGCACACTCCTGAACAACTAATATGTCAACAATAAAAAAATCAAAGGACTAAAATAAAAATATTAAAAAAAACAAGGGGAGTTGGGAAGCTGAGTAAAAAAGGTGAAGGGATTAAGAAGTGCAAATTGGCAGTTACAAAATAGTCACAGGAATATAAAGTACAGCTTAAGGAATATAGTCAATAATATTGTAATAATTACATACACATTGTCAGATGGGCAAAGATTTATTGGGGGATCACTTCATGGATTATCTACATGCCTAACCACTATGCTGTACACCTGAAACTAATATAATATTGAATGTCAAGTATAATTGAAAAAATGAAAAACATTTTAAAAGAAAATAATTTAATTTATAGTAGAATAAAAAGGAACAAAATATTTAAGAATAAATTTAACCAAGGAGGCGAAAGATCTGCACACTGAAAACTAAGACATTGAGGAAAGAAATTGAAGACACAAATAAGTGGAAAGATGTTCCATGCTCATGGATTGGAAGAATTAAGATTGTTAAAATGTCCACACTACCCAAAGCAAACTACAGATTCAATGCAATCCCTATCAAAATTACAATAGAACAAAAAAATCCTCAAATTTGTATGAAACCATAAAAGACCTCAAATAGCCAAAGCAATCCTGAGAAAGAACAACAAAGCTGGAAGCATCACACATTCTGATTGCAAACTATATTACAAAGCTGTAGTAATCAAAACATTATGGTACTGGCACATAGACCAATGTAACAGAATAGAGAGACCAGATATAAATACACACACAGCTAGCTAATCTTGGACTAAGGTGTAGAGGCACCTGGGCATTTCCTTAATTATCGTCAGCTGAACTCAGGGCTTAGGCCGAGTCAAGCCCTGGGAACATGCTTCCCCAATGAGGCTGGACCTGTTAATCAGTTCTGACTTCAGAGCAGCCCAGGTGTCAGCAGGGGCGGGTCTAGATATGTAAATCCAGTAATGCTGGGGCCTAGTTAAGAATGCAAATAAGCTCCTTTGATCCTAAGTTTTGGTGTTACTTCCTGGATTTTGGGGAGATAAAATAAACCTGCTGGGTGGCTCAGGGTCGTCGTCATGCTGCCTCTCCATCAGAGAGGAAAGATGGCGTCCCACCCAGCCCCAGCTTCATGAATCTATTTTTGCGTCTTGTTTTCTTTATTTCTATTATTTCTCAATCCCTGGCCGCCTCCACTTAGAACCGGTTCGTTCATCTCTCTTTCCGTGCGGGACGCGGAAAAGGGAGATCCCCACCATGTTTGGCCCCCGCCGCATCAGGCCCCTGCACTAAGGTGCCAAGAATATACAATGGGGGAAAGATGGTCTCTTCAATAAGTTGTGTTGAGGAAACAAGATATCCACATGCAAAATAATGAAATTGGAACCTTGTTTTATAACATGCACAAAAGTCAAACTAACCTGGATTAAAGACTTAAATATAAGACCTGAAACTGTAAAGCTTTTAGAAGAAAAATATAGGGAAAAGTTTCTTGATATTATTCTTTTTTTAAAAAAATTTTTATTGTTTAAAATATTACATGTAGTAGTACATATATCTCCTTCCCCCCCACCATTGACCTTCCCCCAGCCTCCCCTACCTCCTGTTGCTTGCCCTCACCCCACCACCCCCGTGTCTTGTGTCCATTTGTTGTGCTTATATGAATGCATACAAGTCCTTTGGTTGATCTCTTCCTCCACCCCCCCCCCCGCAACACTTCCCTGCCTTCCCGCTGTAATTTGACAGTCTGTTCGATGCTTTACTGCCTCTGTATCTATCTTTTGGTTCATCAGGTTATTGATATTATTCTTGACTATTATTTTTTTGATATGACACCAAAATCCCAGGCAACAGAAGCAAAAATAAGTGGGACTATATCAAACTAAAAGTTTGTGCACGACAAAGGAAAAATTCAACAAAATGAAAAGGCAACCTATGCAATTGGAGAAAATATTTGCAAACTATATATCTGATAAGGGGTTAATAGGCCAAACATATGAAGAACTCAGACCCAACAGCAGAAAAACAACCTAATTGAAAAAATGGACAAAGGACCCAAATAGACATTGTTTCAAAGAAGATGTACAGATATACAAATGTCCAAGAGGTATATGAAAAGTGCTCAACTTCACTAATCATCAGGAAAAGTAAATCAAAGCCACAAAATCACCCCACAGCTGTTAGAATCGTTATTATAAAAAAGAATAAACAGGTTTTGGTGAAGATGTGGAGAAAAAGGAACCCTTGAGCACTGTTGATGGGAATGTAAATTGGTGCAGCCACTGTGAAAAGCAGTATGGAGGTTCCTCAAATGATTAAAAATGGATCTACCATATAATCCAGCAATTCCACTTCTAGGTATTTATCCAAAGAAAATGAAAACAACGTGAAAAGCTATATGTACCCCTGTGTTCATTGCAGCATTATCTGAATAGCCAAGATATGGAAACAACCTAAATCTCCATTGGTGGATAAGCCAGACACAGAAAGGTAAGTACTGTATGATCTATATATGTGGAATCTAAAATTGTCAAGCTCACAGAAACATAGGGTAGATGGTGGTTATCAGGGACTTGAGTGAGAGAGAAATGAGGAAATATTGGTCAAGAGGTACAAAGTTTCATTTATGCAAGATGAATAAGTTCCAGAGATCTAATGTATAGCATGTTGACTATAGGTAACAATACTGTGCTGTATGAAATTTGCTAAGAGGGTAGATCATAAGTGTCCTTCTCATTACCAAAAAACTATGTGAGTGGATGGAAATGTTAATTTTCATTATAGTGATTATTTCATAGTATATACATATATCAAACCCTCAAACTGTACTTCTTAAGTTATAAAATAAAGAATCAAAATAAAATAAACTTGATGTACTGGAAATATAAGTCAAAGGCTTCTCTTCTCCTAAACTCTATCCTCACAACTCCTAGTGAGACTTCTTGATGTTTCTATACTAAAAACGCAACATGATAGCCAGGGTCTCACCTTCCCCCTCTCATGTCTCCTTTGGAACTAGCAACCTTATCTTCCCAGTATCTTGTGACAGCACATTGAGAACTCAAAAGCATAGAGCAGTGGCAATAAGAGTGATGGTCACTATCATTAAACTTGACTATTCTCCTGCCAGATTGTGTTCGCTCCAGTCCCTTCACCCTGCCTAACTTGAACAGCTCAGATCCACCTTGAGAAAGTATATTCAATGATCAAACTGCTTCCTTTTTTGATCCCCCACAATGTGTTATTTTCTTCACAACTCTGATGGAATGGAGATGGGGATTTAAGGCTGAGGAAGAAGTTGAAAGATTTTGCTTATTCTTGGTAGCACTATCTAAGCTGTTGTTTCTAAAGACCAATATAATCAGTGTCAAAATTACCTGGGAGAGGAAGTAGTTGTATATAAGATTAGAGGGGTAACTGGCAGGAAAAGAGGGGTGAAAATGGACAACCAGTCTCATGTACCATGCTAGTGGATTCTGAGCAGACTCAGCTTGGATCGTCTGGCCCGGTGTAGACCTGTGTAGAGGTGACAGGCCAAAGGAAGTGAGGGGATTGGCAACAAATAGGAGGGAGGAAGGGTTGGTCATTACCTCCTAGAATTGTTTCAGGAGCCCTAGTGTGGAACCCTAAGAAAGGATTGGGGGGAAAAAGGCATAAAGTGATGGAGGGGAGAGCATGGTTCAGAACTCAAGGATCCTCTATCTCTGGCCTGGACCTCCTACTTGTACAACTCCTGCCATAGAAAGGAGCAATGTATCTTCCCAAACAAGGGTAAGGAGGCCAATTTGACCACAGGGAGGGGGAACACAGAAGAGAGCAAATACTGAGCCCAAGAGGACATTGAGCCTAACAGATCTCTGTCAAGTTTAATAACAGTGACCATCACTCACTGCCTCTGCACTATGCTTTCTCAGCGTGCTGTCACAAGATACTGTGGGGGACTCTTGTTAAGAGGGGACTCTTTTTTTTCTTATTGTTTTATTGATTTCAGAGAGGAAGGGAGAGGGAGATAAAAACATCAATGATGAGAGAGAATCATTGATTGACTGCCTCCTGCACGCCCCCACCTGGGGATGGAGCCTGCAACCTGGGCTTGTGCCCTGACCAAGAATCAAACCGCGACCTCCTAGGTTCCTTGTGTTCATAGGTCGATGCTCAACCACTGAGCCACGTAGGCCAGGCAAGAGGGGACTATTGATGAACATAGATTCAGGGTAGCAAAGAACAAGGTGAATATCTTGGAGCTCATGCACAGAATTCTGCCAGCTAGAATGCTGTTTTTCTGTGGAACCTGGGGACAAGCCGTACCTGTTATCCTGAAAACCCCCTTACTTTTAAGATTGTTTTCCTGAGGATTTCATCTGCCTATTTTAGGGAGTGAGGAGGGAAGAGAAAATAAAACAGAACTGGGTTCACCTAGAATTTTCTCCTGCAGGCTGCATTTTAATCCAATCTTTGTAAACATCCTATATAATAAAAGGGTAATATGCAAATCGACTGAATGGCGGAACAACCAGTCGCTATGACACGCACTGACCTCCAGGGGGCAGCTCCTGCATTAAGCGTCTGCCCCCTGGTGGTCAGTGCGCTCCCACAGGGGGAGTGCTGCTCAGCCAGAAGCCGGGCTCATAGCTGGCGAGCGCAAAGGCGGTGGTGGGAGCCTCTCCCAACTCTGCAGCAGTGCTAAGGACCCCTTGGGGGATGTTGCCTGCCAGCTTAGGCCCACTCCCTGCAGCAACTAAGCTGGCAGGCGGACATTCCCTGAGGGGTCCCAGACTGCAAGAAGGCACAGGCCAGGCTGAGGGGACCCCCTCCGCCCCCATGCATGGATATTGTGCACTGGGCCTCTAGTATAGTGAATAATTGAAATACTGGATAAAGGACATTGGGAAGAGGATTAGGAAGTATGTGCCTCTGTGTGTGTGTGTGTATGGTGTGATATGAAGAGAATGACATACATACATACATACATACATACATAGAAAAAAAGCAGGTTTACAGTTCTGAGTATGCGAAACAGTGTACTCTTATATTATTATTTATTAATTATTGTATTATTTTCCATAAAACAACTGTTTGTATGGAAAATATGTCACATTATGAAGAGACAGGGGGAGGAGAAGAGGAGGAGGAGGAGGAAAGGCTAGAGGGGAGAGGAGAGGAGAAGAAAGAAGAGATGTACTCACAGTAGAATTGTAGTGATTTATTACTAGAAATTGGGCCAAAGAAGATTGAACCTCCATGAACCAGGCACTGAGGTGGGTGCTTTGAACCACATATCTTCACACAGCCCCGTGAGGGTGTGGGGGGACTATTTTACTGTGTAGGCTCTGATATGCTAAGTAATAATAGTGAAAAGGCTGATATTCCAACTCAGGTCAGGTCTGTTTGACTCCACTTTCTGATATGACTTCTCTAAAGGAGCCTAATTATTGTGCTCTCCTTGTTTTATAGCTGAGTTATTGGAATCCTAATTCTATAGCAGTGGGAAGAATTTGGAGTTTGGAGAGAGAGAAAAGTTTGGATTCCAGCATCACCAAATTCCAGTTCTGGGCCTTTTGGTAAGTCTCTTTGCCAATTATGAATGTTTCCTCACCTGAAAAATAGGAGGAATGATCTTCATCTTACAGGGTTTGGGGTATTATATGAAAGCCTTTGTAACTATAAAGTTAATTTCAAATATTATTGGTATTAGTATTTTACAGTGTTGTGCCCACTTCTGCTGCCACAACATCTGTTCATTAGTAGGGAAGTCAGGTTTCTGATGTGGTTATGTGCTTTCCCAGGTAGAACTCTCAGAAACTCCAGTCTCTACTCACTCTTCTTCTCAGAGTCCTGCAGCTGTCTGGAAAGGGTTCATACTCTTAGAACAGGTTTCCATTTCTCTACAAGTTTCAGGCTTCTTGATTCCTCACTGGCTTTCGGATTTGAGGCCCAACTAGTCATTCTAAGTACTTTAATAAGATAGACGACCAGAAACCTTGAAGACACTTTTAACTCTTTCTTCCTGAATTCCTATAAACTCTTAGAACATATTGCATACTTCAAAAGCTCAAGCCAAGTCCCAATTCCTTTCGGAAACTTTCCTGTCCTATAAGCTCACAGTAAGCCCATTTTTTCGTTTTATGGATAACACTGTCTGGGTCTACTATTCAGTTTCAAGCAACAGATTCTGGTCCCCCTCTCCAACTGGTCCAAGGGAAGCATGGTTTGGGATGGCTGGCGTTGATTTATACTGTAGAGGACATAAGGACTTCTTAGAAAGTTGACTCTGAGATAAACAAATGTTCCTGGGTTGTATACTCAACTAACTCTTAGAGGAATTTCAGATTGATGCCCACCCTCTAAAGTAGAATGGTAAATATTCTCTATTGTCCCTTCCATTGAGGAGGTGGAGAGGAGAGAGGACACATGAAAGACCTCACCTTACCCATCCAGGAAATAGGTGCAGCTGGAAGAGGATGGGAGACAGGTGACTCTAGTTTTTCTCCCATAAAGCATATCCAAATCTAAGGACATTTGAAGGTAATAATAGCCCATTTACCTAATCTGTTGCCTGAATGTCCTTCCTGCTTTTTGTTCTCGATCATGGAAGGTATGCTGTGCCATTTGTCCTTGAGCAGAAACCAGAGACTCTGAAGCTGAAGATGGAGGTCCCTCCAGACCCTGGGGAGGCATAAATGAATAGGGAGAGGGCAGATTAATAGTGAAAAGAGAAGCACTTACCCACTGGAGAATTACCAGGACTAATGTCTCAGTAGTTCAGGAAGCATCTGTGTTTTGAGTGTGTGTGTGAGTGTGTGTGTGTGTGTGTGTGTGTGTGTGTGTGTGTGTGTCTACATATATGTAAAGAAAAATAGGGTGAGAGAAAGGAAGTGTTTGCTCCAGGTGAAGTCTTAGTCCTCTTTTTCAGTAAGAACAGAAATTCCAGTGAGAAGGTGGGTGGAAAAAAAAAAAGAGAGAGAATCTTAAGTAAAAAATAATAGCTGGCTGAGACTGGGGCTAGGGAGTCGGCCAGAGGCTCCTTGAGGTGGAGGAGGGCTGTCAGGCAAGGAATGGAAGCAGTGTATAATGAAGTCACAATGGCAAATGCCCCATCCTGTCTCACCTCACAGAATCTTCATGGTCAATTAAGTGTAGTACTACAGGCTGGTGGACTGTTAGCTCCAGCTTTCAAGTGCTTTGTGGGGAGGAGGGAAACCTCATAGTTGACTGTCAAAAACCCACGAGGTTGAGAGGTCAAAGCAGTAACATATGAGAAGTTGCCTCCCAGTTTTCTCCTCCCGTCCTTCCCCACCTTCAAACCCCAGTCACAAACTAAGCAATTATGCCTAGAAACTTAACCAGTTAGGTGCCCCAAATCCCACTGCACCCCATCCCTTTTCCCCTAGAACTTCTCTTTGAGTCACATCTCACAACAGCCCCATCTCATTTGCTCCCTATCAACTTGGCCCTTTTCAACTCTTCTGTGATTTCAACTGTGACCTCATAGATTTGAACAACTGGCTATCCCTCCCACCCTCTCAGGCCAGGCTCCATTCAATCCAAATGATGATGATAAAATAATGATATGAAATGTTAATTTCTGGAAATGTTTGCTGCTTCACTGACCTCCACCCATTGTGTTAGACACCCACTGCTTCTGAGACACAGTAGGAATAAGCCCAGAAAAAGAACCCATTTTTTTACTTTGGATTTCAAAACAGGGTGCCAAAAAATTGGCTTTATGTCTCAAAAATTACTGCAAATTCAGCAAATTGAAACAATAAACAACACTTATTTGTTATCTCAAGGTTCCATAGGTCAGCTGGAGTCTCAGCTGAAAGAAATTGTGGCGTCAGCAGGGCTGCATTTCTTTCTGGAGGTTCTGGGGATGAATCCACTTCCCAGCTCAGATGGTCAGGAGAATTTAGTTTCTTGAAATTGTAGGACTGAGACAGGTTCCAAAATGGCAGCAGATTAAGTGGAGGCTACACTGACACTCTCCCAGGACCAAACTGGAATTAAACTAAGATACAGCAAAGCCATCCTGAATTATCAAGGAAGACTAGCTGGAGAGAACCCTGATAACCAAGTATAGAAAGCAGAGACCACATAGAGACAGAAGTGAAGTTCCAGAGGGATATTTCAGCTGTGTGTGTGTGTGTGTGTGTGTGTGTGTGTGTGTGTGTGTGTGTGTTCCCACTAAGAACTCTGGGATCTAAACTCCAAGCTGGTCTCCCCATCCCAGAGCACCAGAACTAAGAAAGATGCCCACATAACATCTGGTTGTCTGCCAGGGAGAGATGGCTAGAAATTCAGACACTGTCTTAGAGGGCCAACACAACATTTTGTATGAAGCCACTCACGTTGTGCTCTGGCAGAGGGAGGGGAGAGTGGACTAGAGCTGTGTGAGGGGAAAGTAGGTTTGGTGCCTCTGGGGCTAAAGCTCAGAAAGAAGCCACCCTGGATTCCTGTGCTGAATCATTCCCTCATACGGTAGAGGACTTCTTTTTCCAGTAGACCTTTACCATCCAGGCAGCTTTTGCCTGTGGGGGAAGCAATTTCCCCACCCTCTTGGAAAACCTCTCACCCCACCCTGTGGAGTCTAAACCTTGCTGTAGTAGATAGCTTGAGGCTAATCAAGACTGAATAATAATCAGACAGGAGGCAGAGGCAGGTCTCTAGAGGTTTTGAGTCTTTGTCTGATCTAATTTGGGGTCAGGGACTAGGAAAAGCAGATCTTGGTCCTTTCCAAAGGCACCCAGACCCAGCAGACAGACAGAGCCACAAGCTGTAGATTGCTGATAGCTCCAAATGGTACTCAAGGCCAGTCAAAAACAGCATCTGAAATTGTCCTGCACCAGAGACTGGGAGTTGTTGCATATCTACCTAATACACAGACAGAAACCCAAACAGGCAGTCAAAATGGGGAGACAAAAACAACAACAACAAGTCCCAAATGAAAGAACAAAGAATTCTCCAGAAGAAGAGTTAAATGAAATGGAGATAAGAATATGACAGATATAGAGTTCAGAATAATGATTACAAGGATGCTCAACAGCATGAGAAAAAGATACAGAAACTATGAAAAATGACCAGTCAGAAATGAAGAATGACATAGTACTAATAAAGAACACATTGGAATGAATACACAACAGATTAGGAGAAGCTGAGGATAGGATCAGTGAATTACAAGACAGGGTAGAAAAAAATCACTCAACCAGAGAACCAAAAAAGAAAAGACAATTAAAAAACAGGAGGACAGCTTAAGGAAGCTGTGGGCAACATGAAACCTAACTATATTCACATCATAGGAGTACCAGAGGGTGAATAAAGTGAGCAATAGATAGAGAACCTGTTTGAAGAAATAGTGGCAGAACACTTCCCTAACCTGGTGAAGGAAAACGTCACACAAGTTCAGAGAGTCCCAAGCAAAAAGAACCCAAACAGGCCCATGCACAGACACATCATCAGGAAGAATCAGAAATCCTGAATAGGCCAATAATAACTGATGAAATTGAAGCAGCAATAAAAAAAAAACAAAACAAAACAAAACAAAAAAACTCCCAGCAAACAAAGCCCTAGTCAGTATGGCTTCACAGGGGAGTTTTGCAAACATTCAAAGAAGAACTAACACCTATCCTCCTCAAACTATTAAAAAAAAAAAATCCAAGAGGAAGGAACACTACCAAGCTCTTTCTATGAGGCCAGCATTATCCTAATTCCAAAACCAGATAAAGACACTATAAAGAAAGGGAATTACAGGTCAATATCCCTGATGTACATAGATGCTAAAATCCTCAACAAATATTAGCAAATCGGATCCAGCAATATATTAAAAAGAACATACACCATGATCAAGTGGGATTTATTCTAGGGATGCAAGGCTGGTATAATATTTGAAAATCAATTAATGTGATACATCACATAAACTAATTCAAAGACAAAAATCACATGATCACATCAATAGATACAGAAAAAGCATTTGACAAAATCCAACACCCATTTTTTCTAAAATCTCTCAACAAGATGGGAATAGAGGTATCATACCTCAACACAAAAAGGCCAGATATGACAACCTACAGCCAACATCATACTCAATGGGCAAAAACTAAAAGCGTTTCCCTTAGGAATAGGAACAAGGCAAGGATGTCTGCTTTCACCACTCTTATTCCACACTAGAGGCCCAGTGCACGAAATTTGTGTGTGGTTATGGTCCCTAGGCCTAGTCTGTGATCAGGGCCATCTTCCCTAGTGGCCTGCAGCTGGCCCCACCCCCCACTGCCACCCACCCCCGGTTCCCTGTATGCCATCAGGTGATCGGAGCCTGATGGCCGGGGAAAGGGACTGAGAGGTTGGCCATCCCCGCCCACTTGCCAGCCTTGCCACCCACCGCCACCCCAGTTCCCTGTTCACCATTGGGCGATCAGAGCCTGCCAGCCGGGGAAAGGACCTGAGAGGAGGTCAGTGCACCTCATAGTGACTAGTCGAGTGGTCGTTCTGGTTGTTCTGCCATTAGGGTCAATTTGCATATTACCCTTTTATTATATAGGATAGTACTGGAAGTCTTAGCCACAGTGATCAGACAAGAAGAAAACGTAAAAGGCATCAAAATTGGAAAGGAGGAAGTAAAACTCTCATTATTCTCAGATGACATGATAGTGTATGTAGAAAATCTTAAAGACTCCACCAAAAAATGACTAGATTTAATAAATGAATTTGGCAATGTATCAGGATTCAAAATTAACACCCAGAAATGGATGGCATTTTTATACACCAATAATGAATTCTCAGAAAAAGAAATGAAAAAGCCAGTCCCATTTACCATTGCAACAACAAAAACATTAAGATACTTAGGAATAAATTTAACCAAGGAGGTAAAAGACTTGTACTTGGAAAACTATAGGACATTGAAAAAAAGAGATAGAGGAAGATATAAACAAGTAGAAGAATATACTGTGTTCATGTATTGGTAGAATTAACATGATTAAAATGTCCATACTACCCAAAGCGATCTATAGATTCAATGCAATCCCTATTAAAATACCAACTGCATATTTCACAGATATATGGAACCACCCCCCCTCCCCCGCCCCAAATAACTACAGCCATGTGCTGTGCCAGCACAGCCAAGGGTTTGGCGAACCTGAGGGAGGGCAGTGAAGGATGTAGAAAAGACAGATGAAGAGAATAAGCTGGGTCTAGTTGGACCTCCTGTGCCTGGCTAAGGCCACAGAGAAAAGATCCACATGGCAAGTTGAGCCTTTATTTTATAGTCAGAGGTAAACAAGGTGGTGGTCAACATAGTTACAATGTTCTTGTGAGTTTCACTTTTTTTTAAATTTAATAAATCTTTATTGTTCCGATTATTACAATTGTTTCTCCTTTCCCCCTCCCCCATAGCTCCCCTCCACCCAGTTCCCACCCCACCCTCTGCCCTTACCTCCCCCCCACTGTTCTCATCCATAGGTATACGATTTTTGTCCAGTCTCTTCCCGTATCCCCCACACAGACACCCCTTTCCCCCTGAGAATTATCAATCCACTCCCATTCTATGCCCCTGATTCTATTATATTCACCAGTTCATTCTGTTCCTCAGATTTTTAATTCACTTGACTTTTAGATTCACTTGTTAATAGATATGTATTTGTTGTTCATAATTTTTATCTTTACTTTTTTCTTTTTCTTCCTCTTCTTAAAGAATACCTTTCAGCATTTCATATAATACTGTTTTCTTATCTGTGAAGCTCTTTATCTGCCCTTCAATTCTGAATGATAACTTTGCTGGGTAGAGTAATCTTGGTTGTAGGTTCTTGCTATTCATCACTTTGAATATTTCTTGCCATTCCCATCTGGCCTGCATAGTTTCTGTTGAGAAATCAGCTGATAATCGTATGGGTGCTCCCTTGTAGGTAACTAACTGTTTTTCTCTTGCTGCTTGTAAGATTCTCTCTTTGTCTTTTGCCCTTGGCATTTTAATTATGATGTGTCTTGGTGTGGTCCTCTTTGGATTCCTTTTTGTTTGGGGTTCTGTGCGCTTCCTGGACTTGTAAGTCTATTTCTTTCATCAGGTGGGGGAAGTTTTCATTCATTATTTCTTCAAATAGGTTTTCAGTATCTTGCTCTCTCTCTTCTTCTAGCACCCCCATAATTCTGATGTTGGTACGCTTGAAGTTGTCCCAGAGGCTTCTTACACTATCTTCAACTTTCTGGATTCTCTTCTCTTCTTGCTTCTCTGGAGGAGTGTCCTTTGCCTCTGTATTCCAAATCTTTGACTTGATTCTTGCGTTCCTCTAGTCTGCTGTTGGGTCTCTGTATAATATTTTTTTATTTCAGTCAGTGTATATTTAATTTCTAGTTGGTCCTTTTTCATATCCTCGAAGGTCTTGTTAAATTTATTGGCCTTTTCTAGGAAATTCTTGAAAAACCTTATAACCGTAGTTTTGAACTCTGTATCCAGTCGTTTGTTTTCCTCCATTTCTTTCGTTTGTGATCTGTTTCCTTGTCTCCTCATTTTCGCTGCTTCCCTGAGTTGGTAGGGTGGCTTTGTGTTCTTAGGTGTCCTAAATGGTTCAATGGGTCAGCCTCTCAGTTACCTGAGGTGGACACTCTTCGTGCACCCCTTTGTGGACTGTGTGTACAGCCTTGTAGTTAAGTCTTGATTGTTGTTGGTGTCACTGGGAGGAATTGACCTCTAGGCCAATTGGCTGTGAGGACCCGCTGTGTCTATAACAGAAGAATTGCTGTGGTGGAGACATGTTTATGGGGCAGGACTTGTTCCAGTGGGGCTTTGGTGCTCACTGAGTCTGCCTCTTGAATGTGTCCCTTATGAGAGTAGTTGAAATCTGGTGTCATCTCACACAGACCACTAGATACACTAGTTTCTGGATCTCCAATGGGGTGCAGGTCAGCTACTGTCTGAGGCCACCCAGCAGGAGTAACAACAAGAACTACAGTTTTCTCCTCTTTGCTTGGGATTTGGAGGTTTTGGAGCAGTCTGACTGGAGCTGCAGTTTATTTGGTTAAGCTTCTACAGGGCAGGCCATTCATATGCAAAAGCTGCTGTGTGGAGCTTGGGTGTGTTTGTAGATTGTGCGGGGCGGGGTCTCAGGGCGTCACTAGGCTAGGGCGTGGCAAACAGCAATGGCTGCTAGTCTGCCTTCTCTGCCTTTCCACGTTTCCAAGTCCCCACGTCCCGCGCTCCAGCACAGTAAACAACGATTGCTGGGCGCGCCTCTGCAAGAATGTCACCCTCACTTTCCGACCTGATGGCCGACAGTCCAGCTTCTCCCCGTAGGCGTCTGGGTCCCCTGCGTCTCCCCAGAAACTGGATTTCAGAGTAATTGGGAGCTTGTTTCCCTTCGGGTTGAAAAAAAGCATTGCGCCACCAGCCCGATTTGTGTTCCTCCGTACCTCAGCTTTTCAGCACTGTGCTCTTTTCTCTTTCCTTCTAGATGTAGAACTTCCACTCAGCCAGCTTTCCTGGGTGATAGACGTTTTGTCTTTTAGTTGTAGTTTTGAAATTGTTGTGTGAGGCGGCAGTTTAGGAGTTTACCTTTGCCGCCATCTTGGTTTCTCCGAGTTTCACTTGTTTTGGCAGCACTTGGTGCACCTCCCACAGCCCATTAGCTACCCAGGAAGGATCTAGGGAGTGTCATAAGGTCAAACTTAATTATGCTAAGAGGACTGTGCCCTCTAAGCTGGGACTTGTTTGTGGCTTTGCCAACAGGTCAGTCCGAGGCTTAACCCTATAGCCGCTCCCTACACAGCCCTCCTGAGAAAGAAGAACAAGCGTGGAAGAATCACAATACCAGATATCAAGTTGTACCACAAAACCACTGGAATCAAAACAGTCTGGTACTGGCACAAGAACAGGCATATAGATCAATGGAACAGAACAGAGACCCCAGAAATCTACCCAAGCCATTACGCTCAATTAATATTTGACAAAGGAGGCAAGAGCATACAATGGAGTAAAGATAGTCTCTTCAATAAATGGTGTTGGGAAAATTGGACAGAAATATGCAAAGAAATGAAACTAGACCACAAACTTACACATACACAAGAATAAACTCAAAATGGATAAAAGACTTAAATATAAGTGGTGCAACCATAAAAATCCTAGAAGAAACTATAGGCAGCAAAATCTCAGACCTTATAGCAATATGTTTACCGATACATCTCCTAGGGCAAGGGAAACAAAAAAGAAAACAAACAAATGGGACTATATTAAAATAAAAGGCTTTTGCACAGCAAAAGAAACCATCAACAAAATGAAAAGGGAGCCCACTGCCTGGGAGAACATATTTGGCAATGATACATCTGATAAAAGATTAATATCCAAAATATATAAAGGACTCATACAACTTAACAAAAAGAAGACAAACAATCCATTTAAAAAATGGGCAAAGGACCTAAATGGACACTTTTTCATCTGGCCAAGAGACATATGAAAGAAAATGCTGAAAGTTACTAATCATCAGAGAGAGAGATGCAAAATAAAACATGAAAATGATGTATTACCTCACATCTGTCAGAATAGCTTCCATCAACAAATTAACAAATGACAAATGCTGGCGAGGATGTGGAGAAAAGGGAACTCTAATACACTGCTGGTGGGAATTCAGACTGGAGTAGCCATTATGGGAAATAGTATGGAGTGTCTTAAAAAAATTAAATATGGAACTTCCTTTTGACCCAGTGATCCCACCTTCTTGGAATATATCCTAAGAAACCCGAAATACCAATCAGAAATAATGTATGCACCCCTATGTTCATAGCAGCACAATCTTACCTTATAATAGACAAATATTGCAAATTGACCGCACCTTCGCTACGCCCAAGCCACGTCCCACCAACCAAGCCACGCCCACCAACCACGCCCACCAGGAAACCATTGCAGGGACGTTGGGGTGTGGAGGAGCCCAAGGCCAGGAAAGCCACCCGAGGCTTTCCTGGCCTTGGGCACCAGCGGGGAGCCTGCGCCGATCGCAGGAAACCACTGGGGGTCGGCCCCTGCGATCGGTAGCAGGGACGCTGGGTGCGGCCGAGCCCAAGGCCACCGCCCGGGGCCAAGCCTCGACCCTGAAAGAAGGCAGAAGGCGGTGGCCACAGCCAAAGCCTGGGTCCCCGGTGCCGGCAGAAAACTGGTGCAGGCAGCCAGGTGAATGAAGGTCTATTGCACGAATCTTCGTGCAAACAGGCTACTAGTTTACAATAACTAAGATCTGGAAAGAGCCCAAGTGCCCATCAGTAGATAAGTGGATAAAAAAGCTGTGGTACATTTACTCCATGGAATACAATGCAGCAGTGAAAAATAAGGATCTCTTACCCTTTGAGACAGCATGGAGGGACCTGGAGAATGTTATGCTAAGCAAAATAAGTCAGTCAGAGAAAGACAAGTATCACATGATCTCATTCATACCTGGAATCTAAAGAACAAAATAAACTGATGAACAAAATAGATCCAGAAACACAGAAGCATGGAACAGACTGCAGAATCGCAGAGGGAATGCCGGGGTGGGTGGGAGGGAAGAGGTTAACCAAAGACCTTGATGCATATATGAATAATCCAGGGTACACAGACAATAGTGTGGTGAAGGTTTGGGGCGGGGGTGGGTGCGAGCTAGAAGGTCATTGAGGAAAAAAAAGAACATCTGTAATATTTTCAACAATAAGGATTTAAAAAACAAACAAACAAATAAATAATTAAAAAGAAATTGTACGACTGAAGTCCCTGTTTTTTTGTTGCCTATCATTTGTTGTCTGGGCTTTACTCCTAGAAGCTGGTCACATGACTTCTCATGCTTTCTATATTTCCTTCCTCAACCAACTATGGATCAAGTCTCATATTTTGAATCTCTTTGACTTCCATTTCTGCCACATCTCTCTCACACCAATGGGAGTTCTCTGCTTTTAAGGACTCATGTGATTAAATTGGGTCTATTTGGATAATCCAGGATAATTTCCCATTTTTAAAAGTCTTTAACCTTAATGACATTACAGAGTCCCTTTTGCCGTGTAAAGTAACATATTCACAGGTTCCAAAGATTAGGGAATGGACATCCTTAGGGAACCATTCTGCCTATCGTAGAAGGCTATGTTCTGATTTTAAGGTAGTGGCTATCTATGGGTAGATGAAGGGAATAGTATAAAGAAAACTTCAGGATGTAAGGGTGATCTGGCTGCGACATTTGCTACCCCACTGTTTGCCAGGGTTGATTAGGCTGATCTGGCCGGCTAGTCGGGTGTCCCCCCTCCTCCGTCACTGATCCATGTGTGTCCCTCCCAAAGCTGCTCGCTCAGTATGTCGAAGAGGACTACCTTACCCCCAGAGGAGAAGACCAGTCTTCAGTCAAGGGTATACAAGTAGTTGTGCTACCCTGTTAAAACCTCCAAACAAGCTCTCAAGAAGACTTCAAGCCTATAATGTCCTATTTTTTAAAAGGAATCTAAAGCAAATATGGTAAAAGTTAAGATTGTTAAGTATGCATGGTATAATGGAGGTTCTTTATATTTTCAAGTCTTTATGCATGTTTGAAAAATTACATAACATAAACACTTTTAAAAAATACACAACAAAAACATTGGAAAATATAGAAAATGCTGTTTTATGTATCTCAGGGTTATAGAGCAAATTCATACTGGTTTCAGAGATCATTAGTAAACCATAGAGATGCTTCAGAAGAGTGGTTGATGCAAAAATGATAGCCAGGTAATACAATTATTACTTTAATATACTTGGGTGTGAGAAAATGAGATAATTTAGTCAGAAGCTACAAGGGTATGTGGGACTGGGAAAGTATTTTAATTTTAATTATTAATTTATTTATTTATTTATTTAATATATATTTTTATTGATTTCAGAGAGGAAGGAAGAGGGAGAGATAGAAACATCAATGATGAGAAAGAATCATTAATTGGCTGCCTCCTGCACGCCCTCCCACTGGGGATTGAGCCTGCAACCCAGGCATGTGCCCTTGACCGGAATTGAACCTGTAACCCTTCAGTCTGCAGGCCCACGCTCTATCCA
This sequence comes from Eptesicus fuscus, assembly GCF_027574615.1. Lineage (NCBI taxonomy): Eukaryota > Metazoa > Chordata > Mammalia > Chiroptera > Vespertilionidae > Eptesicus > Eptesicus fuscus. Next base: position 60,606,830 of record NC_072479.1, read on the forward strand.
CCAAGCCAAACTGGCTAGGGCATGGGAAAGTATTTTTAGAAAAAAAAAGTTATGATACATGCAAATGGAGAAAATAGTTTGAATGTGCTAATTATTAAATGCAAAACACAAAGGAAGAAGAAAAATTAAATATCAACTGGAGAAAGAACAAGTTTGAAGACGCTAGATCCCAGAGGAAGCAGAATGGATTAATGTCTAAAGCACAGGTGGAGACATTTGTCTTGGATTGAGAAGGAACATCTCCTGTAGTATATTAGCTCAGGCTGCCATAAAAAAATACCATAGACTGAGTGGTGAAGATTGACAGAAAGCAACTTCTCTGGTCTCTTCTCATAAGGGAGCTAAGCCCATCATGAGGGCCCCACCCTCATGACCTCATGTAAACCTAATTATGTAAACCTAAAGTTAATGGGAAAAATGGATTTCAGGGACCACCAAAGGTGTGGGTTGGAACCTCAAAGGGTAACACCCTGAAGTAAAATTGGATTGGAAGCTGGCTGGCTTGGCATGGGCTGAAACTCAGCTTCATCTCAGCCCCTGAAGTTACAAATAATGATCCAGAACTGATGACATCCATGCTAAATGAAAATTCTCTCTGGACGAAGAGACTGCAATCCAGAGTCTTGATTAATTTCCATAATTTCATAATAATATCCTGTTCTCAATAGAAAAAAATTAAACAAGAATATGGGAAACAAAAACTAGAGTCATTGGAAACAGATACAGATACACTACTTTAAAGTTTAAACTATTTATGGAGATTGAAAACAGATTGAGAATTTTAGCATATTATTTTTGGAAACTATAAAAATATCTAAGTGAAAATTCTAGAAATAACTCAATGGCTGAAATTAAGATCTCAATGTATACATTTAAAGGAGATTAGACATTGTTGGGAGTATACTAGTGACATGTAAGATAGGTAAGAAGAAAATAAGTACAGCAAGACACAGAGAAAATAAAGAAAAAAATACAGTATGACATACATAATGTATAGAATGCATTTTCTGTCTTGTGAATTTTTCCTGAGCTCAGAGTCATACCCATCATGTATGTGGAGTTCCAAGGAAGAGAGAAAGAATGAGTAATGGATGAGAAAATGGGGCAATATATAAGATAATGGGTGAAATTTTTCTAAACTGAAAAAAAATACAGGGTGTCCCCAAAAATATATACATACTTGAACAGCTGATAGCTCAATTTTAAAATGTATTTTAATACAAAATGAAATGTATTTTAATAAATGCTGCCTTTTTAATTATTCAAAGTGTGTGTATACATTTTTGGGACACACTATATGTCAATTACAAATGCTAGAAGTCCTATAAATAAATTCCAAATATGATAAATAAAAAGAAAGTCACACATTTTCACATCATAATAAAATTACTAAATCAAAGGACATAATACTGAAAGTGGCAAGAAAAAAAAAAAAAGACAAATTAACTCCAGAGAAGTACAATTAGACCAGAGATTTTCAACCTTTTTCATCTTGTAGTACATATAACATCTATATATATAAAAGCCTAAGCTACTGAATGACCGAACAACCAGTTGCTATGATGCGCACTGACCATCAGGGGACAGATGCTCAATGCACAGGATTGGGCTCCCTCCTGTCTGGATTGGGCCTGCAAGGATCAGGCTCCCTTCTGTCTGGATCAGGCCTGCAAGGATCAGGCCGAAACCAGCTATAAGACATCCCCTGAGAGGGCATAGGCCAGGCCAGGGGACTCCACCAGTGCACGAATCTGTGCATTGGGCCTCTAGTATTATTATATTTTTTGCCAATCCAACAAAAAATTAATATAATTTTACTCATTCACACCAGATGGCTATTGTCGTGTTGGTTGTTGTCATTTTCTTATTTGATAATCTAAGGGAAAAGAGGTCAGTGCCCCTGACTAAATAGTCAGGTATTGCTAGTTTTAAAAATTCTTGTGGAACACCAGTGTGCTAAAGCACATCAGTTGGAAATCACTGAATTAGACTAATAGTTGACTTCAGGAGAAACATTAGATGAACAAGGAGATAGAGGACAATGAAATATTATCTTCAAAGCACTGAATTAAAAAAAATAAGATTTTATGTCCTTTAAGAATGAAGGTGAGATAAATATATCATTAGAAGACTTTCACTAAAGGAATAATGAAAAAGAGTTCTTAAAGGAGAAAGAAAATGCTCTCAGATGGAAGCTCTTACTTTCTTCTGACCTATCGCTAATACTTTTCTGATTCGCTAATACTTTTTAACTCTGTCTAATTTGTGTTAAACTCATCCATTGAAATCTAGTTTCAGCTTTTGAATTTGCAATTGCAGATGTAGAAAAAACTGAGCAACAAAGTCAAATATGTAGGAAAATTTAAATTACTGTTGACCGGATAGTGTTTCTATAGTAATAAATGTCTTTACTATATATAATAATTAAACTCATGACAAACATTAGCAAGATGATCTAAAGGTAAGCTGTGAGTCACTGAGTTTCAGTGGGAATTCGCATTGGGATCTTCCGGTACTCATTTTTAGTTAATGAGTACAAAGTATGCTTTGGGCTGAGCTTCCCAACAATCAGGATGGACCTAGACTTCCCCTGGGCTTTCAGGTCATACCTTGCCAACCTACCTATTGGGCACCTTCATCCAAAAGCCCTTATGAATGGCTACATCTGAGCCTCCTTTGTTAGGAAGGTGCTTTTAGCAATGTAGTAACAGTCAAAGACTGTGTAATTGTGCTAGAGGAAGTATGAAAGAATTGCTGTACTACTTATTAGGAATTTGAAATTTTCAAGCTTTTCTTTGTCATTTTTGTGGAGCAATTAGGGGATAAGGGTAAAAATGCTATCAAAGTTTAGAAGAGCTTTCTGAAGGCTTTATTTGCAGAGGCTTTTGAGTATTGAGCTTACATATCTCTATTTATGCACAAAAAGTCTCCCATAGAAAAAACAATGTCAGTTCACATGATTCAATGTTGTGGAACATCTTCTGTCTTGTGAATTTCTCCTGAGCTCAGAGTCATGCCCACCAACTCAGAAAAACAAGACGCACTCAGTGCCAGGAAAACACAGAAACCAGGTAATGTTTTCCCTGTTCTCTGACGGTTTTCTCTGTGTTCCCTGTAGGACCCCTTTACCCTCATTCCCACCACTTCTCGTCATTCTGCATCAGGCACTCTGTTCCCCCTCAGTCCTCTCAACTTACCTTTATTCTCCTGGTCTGAAGGTAGGAGAACATTTCTCTCTGACATAGTATTTGTTTCTTTTACCTTAAATGTTTTGGTCTGCTCCTCAAAACCACTTCTCTTTTTCTTTTTGGGAAAATTACACACTTGGATTGGGGGTGAAGACAAGAGAATTCAATGATTCTTCAGCACCTCAGTTGTCTTCAGCACTATACTTAAGTTAGTAAGTTAAGAACTCACAACTTTCCAAGGTAATTATTTTTAGTCTTCATTTTATATGTGGGACAATTGAGACAAGTCTGTTTGCTGTATTCCTCGTTTCTGGTGCTGAAAGCCCACATTATACCAGAAATCTGGCCATGTGGGAAAGCTGATAGCTGAGAACTGTCTGTAGGAGTTGGGAGGAGATTAGAATATCAGTGATAGCTTTTGGGCACCTCGTGTCTAAAAAATAACCCTCTCTAAGCACTTCAAACATATAGGGTCTACAAACATATTAGATACTTTAGTCATAGTTATCCCCCATAATATTGTATTCTGTGGTATGTGGAAGTTCAGAATAGGGCACAAGACACAGCTTTGGTGCAAACCTTTCCAGTGGGTGAAATTTTTATCCAGTATCCTTTCTACATCTGGTTTCATGGGAGTCTAGGACGTCCAAGTCCCTTCCTGGCTTCTAATCAGATCTGTTCTCTTGTGACTCCTCTCCTCCTAAGTCTCATCCATTCCCTTACTCATGCACACATTCACTTCTGTTTTTAAACAACACTTTCGAGCAACTTCTTTGAGGCAGTTACAATTCCTAGGTGCTTCTGCATGTCTCATTCTGAGATGAACTCCTCTCAGGCAGCTTTTCTTTGGAAATGACCTAGTCAGCCAACTCCACCTAATTGTGACAGTAACTGAAAACATAAAGTGGCAGCATTCTCGGAGCTGTTCCCATTCCACATCTGGACTCACTAGTCTGAATAAACGAAGCATCGAGAACAGTAAAATTGTAGCACCAGGTGAAAGTGGTGATTTCATTTACTTCTGTGGCCCCTCAAATAGCTAATATAGTCCACCTCTACCTGTGAGGGAGTCTGGCCCGACAGGAGACAATTTCCAGGTTTGTCCTCTGCAAGAGTTTCGTGCTTTGGCCTTTATTTCTAAGAGAGGATGTTTCCCCAAAGTTCAAGGAATTCCTAGTGCTAGTAGTGGGGCTCGTTTGGAGATGAGTAGGACAGAGGGGAGCTTTCTTTCCGCTGCCCTCCGAAATGATAACGGGCGGTTCTCTGTCTGTATTTCATGGTTTGATTCCTTGCTTTTCCAGCAACTTCTGCCACTGGTGTACTGTTCTGCGGATGAATCCAGTCACTATAGCTAGAACATGAGTGGTGAGTAAAAGAAAAAAATAAAATAATAACAAGAGATAATGCAATCCCCACATGACTGGAAGTATTTAGGTTTTTACAATTTATCCACGTATTTTCCTCTTTTAGAAATCAAGGAGGAGAGCTATTTCAACAGGAATTTTTAAAGTCCACCTTAATACCAAATTCTCACACTGATATTTAAACTTATTTATCTTCTGGACTACTGGATTTTCAAAGGTTTTTCTTTAACTCAGTGTTAGTTATTGCTCAACAAGGCAAGAAATGCAGGTAATGTGAAGTTGATTTATAAGAGTAGCTTTAGTGCTGTCTGTTGTTTGGATAAACAGTCGGGGGAGGGAATCATGGCTTTTGAGAAACTGAATGTGCTGGTCTTGTAGTATGAACACAAGAGATAGAGCAGGACATGAGGGTCAAGGTGGTGTGGTAATAGTGTTGAAGGGCTATCCTGAGCTGATCGTTGTAATCTGGGTTGTCAGATCACAGTTGGAAAAAAGGGTCAAGCTTTTGAAAGTTAGAGGGTAGTCTATACTTACAAGTGGCCTGAAGGCTCTGACAAGAGCTGACTCTGAATAGATCACACAAACGGGGCATGGAGATTATGACCAGAGTATGTTTTCATATTCGTCAGCAGTTTCTTGTGATAAATTACATAGTATCTGGGATATCTCTGTGCTGCTTTGTCTCTAATTAACCCCATTTCTCCTCACTGGGCAAATGTCCAGCCACTACCCCTCTTCACTTACCATTAATGATCTCAGTGAATAACAAAAGCCATCAGATGAGAAGTGCTTCCTTCCTAACACCAAATCTACTGACTTCATGCTTGTTTTGTGGATGAAGTAAACCTAAGGCCATCCATGCTCTGTTTCTGCTCTGAAACCCAGCTGCTCTCAGAGACACCGTTTCTGCAATTGTATCTCATTCCTCCTGGAATTTCTCTCTTTCTACTGGATTACTAACAACAGTTTACAAACATCCTTCTGTAGATTTAATAATAAAACAACAACAAGTTAACTCTAAGACATTACAGAAAGAACAATAAATGTGGACGGAGTTGATCTATCATTGGGATTCGGTAGAAAAGATTATTACAGGTTTTAGGAAATCTAGAGACTTAGCATTTCAGAAATACATTTTTGAGTAGGCATGAAACTTTGTGAATGGAGAGTAGGGTTAAAACACTGAGATATCAGACATTAGAAGAGGCGTCACCCAGTTTGTTTCTGACATTCCCAAGAACACACTGAAGGCAATGAGGAACCACAGTGTTATCTCTGAGTTCATCCTCATGGGGCTGTCTGCGGACCCCCAGATCCAGGCTCTGCTCTTTGTGCTGTTCCTTGTTATTTACCTCCTGACCCTGATGGGGAATCTGATGCTGCTGCTGGTGATCGGCTTTGATCCCCATCTTCACATCCCCATGTACTTTTTCCTGAGGCAGTTGTCCTTCCTCGATCTCTGCCACTCCTCTGTCACTGTGCCCAAGCTGTTGGAGAATCTGCTGTCTGAGGAGAAAACTGTCTCAGTGGAGGGCTGCCTGGCTCAGGTCTTCTTTCTGTTTGCCTCTGGGGGCACTGAGTCCTGCCTACTCACTGTGATGGCGTATGACCGCTATGTTGCCATCAGGTCTCCTCTGCTCTATGGCCAGGTGATGAACAGACAGCTGTGTATGGGGCTGGTGTGGGCCTCATGGGGTTTGGCTTTTCTGGATGCTCTCATCAATATCCTTGTAGCTCTCAATTTAGACTTCTGTGAGGCTCAAAATATCCACCACTTCTGCTGTGAGCTGCCCTCTCTCTACCCCTTGTCCTGCTCTGATGTGACTGCAAGTTTTACAGCCCTGCTCTGCTCCAGCGTCCTGCACTTCTTTGGAAATTTTCTCCTGATATTTTTCTCCTATGTTCGCATTTTGTCCACCATCCTGGCCATCAGCTCCACCACAGGCAGAAGCAAGGCCTTCTCTACCTGCTCTTCTCACCTCACTGCAGTGATCTTCTTTTATGGTTCGGGACTTCTCCGTTATCTCATGCCAAATTCTGGATCCACTCGAGAGTTAATCTTCTCCTTGCAGTACAGTGTGATCACCCCCATGCTGAATCCCCTCATCTACAGCCTGAAGAACAAGGAGATGAAGGCCGCTGTGAAAAGGATGTTGAGAAGATGTTTCTGGTGCTTCAAATAATAACATCAGAATGATGAGGATTCTGGGTAGAACTGCAATTAAGTAGTGCCTGGATGTTCAGAAGAATTCTCTGATGTCAGGATCTGCAAGGTTCCCTACAGCTTTTCTTAAGAATACTTAAGCAGAGATGGAGTTAAGTTTTTTAGAATGATACCAGTTGAGTCCGAGTCAGAGAAAAGTGGTCCTAGGTATTTTTCTTAGAAAAATATTTAAATTATTACACACAGTATGGTACACATTTTTATTACACTCCGTCTATCTTTGCCATGCTTCTAGCAGCTAAATTCCACTTGCTCAATATGGTTCCATAGAGGCTGTTAATCATAGATTCTGTTAACCATGGTGACCCAAAATTCTCCCTGTCCCTGCTCATTATTCATTCATTCTTCCTGGCACAGTGTCTGGTACAGGAATTAGTACATGGTCAATGTCAGACCATTCACTCTGTAGGAATTTTAATGAGGAGAGATTCAGAGAGGCAGAGGTCATCCATTTTGTTTGCAGTACTCTGACAGCCAATCCCAATGGCCCACTGGTAAGATCACTAGTGTTATCCTAGATTCTTCCTTTTCAAGGCAGATTTATAAACATGAATTGTAATAAGAACACATAATCAGATATTTGCATGATGTCAGGGACTGTGCCAAGCATTTTATGATGTGTATTTAACCACAAGTGCGTTAGGTAAAGGCTTTAGTTATCGTTATTTTAAGAAGAGGGAGGAAACTGCCTCAGAGAGGTATGTGGTAGGGATGGAATTTGGAACCAAATGGACTTACCCCTAAGTCTATTTTTTTACCACCTCACCACACAGACTCTCCCCTGGATGCTGTGAGCTACCCCAGACCAAATTCATGAATTCCCTCTTTAATTATTGTTGTTGTCTTAATTTCCGTTATTTAAGCAAGTCAGAATTATATTCTGTCATTTGCAAGGAAATGACCTAAAAGACATATATTGGTGCCAGCATGGAATTGCAGGTATAGACAATGGAGAATCTGAAAGTGTTTGTTGGATCTATGCATGTCCAATAAAGACCACAAATAGCACATTTGTTTATCCTCTTCACACCATTTACCTAATCGCCAAAAATCCTGTGAGGGGGCCCCATGACAAGAGAAGATTCCCCAGCTCGTGTGCACTGCTAGACAAGCAGCTCTGGCACTCAGCCCAGTGATGCTGTAGAAATAGCATCAATAGCAGAGCAAATGCTGCACAAGGCCAGTGGCAACTTCAAAAAGAAACCAACAGAATTTCAGCAGAGGTCTCTTAGATCATGAAACACAGTTGGAGAATTAGTGAGAAGGAAGTTTGTGAGAGATATGTGGGTGAAAATTGTGGTAAAAAATTAATTATTATTTCTTTTTGAAATTACCTTTGGTTTTTGCTTATTTACAACCTATCAACTGTCATTGTTCCCTTCAATTTGCACTCTCAGCTGCAGAGAATATAAATTCAAAGAGATCAAGGACATTTTTTGGCACCTGCACTACCTTTTTAAGAATCTTAAAAATTTTTTAAATATGCTTGCTGCACAATAAATAAATTTTGAATATGTCAATTATGGGCAAAGAAATGAGAATATATCTAGGATGGAGTCTCACCAGAGGGACCTCACTGCCAAAGCAGTTTGAAATAATTATATGAGTAGAATAGTCTACTATGTGATGCAAATCTCTTCCTTCCTTGTGAGCCTAGTTCTGGGCCATGGACTCACAGTTTGGTCATGGCTGGGCAATGTGGTGGTTATGCAAAGGTTCAACAAGATTTTCATGCAGGAAGGATGTTCTGCTGTTGCCATTGGTGAATTTTATTTTGATAAAGGTCATACACTACTTTTGTTAGCTATATTACCAAATACATTCTCGTTTTTGTTCTCATTATGAATTAAAAATTCAACTACATTTATTACTTTGTTATTTCTAGTATGTAGGATTGCTTGGTGGTTTGTACACTGACCTAGTACCTGTCAAGTTTGTTGAACTATTTTCCTAGCTCTAATGGCTTAAGATACTATTGGGTTTTTAATTATTTCATCATAAATGAAGGGAAATTACATTTTAATTTTTTATCTTAAAGTATAGTTTAATTATTTCATCTTAAATAAAGGAAATGATTTATTTTTCATTGCAATTCTTATGTTTCATATTTTAAAGTTAATTTATTGGACATCAGTCTCTAATATGGACATCTTTTTTATTGAGTCAGTGAGAAAACTTCTCATGTTTCAGCATTAAGGATGATGTTTGTTCTGGTTTTGATCAATACTGTTGACTTAGTACATGAGATCTCTTTTAACTATACTTTGCTGAGAGTTGATGTAAAATTTTATCATATGTGTTGTTTTTATTTTTTCATAATGTATTTTTTTTATTGATTTCAGAGAGGAAGGGTGAGGGAGATAGAGAACATCAATAATGAGAGAGAATAATTGATTGGCTGCCTCCTGCACACTCTCTACTGGGGATTGAGTCTGAAAACTGGGCATGTACCTTGACTGGTAATGAACCGGGACCTCCTTGTTCATAGGAAGAAGATTAACCACTGAGTGACACCAGCTGGGCTCATATGTGTGTTTTTTATTTCTATTGAGTACCAGGATTTTTTATCTTTTGTTTACTAAAGTATAGTGTCTGTCACATATTAAGCATGGAATAAATACCTGTTTAATAAAAAATAAATTTATCAAAATAGTCATATGGATTTTATTATTTGATTTTTAAATAATAAATTGTTACAGTCGGTGTCTGGTGTTGAAGAATTGTTGCATTCTTGAAATAATGCTACTTAGAATAGTAAAAATTGAATTAACTTTCATCAATATTTAACTTAAGAATTTCCTACTTATGTTCATAAGTGAGATAGTATAATTTTTTTTCTTGCATTCATCTGGTCTTTTCTTTTTAACAGCTTTAATGAAATTATGTTTCACACATCACAGAGTTCATCTATTCAATTCAATGCCATGGTCTTTAGCACATTCACAGAGTGTGCAAACATCACCACAAACCAATCCCAAATTATTTTAATCATTCCCATAACTATAGGCAGTAACACTCCAAACCTTCCCCCTAAGCAATCACTAATCTGTCTTTTGCCCATATTCTCTAGATTTGCCCATTTCAGACATCTGAGCTTGGCATCAATAATATGTTTTATTTCATCTTTGTGTTTCCTTAAAATATTTTCAGTAAAAAGGGGTTATTTCCTTGAAGGCTTTATAAAACTCATCTATAAAATTTGAGTACTTCTTTTCTTTTGTTGTTGTGTAGGGAAAATTTTGATTGCCAACTTAATTCCTTTAATGATTAGTGTTATATTTGGGTTTGATATTTGTTCATGAATCAATTTTAGTTATTTGTAATTTTTGTCTATTATTCATATAACTAGAGGCCCGGTGCATGAAATTCATGCACGGGGGAGGGGGGTGTCCCTCAGCCCGACCTGTACCCTCTCCAATCCGAGAGTCCTCAGGGCATGTCCTGCTGATGGCTTAGGCCCGCTCCCTGTGGTTCTCTGCTCTCTGCGGGGCTTGCCTGCTCCACACCATAGCAATGGGCAAGCAAGCCCTGCTGGGTGCTGCCTGCAGCTGGGCTTGTCTGCTCCCGGGTCGCCGCGGCAACAGCCAAGCAGGCCCTGCTGGTTGCTGCCTGCAGGCCCACTTGCCTGTTGTGGGTCGCCGGCAGCTACCACAAAGCAGGCCCTGCTGTCTGCTGTCAAGCTGCACCACTGGACCCACCTCCAGGCCCACCCTGAGGTTGCCTGTCCAGCCCTGCCTGGCTCCCTGGCCCTGCAGCGGCTGCCGCCGCTGAGGTCTGGCCCTGCCTCCCTCTTTGGCCCTTGAAGCAGCCTAGGTGGCTGCTGATCAGGCCCTCCCCCAGTGCAGGTGCATGGAGGTGGGTCCAGGCACCGCCTGGCTGCGGCGGGGGCGGGGTCTCTCCGGGGGCAGCGGCGTTGGCTGTGGCAGCGGGGGCAGGGTCTCAGCAGCGGTGGCGGCAGCAGCGGTGGGGGCGGGGTCTCTCCAGGGGCAGCAGCGGCGGCGGGGGCGGGGTCTCTCGGAGGCAGTGGCGCGGCGCCCGGACCCACCTCCATCTGCCGCGGCTCTGACCCGCAAACGCTGAGGGGTCTCCCCTCAGCAGCAACGGGATCCGGCCATTGAGAGGCGCAGGGGGCGGGACTCGCGAGTCCCACCCCCTGCGCCTCTCAATGGCTGGATAGGCCACCCAAAGTCCCGCCCCCCAGCCTCCCGCTGCCCAATCATGGGCGTAGCAGAGTGATGTTTATTTGCATATTACTCTATTATTAGATAGGATGTGTTAAACTTCATTGATATTTTTTAAATCTTATTTTATTGTTGAGAGTATTACAGATGTCCCCCATTTTTCTCCCTTGCCCCCCTACACTTATCTCTCTCCCATCCCAGGCCTTCACCTGTCTATTGTCTGTGTCCATGAGCTATGACTAATTTGTACTGCTAAATCCCTTCTTTTTCACCCATCCTCCCACCCCCCTCCTATCTGGAAAATGTCAAAATGTTCTCTGTATCTATGAGTCTGATTCTGTTGTGCTTGTTCATTTATTTTGATTTTTAGATTCAGTTGTTGATAGATATGTATTTATTGCCATTTTATTGTTCATACTTTTTGTGTCTCCTCCTCCTCCTCCTCTTCCCATTTCGTCTTCCTTTTCTCCTTCTCCTCCTCCTGCTCCTCCTCCTTTTCTCCTTTCATCTCCTCCTCCTCCTCCTCCTCCTCCTCCTCCTCCTAGAAGACCCTTTAACATTTCATGTAATACTGGTTTGGTGGTGAACTCCTTTTTCTTATCTGGAAGCTCTTTAGCTGACCTTCAATTCTAAATGATAGCTTTGCTGGGTAGAATAATATTGGTTATAGGTTATTATTGATTTTCATCACTTTGAATATTTCTTGCCACTCCTTCTGGCCTGCAAAGTTCCTGTTGAGAAATCAGCTGACATTATATGGGCACTCCCTTGTAGGTAACTAACTGCTTTTCTCTTGCTGCTTTTAAAAAATATATATATATTATTGATTTTTTAGAGAGAGGAAGGGGAGAGGGATAGAGAGTTAGAAACTTCGATGAGAGAGAAACATTGATCAGCTGCCTCCTTCACACCTTCTACTGGGGATGTGCCCACAACTCATGTACATGGCCTTGACCGGAATCGCACCTGGGACCTTTCAGTCCACAGACTGACGTTCTATTCACTGAGCCAAACTGGTGAGGGCTCTCTTGCTGCTTTTAAGAGTCTCTCTTTGTCTTTAACCTTCAGCATTTTAATTATGATGTGTTTTGGTGTGGGCCTCTTTGGATTCATCTTATTTGGGGCTCTCTGTGCTTCCTGGACTTGTATCTCTATTTCTTTTACCAGGTATAGGAGGTTTTCTGTAATTATTTTTTCAAATAGGTTTTCAATTTTTTGGTCCCTCCTTTTTCCTTCTGGCAACCCCCCCCCCCAATTATGCGAATGTTGGTATGCTTGAAGTTACTCCAGAGGCTCCTTACACTATCTTCATATTTTTGGATTCTTTTTTTATTTTTGCTGTTCTGATTGGGTGTGCTTTACTTCCTTATATTTTGAATTCTTCCTTTGATTCTTGGCACCCTCTATTCTACTGTTGATTCCCTGTAAATTATTCTTTTTATTTTATTTTATTTTATTGATTTTTTACAGAGAGAAAAGGAGAGAAATAGAGAGTTAGAAATATTGATGAGAGAGAAACATTGATCAGCTGCCTCCTGCACACCCCCTATTGGGGATGTGCCCGCAATCAAGGTACATGCCCCTGACCGGACTCGAACCTGGGACCCCTCAGTCCACAGGCCGATGCTCTATTCACTGAGCCAAACCGTTTAGGGCTGTAAATTATTCTTTATTTCAGTTAGTGTATCCTTCATTTCTGACTGGTCCTTTTTTATATTGTTGATGTTCTCACTAAGTTCCTTAAAGTTATCACTAAGTTCCTTGAAGTACTCAGTAAGTTCCTTGATCATCCTTATAACCACTATTTTGAACTCTGTATCTGGTAGTTTTTTTGCTTCTATTTTATTTAGTTCTTTTTCTGGAGATTTCTACTGTTCTTTCATTTGTAACACATTTCTTTGTGTCTGCATTTTGGCTGCTTCCCTGTGTTTGTTTCTATGTGTTAGGTAGATCTGCGATGTCTCCTGAACTTGGTAGAGTGGCCTTGTGTAGGGCCCAGGGGCTCAGTCTCCTCAATCATCTGAGCTGGGTGCTCCAGGTGCACCCCTGTATGAGCTGTGTGCATTGTCCTATTAAAGTTGAGCCTTGTCTGATATTGTCACAACTAGGAGGGATTGACCCCCAGGTTACAAGGATTGCCTACAACTATAGCAGAAGAGCTGCTGTGCAGGAGCTGACCCGATGAAGTAGGACTTGCTTGAGTGGAGCTTTGGTGCTCACTGAGTTCGCCTCTTGAGTGTGTCACTCATGGAGGTGGTAGGTTGTAATCTGGCATGGTCAAAGCTGACCACCAGGTGCACTGACTCTGGAGTCTCCTGGGAGGTAACAAAGTCAGTCACTCCAATTGCCTTGCCCAGGGACACCTAGTATGAACTACAAAGCAATCTGCAGGTGGCTGCTACTTGTGTTGGGCTTGGGGGTTCCCAGGAGAGGCCAAGCTGTGAACCAAAGCAGGCTGCCAATAATGCTGGGCCTGGGGCCACTTATTGAGAGGTATGGGGCATGCTGGAGCTGGCTTCTGCTTGTTTGAGAGATTTTTAGGACAGTCTGAAGCATGAGACAAGAGAGACAGGTTTTATGGAAAAGACACTGGAAATGGCTTGGTTAAGTCTGCAAGAAGGGAGGGACAGGGTTTCAGGGACTCACCAAGGTGGGGTGAAAAGTATGAGTCAGTTTGATGAAGATTCTTATATGGCAATGCCTGTTGCCTCTGTGGCGGGGAGGGCTCAGCAACGGAACAATGGCCTCTGCCAGCACTTCTGTCTGGGAGAAAGCTGCCCTTATAGCTCTCACCCTGATTCCAGACAAGTTAATTCCTCCCCAGTTGTCCCATGTTCCTTTCAAGCTGCTTCCTCAGTGGTAGAGCTCAGAGGGAGTGAAATGGTGTGTGGGCCCTTTAAGAGGAGCTGCCTAAGGCTCCAGCTGTCTCTGTGCCACTCAGCCACAATTATTGCTGGTTTTTACAGCCAGAAGTTGTGGGGACTTCTCTTCCCAACACTGGAACCCTGGGCTGGGGGCCTCGGTGTGGGGCTGGGACCCCTCATTCCTCAGGAAAACCTCCACAGTCAAGCTATCCCTCCAGATTTTAAACCACCACGTGTGGGGGTGTGCCCAGCTGGTTCCTCAATTCCACCCTCCCCCCCCTCTTTCAGCTAGATTTCAGGTATTTCTGAATGATGGTTGTTCTGTGTTTTAGTTGTAATTTTGATGTGGTTGTGGAAGGCATTGAGTGCCACATTTACCTACTCCCTCATCCAGGCTCTGCTCTTTGTGCTGTTCCTGGGGCTTTACCTGCTGACAATGATCCTGGTGATCAGAGGGGACTATCACCTCCACATACCTATGTATTTCTTCCTTGCCCACCTGTCCATCCTAGATATCTGCTTCTCAGTTATTATGCCCCAAATGCTATAGAACTTCCTGCCTCATACGAAAGGTATCTCAGAGACAGAATTCGTGAGGCCTGCTTGGAAGTATCCTTTTTCTCCCCTTTGGGTGTGTTGAAACCCATCTTCTCTCTCCCATGCTTAGGACCACTGTGCTGCTGTCTGCCACCTGCTGCTCTACACCGTGGTCATGAACAGGTCTCTGCACTGCAATGGTCAGTGTGGCATGGGTGATGGGGTTTCTAAACTCACTAGGGAATAATCTTTTCATCCACAAGTTACATTTTTGTGAGTCCACCATTATCTCCCATTTCTGCTGTGAGCTGCCTTGGCTCTTCCCTTTGTCCTGTCCCTCCGTTCCACTTCCAAAGAATTCCTTCTCTCAGGGTCCAGTGCTTTTCTGCGGCTGCTGACACTTTCCCTGATCCTCTTCTCCTACTCCAGAATCATGTCTGCCATGCTGAGCATCTGCTCCTCTGAGGGCCAGGACAAAGCTTTTTCCCACCTCACTGTGGTGCGCTTGTTCTTTAGGATGTTTCTGTTGAGGGACATCAGTTTCCCCTCAGTCTCAGTGTTGGAGTGAGTGGCCTGCACTCAGTTCCGTGTGATCATGTCCTTGCTGAGCTCTCTCATCTACAACCTCAAGAGCCGGGAGGTGGAGCTGCTTTGCAGAGGGAGCTGAGGCCACAGAGTGTGCCCGAGGCTCAGAAAACGCTGTGCATACTCTTCTCGGAAAACAAAAATTATCTCTAGAGGAGGAAGATTATTATAGTCACAGAGCACTTGGAGAAATTACATTTTAATGAAATTAAAATGTTTTGTCTGGATTTTGAAGTAAATGAACTTCCACAAAAGCAGAGGCTGAGAGGAAAAAAAGCTTGGTATACTGACTCCTATCCAGCAGCCCTTTGCAAAATAGTCTGAGAGTGGCATCTTGGCTCCATCTTCGGAGATAGCAGGGCAGACACAGATGAAATCTATTGGAGCAGAACAGGGTCTCTGGCCAAATTGCTAACTTTTCTTGGAATTTTTACAAAGGAACATAATAAAGAAAGGGGCTACAAGAATGAAGGAATCAGTTACAGATAATGCTCCAGAATGGAGATAGTCAGAGCTATTCATTCACCTGACCTTGTGCTATTTACTGGAATAAATTGGCAAGTATGCTTGCAGATAGGGTGGTACAATGGTTAATTTGTGTGTTAACTTGACTGGGCTAAGAGATGCCCAGATAGCTGGTAAAACAATTATTTCTAGGCGTGTCTATTAGGTTGTTTCCAGAAGAGATTAGCATTTGAATGAGTAGAATGAGTAAGAAAATTTCCCCCATCAATTTGAGTGGGTATCGTCCAATCTGTTGTGGGCCCAAATAGAATGAAACTGTGAAGGTAGGGTGAATTTGCTTTCTCTGCTTGAGCTGGAATACCCATCTTCTCCTGCCCTCAGATATTGGTGCTCCTGGTTCTTCAGATTGGGACTTACCCCACTGGCTTTCCTGGGCCTCCAATTTGCAGACAGCAGATCATGGGATTTCTCAGCCTCCATAGTCATGTGAGTCAATCTCTAATAATACATTATCTATCTATCTATCTATCTATCTATCTATCTATCTATCTATCTAATATATCTATATCTATATCTATATCTATATCTATATCTATATCTATATCTATATCTATATCTATATCTATATCTATATCTATCTATATATCTTCTATATCTACTAGTAATCTGTTTTTCTAGTTCTGTTTTTCTGGAGAACCATGACCAATACAGCAAGGAAAAGAAAAATGAATAGATTGTCAGATGTGGAGAGCAGCTACAGCATTTGGACAGGTTCAAGCCTCAGACTGACTTGTGGAAAAGCCACATACAAGTCCCAGCTTGGAAGGCAAAGCCCTCCCAGCATAATTATAGCCAAAGGCTATGGCTGTAAGCTTGACCTTATAGTCCAACCCTGCAGTCCTAGGTAGCTAAGGGATGTGGGCTGCAGGGGGTGCAGCAAGTGCTGCCTAAACAAAGCTTGATAGAGTTCAGAGAATGGCAACAACAGGAAAGAAGCAGATTTGAAACTCACAAGAACATTGTAAACATCTTGCCCTTGTTTTGTTTTGTGTGATCTGACTATAAAATAAAGCTTCGGCTTACAGACTGTGTCACTGTTTCCTCATCCAGGCACAGTGATCTACCTGGTCCCAACTGTATTCTCTTGTCTGTTTTCTTTAATTCTTCACCACCCCTCCTCAGGTTCACCACTGGCCGTGCTGGATGCAGTTCAGTCAGATTGGAAATCAGTATATTGTTCCTATTTTATTTTTCCTAAGCTCTCCTACCTGAGGCCTCACATTTTAAAATATAGAGTATGCATCTGATCCAGGTACATTTGAATCAGGTACAGTTTATGGAATGTGGGATAGAAGTGAATAATTATAGAAGCAAATTTAAAAGATTAATAAGCTACTCCTTTGCATCTACTTAATTAATAAATATAAATATATAATAGCAGCCTATTGACAAACATTAAAAACTTCTAAATATATGGAGAATAGTATCCTCTGCTTATGGACAGGTAGAATGACTATTATAAAGATGTCAGTTGTTCCCAAATCAGTTTATATGTTCAGTATATTAATCATAATTTCAGAATACTTTTATTATTTTTAAAAATCTTTATTGTTGAAAGCATTACATATGCCTCTCTTTACCCCCCATTGACCTCCTACTAGCCCACCCCTGCCCCCTGCCCCCTGCCCCAGGCCTTCACCACCCTATTGTCTATGTACCCTGAATTATGCATATATGCATCAAAGTCTTTGGTTAACCTCTTCCCTCCCACCCACCCCTGCCTTCCCTCTGAGATTCTGCAGTCTGTTCTATGCTTCTATGTCTCTGGATCTATTTTGTTCATCAGTTTATTCATTAGATTCCACACATAAGTGAGATCATGTGATACTTGTCTTTCTCTGATTGGCTTATTTCGCTTACATAATACTCTCCAGGTCCCTCCATGGTGTCTCAAAGAGTAAGAGATCCTCCATTTTTACTGCTGCATAGCGTTCCATAGTGTAAATGTACCAAGCTTTTTTATCCACTCATTTACTGATGGGCACTTGGGCTGTTTCCAAATCTTAGCTATTGTAAATTGTGCTGCTAATAACATAGGGGTGCATGCTTTTTTTCTGATTGGTGTTTTGGGTTTCTTAGGATATATTCCTAGAAGTGGGATCACTGGGTCAAAAGGAAGTTCCATATTTAATTTTTTGAGGACACGCCATATTGTTTTCCATAATGGTTATACCAGTCTGCATTCCTACCACCAGTGTACTAGGGTTCCCTTTTCTCCACATCCTCACCAGCATTTGTCATTTGTTGAAAGGTGTGAGGTAATACCTCATTGTCATTTTATTTTGCATCTCTCTGATGATCAATGACTTTGAGCATTTTTTCATATGCCTATTGGCCATCTGTATGTCCAATTTGGAGAAGTGTCTATTTGCCCATTTTTAATTGGATTGTTTGTCTTCATTTTGTTAAGTTGTATGAGTTTCTTATATGTTTTGAATATTAAACCTTTATCAGATGTATCATTGCCATATATGTTCTCCCATATAGTGGGCTCCCTTTTTGTTTTGTTGATGACTTCTTTTGCTGTGCAGAAGCTTTTATTTTGATGTAGTACCATTTGTTTATTTTCTCCTTAGTTTCCCTTGCCACAAATGTATCAGTAAACATGTTGCTACGAGAGATGTCTGAGATTTTGCCGCCTATGGTTTCTTTTAGAATTTTTATGATTTCATGACTTACATTTAAGTCTTTTATCCATTTTGAGTTTATCCTTGTGTATGGTATAAGTTGGTGGTCTAGTTTCATTTCTTTGCATATTTCTGTTCAATTTCCCCAACACAATTTATTGAAGAGACTGTCTTTACTCCATTGTATGCTCTTGCCTCTTTTGTCAAATACTAATTGAGCGAAATGGCTTGGGTATATTTCTGGGGTCTCTGTTCTGTTCCATTGATCTATATGCCTGTTCTTGTGCCAGTACCAGGCTGTTTTGATTCCAGTGGTTTTGTGGTACAACTTGATATCTGGTATTATGATTCTTCCACGCTTGTTCTTCTTTTTCAAGATGGCTGTAGCTCTTCGTTGTTGTTTTTTTTTTTGTTCCATATAAATTTTTGGAGTGTTTGTTCTATATCTGTGAAATATGCAGTTGGTATTTTAATAGGGATTGCATTGAATCTATAGATTGCTTTGGGTAGTATGGACATTTTAATGATGTTAATTTTACCAATCCATGAGTATGGTATATTCTTCCACTTGTTTATATCCTCCTTTATCTCTTTTTTTATCGTCCTGTAGTTTGCTGAGTACAAGCCTTTTACCTCTGGTTAAGTTTATTTCTAAGTCTCTTAATTTTTTTGTTGCAGTGGTAAATGGGATTGTTTGTTTAGTTTCTCTTTCTAAGAATTCATTATTGGTGTATAAAAAAGCCATTGATTTCTGGGTATTAATTTTGTATCCTGCTAAACTGCCAAATTCATTTATTAAATCTATTAGTTTTTTTCCTGTGTGGAGTCTTTAGGGTTTTCTATGTATAATATCATGTCATCTGAGAATAATGAGAGTTTTATTTCCTCCTTTCCAATTTGGATGCCTTTATGTTTTCTTCTACTGATTCCGGTGGCTAGAAATTCCAGTACTGTCCTATATAATAAAAGACTAATATGCAAATTGTCCCCTTGATTGGGAGTTTGACTGGGAGTTGGACCAGGGGATGGGGCCAGCCTGTCAACCACCCATGACCCCTCCCCCTGGCTGGCCCCGCCACTGACAGCCCCTCCCCCCCTGGATCGGGGGTGAGGCCAGCCCACCAACCGCCCACAGCCCCTCCCACCACCCGGCCTGATAGACCCCAATTGAGGCAGGCTGGCTAGATACCACCTGTGCACGAATTCGTGCCCTGGGCCTCTAGTATTGAATACTAGTAAGAGTGGTGAAAGTGGACATCTATGTCTTGTTCCTGTTCTTAGGGGAAATGGTTTTAGCTTTTGCCCATTGAGTATGATGTTCGCTGTAGGTTTGTCATCTATGGCCTTTATTATGTTGAGATATGCTCCCTTTATTCCCACTGTGCTGATAATTTTTATCAAAAATGGGTGTTGGATTTTGTCAAATGCTTTTTCTGTATCTATTGATGTGATCATGTGATTTTTGTCTTTCAATTTGTTTATGTGATGTATCACATTTATTGATTTGGGAATATTGTACCAGCCTTGCATCCCTAGAATAAATTCCACTTGGTCATGGTGTATGATCTTTTTAATATATTGCTGGATCTGATTTGCTAATATTTTGTTGAGGATATTAATATCTATATATATCAGGGACAGTGGCCTGTAATTTTCTTTCTTTGTAGTGTCTGGCTTTGGAATTAAGATAATGCTGACCTCATAAAAAGAGCTCTGAAATGTTCCTTCCTCTTGGATTTTTTGAAATAGTTTGAGGAGACTAGGTGCTAGTTCTTCTTTGAATGTTTGGAAAACTCCCCTGTGAAGCCATCCAGGCAAGGACTTCAGTTTGCTAGGAGTTTTTGATTACTGCTTCTATTTCCTCAGTTGTTATTGGCCTATTTAGGTTTTCTGATTCTTCCTGATTCAGTTTTGGAAGATTGTATTTTTGTAGTAATTTGTCCATTTCATCCACATTGTCCAGCTTGTTGGCCTATAGTCGTTCGTGGTATTTTCTTACAATCCTTTGTATTTCTGTGGTGTCAGGTGTTACTTCACCACTTTCATTTCTGATTTTATTTGTTTGGGTCCTCTCTCTTTGTTTCCTGATGTGTCTGGCTAAAGGTTCATCAATCTTGTTTATTTTTTCAAAGAACCAGTTCTTGGTTTCATTGATTATTTTATATTACTTTTTTTAGAATCTATGTAATTTATTTCTGTTCTATTATTTCCTTCCTTCTCCTTACTCTGAGCTTTTCTTGTTGTTCTCTTTCTAATTCTGTAAGTTGTAGGGTTAAATAGCGCATTAATAATTTTTCTTTTTTTAATATATATTTTATTGATTTTTTACAGAGAGGAAGGGAGAGGGATAGAGAGTTAGAGACATCGATGAGAGAGAAACATCGATCAGCTGCCTCCTGCACACCTCCTACTGGGGATGTGCCCTCATCCCAGATACATGCCCTTGACTGAAATCGAACCTGGGACCTTTCAGTCCGCAGGCTGACGCTCTATCCACTGAGCCAAACCGGTTAGGGCAATTTTTCTTGTTTTTTGAGGTAGGCCTGTAGTGCAATAAACTTCCCTCTCAGGACTGCTTTTGCTGTGTCCCAAAGGTTTTGGGTTGTGTGCTCATTTGTTTCCAGGAAGTTTTTGATTTCTTTCTTGATCTCATTCATTGTTTAATAACATGCTATATTTAGCCTCCACGTGTTTGAATGTTTTTGAGTGTTTTTACTATAGTTGATTTCTAATTTAATTCTATTGTGATCTGAGAAGATGCTTGTTATGATTTTAGCCTTCTTGAAATTATAGAGACTTGTTTTGTGTTCTAACATGTGGTCTATCTTTGAGAATGATGCATGTGCACTTGAGGAGAATGTATATTCTGCAGTTTTGGAGTGAAATGTTCTGTCAATGTCAATTAAATCTATCTGATTCAGTGTGTCATTTAGAGTCACTGTTTCCTTGTTAATTTTTATCTGGAAGATCTATCCAGTGATGTCAGCAAGGTGTTAAAGTTTCCTACTATGACTGTATTGCTGTTGATCTCTCCTGTAAAGTCCTTCAGAAGTTTTTTTTTTTTTTTAAATACATTTAGGTACTTCTATATTGGGTGCATGTATGTTTACCAGGGTTATATCCTCCTGTTGGATCAATCCCTTTAATATCATGTAGTGACCTTTGTTGTCTCTTGTGATGGCCTTCATTTTGAAGTCTATTTTGTCAGATATGAGCATTGCTACCCCAGCTTTTTTTTTTTTCAATTTTTATTTGCATGGAAAATTTTTTTTTCTATCCCTTCACTCTCATCCTGTGTGAGTCTTTTATTCTGATGTGCGTCTCTTGTAGACAGTATATAGTTGGGTCATGTTTTTGTATCCATTCAGTCACCCTGTATCTTTTGATTGGAGCATTTAATACATTTACATTTAAGGTTAATATTGATAGGTCATTATTTATTGCTAATTTAATTTTGTATGCCTACATTTCTCTCTCTCTCTCATTTTTTCTTCTCATTACAGCAGTCTCTTTAGCATTTCTTGCAGTGCTGGTTTGGTGGTGATAAAATCCTTTAGCCTTTTTTTTTAAATCTGGGAAGCTCTTTTTTCACCATCTATTTTGAGTGATAGCCTTGCTGGATATAGTAATCTTGGTTTCAGATCCTTGCTTTTGATTACCTTGATTACTTCATGCCATTCCCTTCTGGTGTGTAGAGTTTCTGATGAGAAATCAGCTGATAGCTTTATGGGAGCTTCTTTGTAGGTAACAAATTGCTTTTCTCTTGCTGCCTTTAAGATTCTCTCTTTGTCTTTACTTTTTGGCATTTTAATTATGATGTGTCTTGGTGTGGGCCTGTTTGAGTTCTTCTTGCTTGGGAGTCTCTATGCCTCCTGGACTTGTGTGACATTTTCCTTAACCAGGTTAGGGACGTTTTTTGCTATTATTTCTTCAAACACGTTCTCTATCTCTTGCTCACTTTCTTCTCCCTCTGGTACTCCTATGATGTGAACATTGTTACATTTCATGTTGTCCAACAGCTCCCTTAAGCTGTCCTCCTGTTTTTAATTGTGTTTTTTTTCCTTATTCGTTTTCTGATGTCATAATTTTTATACCCTGTCTTCTAATTCATGGATCCAATCCTCAGCTTCCTCTCATCTGCTGTGTATTCCTTCCATTGTGTTCTTTATTAGTGCTATGTCATTCTTCATTTCTGACTGGCCATTTTTTCATAGTTTCTCTATCTTTTCTCATGCTCTTGAGAATCCTTGTAATTATAATTCTGAACTCTATAACTGATAATTTATCTCCATTTCATTTATCTCTTCTTCTGGAGAATTCTCTTGTTCTTTCATTTGGGACTTTTTTTTTATTGTCTCCCCATTTTGGCCTGCCAGTTTGGGTTTGTTTCTATGTATTAGGTAGATCTGCTATCACTCCCAGTTCCTAGTGCAAGACAATGTCAAACACTGTTTATAACTGGCCCTGAGTACCATTCAGAGCTATCAGCAATCCATAGTTTGTGGCTCTGTCTGCTGGGGCTGGGTGCCTTTGGAAAGGATCAAGATGTGCAGCAAGGTCTGCTTTTCCTAGCCTGGGGACCCAAATTAGATCAGGCAAAGACTCAAAGCCTTCAGAGACTCACCTCTGCCTACTGTCTGGTTGTTATTCAGTCTTGATTAGTCTCATGCTATTGACCACAGCAAGGCATAGACTTCACCAGGTGAGGCGAGAGGTTTTCCCCAGGCAAAAGCTTCCTGGATGGTAGAGATCTACTGGAGAAAGAAGTCCTCTGCAGTATGAGGAAATGATTCAGCACAGGAATCCAGGGTGGCTGCCCTCTGAGCTCTAACCTCAGAACCCCCAGCCTTAGATTCTCCTCACACAGCTCTAGTTCATTCTGCCCTCCCTCTGCCAGAGCCCAAGGTGAGTGGCTGCACATGAAATTTTGAGTGTTGGCGCTTTAAGAGAGTGCCTATATTTCCAGCCATCTCTCCCTGCTTTTCACAGCCAGATGTTATGTTGGCACCTTTCTCAGTTCTGGTGCTCTGGGCTGGGGAGCCACGCTTGGGGTTTAGACCCCAGAGTTCTTAGTGGGAACCCCCCACAGCTGAGATATCCCTCTGGAACTTCAGCTGCTGTCTGTGGGAGCCTGGCCAGCCCTTTGGCACCTCCACACTTCCTACCAGTCTCATTATGGTCTCCAGTTATCAAGGTTCTTTTTGGTTCTCTGATTGCGTGATTTTTTTTCTCCCCTGTCTTCTAATTCACGGATCCAAGGAGTCATAGCAGATGCTTGTTATCAGGGTTCTCTCCAGCTAGTCTTCAGTTGATAATTCAGGATGGTTTTTCTTCATGTTAGTTGTAATTCCAGTTTGGTCCTGGGAGAGTGTCAGTATCTTCCCCTTACTCTGCTGCCATTTTTGAACTCTGATACTCGTGGACCTTTAAAATGGATGGTTGATGGCACAGAATTAGTCTTCCATCACTGTATATGACCAATTGTGATGGAATCTACTGCAGCCCAAACTGTGATTCTTTTGCTTCACCTCTGATCTTTTCCCTTTCTCCATTATGTTGCCTATCTAAACCATTTGTTCAAATTAGGGTTCCTAAATCTCCTTTTACTTATTATGGGCTGGAGTTCTTTTATATTTTGCTAGAAAGGCAAATACCATTTTTAGATGTGGCAAACTGGAAAACCAAGTTTGGGTGATTGAGATTGTGATCTACTCCTCCATATACCATTGCCTTGTATTCCAAGTTTTTGCTAAACAGAGATGAGGTCTGGAAAACTGTGACCTTAACCCAAGGATACTTGGAGCAGAGAGAGAGAGAGAGAGAGAGAGAGAGAGAGAGAGAGAGAGACATCAGTGATGAGAGAGAAGCACCCCCATCCCTCACTGGGCATCGAGCCCAATACCTGCGCATGTGTCCTAACCAGGAATCAAACCATGACCTCATGGTTCATAGGTTGACACTCAACCACTGAGCCAAACCCACCAAGCAAGTTATGTGTTTTAAGTGTTAATAGTTAAGGGTCTTGATGGCCTGATGTCTATCCTATATCAGTCAACAAATATTTATTAAATCCAGAATATTCACCCAGCTGGCTTCTGAACAATTGCAGTGAGTGAGGCTGAGGTCAGTTTGTAGATAAAATTGGCTGGGGCAAATCATGCTGGAACTCACTAGGAAAGCCTTAAGGGCATCTTTTCTCTTTTGTGCATTTTTTATTCTTTTGTGGAGAGAAAGCTGAAGACAAAGTAGGCATCTGGCCAATTTCTTCAGAAGTCTCTAGATGAAGGAGGCTAACATCCTTGCTGTCAAGCAATTATTCCTGGGCTCAGACACTGGGGAGCTGCTTCCACAAACTTCTCTCAACTGAACTTTCTGTGATCTGTTGAAAGAGGCAGAAATTGCTGGGGCCTGAAGAGACGACAGTTCAGTGTGCCGTAACAAGACCCCAAGACACTTGGCAGAATCTCACTCCACAGTAATCACTCCCTCAAAGGGCTGGCAATGCTCAAAGGGATCACACTTGCTTCTCCCAGGACAATATATCAGTGTCATTGTGAATGTAGAGAATGCCAAACAAAAAGAAGACCCAAAGCCAGAGATGGCAATGGACTGGGGAGGCTCACAGCCTTCTGGACATTGAGGCCGACTTAGCCATCCCACTAGAGAGAGGGTCAGATGAGCCAAAGGCTATCGGAACAATGTCACTAGCTGAGGCTCTGGAGACACAGTTTTCGCTACTGCACTAGTTCTCAAAGTGTAATCCTCAGACAAGACGTATCAGGCTGCCTAGGGAATTGTTGCAGTCAAGGTTTCAGGCTCCATCCTTGGACCTACTGAATCAGAAACTCTGGGGGTGGGGCCAAGCAACATTGCAATGTTTTAACATGTGATTCAGATGCCCGCTGAAGTTTGGTAACACACCTGTGGTTGTTTCTTTTTGAAAATTACCAAACACACAGTGGGAGGAGGTGAGCCATCTATCAGCTGTAACGCTCAGGGGAAAAAACAAAAACAAAAAAACGGCTTCTCTTTGCATTCATTTAAGTTTATGGTTCATTCTTTGAGTTCTAGGATGAGACCCTGATGATCACCTCTCACCCTAACCCACCCCCAGGTTGGTCAGATTCAATCTAATTCCATCATCTATGGAACGTCTTGTATGTGCTGCAGATTTTTTAGAGACCACATAAGAAAGAAAACTAAACATTAACCTTAATGTGTGAGTTAAGAACTATAAACAGAGTGCCTAGAAACCACCAAGAGGGGAAGGGTTTTAACAACAGGATCAAATCTAAATGTTAAGCATGGTATTACAGATTCCTTGCAGACTGGTCCTCTGCAAAGAATCTGTAATACCGGGATAACATATTTCCCTTTGTGAAATGTCATATATCTATATCTATCTGCCAATGATAACATACTTTCCTTTGATTCTAAGATGCACATTTTTCCTATTTTAGTGTTTCTGAAGTTCAGATGCATCTTACAGTTGACAGTAAGTTTAATATGGTTTATTGTGCTTGACCAAAAAAAAAAAAAAAAAGAGGAAAAAAAATCTAACAATTACTAGGTAGTTTACTCTTTTTAGTAAATGACAACTTACAAGTGAAATATATTAACAACTAGAGGCCCAGTGCACAAAATTCATGCACTTGGGGGGAGGGTCCCTCAGCCTGGCCTGTGCCCTCTCACAGTCTGGGAGCCCTTGGGGGAGCGGGCCTAATCTGTCAGTCGGACATCTATACTGCTGTCGCAGAGGCAGAAAGGCTCCCACCACCGCCGCTGTGCTCGCCAGCTGTGAGCCCAGCTTCTGGTTGAGTGGCGCTCTTCCTGTGGGAGCACACTGATCACCAGGGGGCAGCTCCTGCATTGAGCGTCTGCCCCCTGGTGGTCAGTGTGTGTCATAGCAACCGGTCGTTCTGCTGTTTGGTTGATTTGCATATTAGCCTTTTATTATATAGGACTAGAGGCCCGGTGCACGAAATTCGTGCACGGAGGGGGGTTGTCCCTCAGCCCAGCCTGTACCCTCTCCAATATGAGACCCCTTGAGGGATGTCCGACTGCCTGTTTAGGCCCGATCCCAGTGGGATCGGGCCTAAACAGGCAGTCGGACATCCTTCTCACAATCCAGGACTGCTGGCTCCCAACTGCTTGCCTGCCTGCCTTCCTGATTGGCCCTAACCGCTTCTGCCTGCCAGCCTGATCACCCCCTAACCACTCCGCTGCCAGCCTGATTGATGCCTAACAGCTCCCCTGCCAGCCTGTTTGCCCCCAACTTCCCTCCTCTGCCGGCCTGGTCACTCCTAACTGCCCTCTCCTGGAGGGTTGATCACCTCCAACTGCCCTTTCTTGCAGGTCTGGTCCCTCTCAACTGCCCTCCCTTGCAGGGCTGATCCCTCACAACTGCCCTCCCTTGCAGGCCGGGTGCCTCCCAACTGCCCTCTCCTGCTGGCCTTCTTGTGGTGGCCATCTTGTGTCCACATGGGGGCAGGATCTTTGACCACATGGGGGCAGCTATATTGTGTGTTGCAGTGATGATCAATCTGCATATTATTCTTTTATTAGATAGGATAGAGGCCTGGTACAGGGGTGGGGGCCAACTGGTTTGCCCTGAAGGGCGTCCCAGATCAGGTGGGGTTTCCCTTGGGGTGTGGGGCGGCCTGAGCGAGGGGCCTGTGGTGGTTTGCAGGCCGGCCACGCCCCCTGGTAACCCAAGCGGAGGCCCTGGTATCTGGAATTTATTTTCCTTCTACAATTGAAACTTTGTAGCCTGGAGCAGAGCCAAGCCTGGGGCTCCCTCCGAGGCCGCAGCCATTGTGTTGGGGTTATAATTGAAACTTTGTTGCCTTAAGCAGGTGAGCCCGGCCAAGGTGTGTGGAAAGCTTTGCTTCCCCTGTTGCCGGCGGCAACCCTGGCCTGCTCTCTCAAGCTCCATTCTCCCGCCATTTGTTTGAATTTGTTTACCTTCTATAATTGAAACTTTGTAGCTTGAGTGGAGGCTTAGGCCTGGAAATGGCAGGCGGAAAGCTTGGCCTCCTCTGTTACCTAGGAAACCTTGCTCTCTGTGGCTGTAGCCATCTTGGTTTGGGTTAATTTGCATACTCGCTCTGATTGGATGGTGGGCGTGGCTTGTGGGCGTGGCTTGTGGGTGTGTCGGAGGTATGGTCAATTTGCATATTTGTCTATTATTAGATTAGATAAGCAAGTACTAATGAGTCAGATAATATGCTAAATATTATGTGCACATTTCATTTAATCCCCACAATCAAGCTCTGATGGGGTGCAAGACCAAATTCATTTTCCAGGCAAGGAAATGGGAGAAAGAGAAGTAGCCTGCCCAGGTGTAAGGAATAAGGCAAGCCCCCAAATTCAGGGGTCCTGGTAGAACACAAAGCATACTTGGGAGCCAGGCAGCAAGGCAAATATCTTTACTTTTGCAGAAGGGTGCGCAGCACATGGTCTGGGAGTACACCCACCCTGAGCAGGCCATCTGCTTGGCTTTTTAATCCTGATGCATGTGACCTGTACCTCACTCTTGATTGGAGCTCAGGCGTACAGTCTTTTGTGATTGGCTAATATAAAGGGAGGGGTTGGCCTTTGCCGTTTCAAGATGGCGGCCCTGAGGGAAGTTGCAAGTCATGCGGCCAACATGGTGGCTGCCAAGTCTCGTGAGCCAAACTGGTGGCTGCCTAAACTGTTCTTTGACAGAAAAGGTTACTTGTTTATTCTCACACAAGGTCACAGGCAGGTGAGAAGCAGAGCTGGGATGCAAGTTCAACTATGTTTAACATCAAAGTTCATGGTCTGAATTGCATACATTATACATTCACAGCTCTCTGTCTTTGCTAAACTGTTTCTTCTGCCTGGAAAATATTTCTCTTTCTAAAATTTGATTATCTAAACCAGACAGAATCAAATAGTATTTTTCCTATAAAGATTTCCCGGATCATCTGGGATCTGTGACAACTCTCTCTCTACCCCAAGTTATGGCTTCTGTAACATTGGTTGCCCAAACTCTGATTTGAAAATATAAACTTTCAGTAATCAAACCTTGTAATTCTGAAATTGCACCACAAAGAGGCAGTGGTGTTCTAGCCACTAGGGCTGAACTTGTGGACATAATTACTCTCATGCCTCCACAGATTTATAAACTTGAGCTTCATATACTTCATTTAAAGACAAAATGTAAATCTCTGTTAGAATGGTTACTCAAACAATGTTTTTAAAATATGATATTTAGAATCAGTGTAACAAATAATTTAAATGCAAAAAATGAAGTCAGGGTTTAATTTTGTATTTTTCTCTTAACTTATCCTAATTACCATTAATTTTAAGTGTATTAAAGAAGCATAAAAGAGGAAAATAATTCAGAGTAGGAAGAGAAAAAGTAGTCTATAGACTTTAATCTCAGCCCTCAGACTTGATCGGCTAAACTCCATACCTCCCAGGCCTTCCTAATCAGCCTATAGTTTATGATCATCTCTGCCTTGTTTCTATCTCG
Organism: Eptesicus fuscus; assembly: GCF_027574615.1. Taxonomy (NCBI): domain Eukaryota; kingdom Metazoa; phylum Chordata; class Mammalia; order Chiroptera; family Vespertilionidae; genus Eptesicus; species Eptesicus fuscus. Next base: position 60,635,426 of record NC_072479.1, read on the forward strand.
GGCAAAAATGGCTTTGCAACCTGCCAGATATAACTAGTAGTATTAAAGAAATGATCTTAATTTCATTTCCTGTAACTTAGAGCCCCTGCTTTATTTCTTAACAATAATAGCAGTTGCCTGACACTGAGAGAGCCTCTAATTCCAACCTACTTAAATCAAAAGAAGCCATTTCTCTTTTCAGTTCAGTTAAGGAATAAAATGTTACCTTCCTTGTTTTCCCAAGGCCAGAATAAATGAGCTGTAAATTATGTGTGTGTGTGTGTGTGTGTGTGTGTGTGTGTGTGTGTGTGTGTGTAGATAGATAGATATAGATATGACATTTCACTTATATGTGTTGTATATATAATGGTGTTTGCATATGTGGGAGAGTGTGTGTTTGAAGCAGACAACATGCCACACATTTTAGATTTAAATGAACTTGAGGCTAAATTCCTGATCTTCACTACCTTTAAATTTCTAGCTGCAAGGTTTGGGCAAATTCCTTAATTTATTTGAACCTTATAATATAAAGAAATATCGATATTGTTAGAAGGTATGTTTTTTTTCTCCACTTTTCTAGCTTTAAAGTGGTTGAGTTTATATCATCAATGCAAGAATTCTCTAATTTAAGCTTCAGATAATATTTTATTTAAATCCACTAATTGAAATTTTTAAGTGAAAAAAACATGTTATCTCAACAGATGCAGAATTGCATTCAATAAAATTTAGTTCTTATTTATTAGTAAGGCCTTAGCAAACTGGGAATAATAGGAAACTTTGTTAACATGATAGAGTAAATACTAAGCCTACAGTAAACTTTTGCTTAAAGAATATGTTTTAGAAATTTGTCTTCAATTAAAATAAGAAAGGATGGCCACTTTACCTTTTATAACTTAACTAGAGGCCTGGTGCATGAATTCATGCACGGGTGTGGTTTGTCAGTGTGGCCTGCGGGGATTGGGCCGAAATCAGCAGCCCAACACCACCTGCTGCTCCTCCCTGCTGCTCCTGCTCATCCTGGCCCTGCTGCGCCTGCCGCGGGCTCGCTCCCAGTCAGTCCTGATCGGGAAAGGCTCGTGCCACTGCATCGGCACTTGCCAGCCATGAGCCCTGTGTCTGGGGCCCATCTCGAAGGGGATGGGGGCGGGCAGGACTGATCGGCCCTCCAGGCAGGTGGTGGGATGCCCTTGCTGGCCTGGTATCCAAATCCGTCCAGCTGACATTAGCACTGGTTGTTGGGAGCCACCTGGCGGTCATTTTTATATTGTTTCTTCTTTGTGGAGCATCTAGGGAGGGGTAGTGCCCTAGGCTGACTTCCAGGAGGCCAGTGGCACTGTTGGGATGGTGCTGGTGGTGCTGGTCTGTGGGTGCATAGCCCATTCTCCAGAGATTGCACCTGCAGGACTACTGAGGGAGGGAGTGGCTGTCACTGGGCTCGTAGGCTGCTGGGTCAGTCAGCTGAATGGCACTCCCACTGTGGGAGTGCACTGACCACCAGGGGGCAGCTCCTGCATTGAGCAAATTCCCCCTGGTGGTCAGTGTGTGTCATAGCAACCACTTGTTTGGTCATTTGATTATTCATTTGCTTAGGCTTTTATATATATATATATGTTAGAGGCCCAGTGCACAAAATTCGTGCATGGGGGGTGGGGTGTCCCCTGCACCCTCTCCAATCTGGGACCCCTCAGGGGATGTCCAACTGCTGGTTTAGGCCCGATCCACAGGATCGGGCCTAAACTGGTGGGATCAGGCCTAAACTGGCAGTTAGACATTCCTCTCACAATCCTGGCCTGCTGGCTCCTAACTGCTCACCTGCCTGCCTGCCTGATCACCCCTAACTGCCCACCCCCCCTGCTGGCCTGATCACCCCTAACCACCTCTGCCTGCTGGCCTGATTGCCCCTAACTGCCCCCCTACTGGCCTGGTCGCCTCTAACTGCCCCCTCTGCCAGCCTGGTTGCCCCTAACTGCCTCTGCCTGCCCGCCTGGTTGCCCCTCACTGCCCCCCTGCTGGCCTGGTCACCTCCAACTGCCCCCCCCCACCCCCGCTGGCCTGGTTGCCTCTCACTGCCCCAACTGCCAGCCTGGTTGCCCCCAACTGCCCTCCCCTGCCAGCCTGGTCGCTCCTCACTGCCCCCTGCCAGTCTGGTAGCCCCTAACTGCCCCCCCTGCCAACCTGGTTGCCCCTAACTGCCCCCCTCCTGGCCTGGCCGCCCCTCACTGCCCTCCCCCCCCCGCCAGCCTGGTCACCCCATGCAGCCTGCTGTTCGGTCATTTGGTCATCCCTCACTGCCCCTCCTGCTGGCCTCTTCGCCCCACACAGCCTCCTGTTTGGTTGACTGGTTGTTTCAGTCATCATGGTCACTGCCTTTTTATATATATAAATATTGTATTGAAAGTCCCAGTTGATGCAATAAGACAAGGAAATAAAATAAAGTAAAATGTAAGAACTGGAAAGAAAGAGGAGACAAGGTTAGTTATTATTTGAAGATGATGTGCTTATCTGTATAGAAAAATCCTGTAGAATCTACAGATAAACCAAAATATATTCAAATTCATCACATGTGCTTTACTCTTCAGAAAAATGCATGAAGCATGGTATATTCATACAGTAGAAGACTATATCAACTACATCAATTCACTACATCAATTGAGTGAATTATTTCTACAGATCAACCTGGATAAATTTCTGAAACATGTTGAATGAAAATAAAGCTAATTTCAGAATGTTTCATAGAGTGAGAGATATTTATCAAGTTTAAAAACATAGGTATATATGTAGTAAAAATACAAAACCATGTATGATGAAGTGTATTAGTTTCTATCACAGTAGAAGAAATTACTGCAATTTTAGCAAACTGAAGCAATAAGCAACACCTATTTGTTATTTCAAGGTTCTGTAGGTCAATTAGAATCTCAGTAGGCAGAAATCGAGGTATCAGCAGGGCTGCAGTCCTTTCTGGAGGTTCTGGGGATGAGTCACGTCCAAGCTCAGGTGGACAGCAGAATTCAGTTTCTTTTTTTTTTTTTAATTTCTTTACTGATTAAGGTATCACATATTTGTCCTCATCCCCCCATTCCCATCCCACCCCCCTCCCCACACATCCCCCACCCCCCTGTTGTCCTTAACCGCCGGTTAGGCTCATATGCCTGCACACAAATCCTTTGGTTGATCTACCCCTTTACCCCTACCCTTCCCTACTCTCCCCCCGAGGCCCGACAGTCTGATCCATGCCTCCTTGTTTCTGGGTCTGTTCTTGTTCATCAGTCTATGTTGTTCATTATTTCCCCTAGATGAGTGAGATCATGTGCTATTAGAAATACACTTATAAGAACCGAAAATGAGACAAGCAATAATGGTTATGGTGACAGGCAAATGAATCAGTGTGTAGTGAGTTTCTTTCTGGGCCAACAGTTCTTTTGAGACCCAATTTCAATGTCCAACAGTTCCTTATGTGTACATGTCAGCACTGACATTTCAGTTCTGGATGTTGGACAAATGGTGGTAATGCAGGTCCGACTCTGTCTGGTTTGGTCCTGGGCAATCTGCAGTGATGCACAGCTGCTAACTGCTAGTATGGGAAGGCCACATCAGCGTCTTCCATCTCTGGACTGCTTCTCTTCTGTCTTCATGGCTGGAGTAGTCCTGTCGATTCCTCTCTTGCTGGAATCCACATGGTCTCGGAGTTGTTTTCTGAAAATATACAAACATATTCTCAACCAAAAGTTAATAAAGGAATATTTTCTATAAATTTGACTGGGGATCCTTTTTCAATTTTTGCCCAAATGATTTTCCTCTGGCTTGTTTTGTCACCTTGTGTGTTTTTCATGGGTGTCTTGCTTTTAGCCTTACAATTAATTTTCTAAAGTATTAATTTTCTAGATGTAATTTACTTACAGGATATTTTTCCTTACATGATATTCCTCTACTATCCCCTCATTTTTTGATTTAAATAGAATTCAGTTTCTTGAAATTGTAGGACTGAGGACGCTGTTTCTTTGTTGGCTATCATGTGGGGTCTGGGCTTTGCTCCTAGAAGCTGGTCGTATGACTTCTCATGCTTTCTGTATGTCCTTCCTCAAGCAACTGTGGGTCAAATCTTCTCATGGTTTGAATCTCTTTGACTTCCATTTCTGCCACATCTCTCTCACACCAATGGGAATTCTCTGCTTTTAAGGACTCATGTGATTAAATTGGACCCATCTAGATAACCCAGGATAATTTCCATTTTTTTCCTTTATTGATTAAGGTATTACAAATGTGACCTTATTCCCCCATTGTCCCTCCATCCCCCCAGTCCTGACCTCACCCTCTGCGTCCATCTCCATTTTTAAGTCTTTAACCTTAATGACATCTACAGGTCCCTCTTGCCACATAAAGTAATATAATCACAGGTTCCAAAGAGTAGGGAGTGGACATCCTTAGGGGGCCATTCTGTTTATCATAGGAGGCTATGTTTGACTTTAAGGAAGTGGTTATCTATGGGTAGAAGAAAGGATGAGCTAATGGTATAAAGAAGACTTCAAATCTATAATGTCCCATTTTTTAAAATGAATCAAAGCAAATATGGTAAAAGTTAAAATTGCTAAGTATGCATGATATAGTGGAGGTTCTTTATATTTTCAAGTCTTTATTCATGTTTGAAAAATTACATAATATAAACATTTTTTAAAAATAAGCAACAGCCGAAACCGGTTTGGCTCAGTGGATAGAGCGTCGGCCTGCGGACTCAAGGGTCCCAGGTTCGATTCCGGTCAAGGGCATGTACCTTGGTTTCGGGCACATCCCCAGTGGGGGGTGTGCAAGAGGCAGCTGATCGATGTTTCTCTCTCATTGATGTTTCTAACTGTCTATCCCTCTCTCTTCCTCTCTGTAAAAAATCAATAAAATATATTTTTTAAAAAAGCAACAAAAAACATTGGAAAATACAGAAAATGGTGTTTTATGCATCTCAGGGTTGTAGAGCAAATTCATACTGGTTTCAGAGATCATTAGTAAACCATAGAGATGCTTCAGAAGAGTGGTTGATGCAGAAATGATAGCCAGGTAATACAATTATTACTTTAATATACTTGGGTGTGAGAAAATGAGAGAATTTAGTCAATAGCTATAGGGTATTTGGAACTGGGAAATTATTTTTAGAAAAAACAATGTTATGACAAACACACAAATGGAGAAAATAGTTTGAATGTGCTATGTTCTAAACACAAAGCGAGAAGAAAAATATCAATGAGAGAAATAACAAGTTTGAGGGAACTAGGTCCCAGAGGAAGCAGAATGAAATAATATCTAAAGCACAGGTGGAGGCATTTGTCTTGGATTGAGATGGAACATCTCCTGTAGTATATTAGCTCAGGCTGCCATAACAAAATACCATAAACGGAGTGGTGAAGATTGACAGGAAGCAGCTTCTCTGGTCTCTTCTTATCAGGGAGCTAATCCCATCATGGGGCCCCACCCTCATGACCTCAGGTAAACCTAATTATCGCCCAAAGGCCACATTTCAAATACCATAACATTGGGGGTAAAGACTACAGCATATAAATGTGTGTGTGTGTGTGTGTGTGTGTGTGTGTGTGTGTGTGTGTGTGTGTGTGGGGGGAGAGGGCGGCACAATTTAGTCCATAGCTTGTACCACACTGAAGGAGGGAGTAAAAATAGTTGTTTGTATACAGGGGTATCTGATCACAGGCAGGAAGATAGGTAAACATGTGGTTATATATTGGCCACAAAAAATGCATAGAGTGAAATCTTCAAACTCTTAATCTATAGCAAAAAGAAAAGACAAATAGCAAGGTAAGGGGAACAATGAGAACTCTGGCATACTGTGGAAAAGAAAGTCAAAATTAGGAAGGAAAGAAACATACCATATGGATGGACACTGTTGCTTACCTATTTTATTGTTATTGTACCCTTTTACTTACTAACAACTCTAACTTTATTTAGATACCTGGTACCAGGGGTATTTCACTATTGTCTAAACCATTCATGAAATTCTGCCCACCTTTGCCAGATACTAAGTGTCCCAGTCTTTCTTGCAGCTAACAGTAGCCAATGAGTGCAAAGGGAACCCTCTGGTGGAATAGTCTTTGCTCTCTTCTCTAATTTGGACATGATGTATGAGAATGTGATACTAGGAGGTACAGGAGCCTTAATGAGACTATGAGGGAAAGAGCAAAAAATTACAGTCACATTGAATCAATAACTTGACTTTATCAAGTTAATGTGAAACCAAAACCCAAATCTCATACCCCCATACTTCTTCTTTTTTTTTTAATCCTCAAGGATACATTCTTATTGCTTTTTTCTTCTAGAGAGAGAGAGAGAAAGGAATGGAGAGAGAGAGAGATAGAGATAGAGATAGAGAGAGAGAGAGAAAATCATTGATGTGAGAGAGAAGCACAACCGGGGATTGAATCCACAACCTAGGTAGGTGCCCTGACCATGAATCCAACTCACAACGCTTTTTGGTGTATGGGACAATGCTCCAACCAACTGAGTTATCTGGCCAGGGCCCCCCATAGTTATTCTTAAGTGAAAATAAACATTCTTATGAGTTAAATTATGGCTATTTAGTTTTTTTCTTACTTTCATCCAAATGCATCATTACTGACATGCAATGCAAACATAGAAGAAGAAAACAAACTAGGAGAAAAATAAACTAAAAAATTTCAAATTATTTGCTTATGCTTCTTTTGATAGAAATATGTAATATGAACATTTCTTTAAAACGGGTTGGGAGGAAAGATAAAATGATAAAAATTGGGATTGGAGAAAAAGTCAGACAAAATAGTAAAGTAAACCAAATAAGGCCTGGAAAAAAAATCAGCATTATCAAATATGTAAATTCGCAATACCTAATCCTATTTAATAAAAGCCTAATATGCTAAGTGTCCAGTCATCTGTTCAACCAATCAAAGCATAATATGCTAATGATATGCTAAGGCCACTCAACCGCTCACTATGACATGCACTGACCACCAGGGGGCAGACGCTCCAACCAGTAGGTTAGCTTGCTGCTGGGGCCTGGCCAATCGGGACTGAGCAAGACAGGCTGGACACGCCCTGGAGCCCTCCCACGGTCCCTCCCCGGCTGGCCAACCTCCCAAGTCCCTCCCCGGCCCCCATCATGCACCAGTGGGGTCCCTCGGCCTGGCCTGTGCCCTCTTGCAATCCGGGACCACTCGGGGGATGTTGGAGAGCCAGTTTCGGCCCAAACCCGCAGGCCAGGCTGAGGGACCCCACTGGTGCATGATTTTGAATTCGTGCACGAGGCCTCTAGTAATAATATAATAGGCATGTACTGAAACAATATCATCAGGGACTTTTACATCTGGAAACTACTAATTAGGTAATTTGGACCAATACACATTTTAAAAAACAAAAAGCTGAACAGCATATTTTTAAGATGTGCTCTGAAGATATCTGAAAGCTAAGAAAGCAGTGAAGAATTATGGAGCCATCCTCCCAAAGAAAATCCAGGGAAGTAAGCTCAGCATTTGGGGCTCTCTTTTCCCCATTGGGGCATCTTTAAGAGGTGGTTGAAAATATGAGAAGTTATTTTGACAGTTTCCTAAAGTTAATGGGAAAAACGGATTTCAGGGACCACCAGGGTGTGGGTAGAACCTCAAAGGACAACACCCTGAAGTAAAGTCGGATTGGAAGCAGGCTTGCTTGGCATGGGCTGAAACCCATCTTCATCTCAGCCCCTGCAGTTACATAGAATGATCCAGAACTGATGATGCCCATGGTACTCTGAGTAAAGCAAGGGAAAATTCTCTCTGGATGAAGAAACTACAATCCAGAGTCTTGAGTGATTTCCATAATTTCATAATAATATCCTGTTTTTAATAAAAAAAATAATAATATGGGGAAACAAAATCTAGAGAAGTTGGAAATAGACCCAGATACACTACTTTAAAATTTAAACTATTTATGGAGACTTAAGACAAGATTGAGAATTTTGGCATAATATTTCTGGAAACTATAAAAAAAACACCTAAGTAAAAAGACTAGAAATAAAAAACTTAATCACTGAAATTAAGATCTTAAAGTATAAATTTAAAGGAGATTAGACATTGTTGAGAGTATACTAGTGACACGTAAGAAGAAAATATGTAGAGCAAAGCACAGAAAAAAGAAAAAGACAGTATGAGATACATTATGTATAGAATGCAGGCACCATACATGTACATGGAATTCCAAGGAAGAGAGAAAGAAAAATAGTAATAGATGAGAAAATGGGGCAATATGTAAGATAATGGATGAAAAAATTTTAAACTGAGAAAAAATTACAGGGTGACCCCAAAAATGTATACACACTTTAACAGTTGATAGCTCAATTTTGAAAATGAAATATATAAACACTACCTTTACAATTATTCAATGCATGTGTATACATTTTTTGGGACACCCTATATATCAACTACAAATGCTAGAAGTCCTATAAATAAATCCCAAATATGATAAGTAAAATGAAAGTCACACATTTTCACATTATAATAAAATTACTAAATTAAAGGAGATAATGCTAAAAATGCAAGAGAAAAAAAAAAGACAAATTAACTCCAGAGAAGTACAATTAGATCGGATCTTTTCAACCCTTTTCATCTCATGGCACATATAAACAGGTTACTATAATTCTGTGGTACACCAAAAATATTATATTTTTGACAATCTGAGAAAAGTAGGTATAATTTAGATTAATTCACACTGGCTGGCTATTGTCATTTTCTTGTTTGACAATAAAAGGGAAAAGAGGTCAGTGCCCCTGACTAAATAGTCAGGTATTGCTAGTTTTAAAAATTCTTGTGGCACATGAGTGTGCTGCAGCATACCAGTGGAAAATCACTGAATTAGACTAACAGTTGATTTCAGGAGAAACATTAGATGAACAAGGAGACAGAGGACAATGAGATATTATCTTGAAAGTACTGAATAAAAAAATAACCCCCCCATTATGATTTTATGTCTAGTAAAACATCCTTTAAGAATGAAGGTGAGATAAATACATCACTAGAAGACTTGAACTAAAGGAAAAGTGAAAAGGAGAAAGAAATGCTCACAGATGGAAGTTCTTACTTTCTTCTGACCTATCCTGATTCGCTAATACTTTTTAACTTTGTCTAATTTGTGTTAAACTCATCCACTGAAATCTAGTTTAAGCTTTTGAATTTGCAATTGCAGATGTAGAAAAAAAATTGAGCAAAAAAAAAAAGTCAAATATGTAGGTAAATTTAAATTACTATTGACCTAATAGTGTTTCTATAATAATAATTCTTTACTATATATAATAATTAAACCCATGACATCATTAACATGATCTAAAGGTAAGCTGTGAGTCACTGAGTTCCAGTGGGAATTCGCATTGGGATCTTCCGGTACTCATTTTTAGCTAATGAGTACAAAGTATGCTTCAGGCTGAGCTTCCCAGCAATCAGGATGGACCTAGACATCCCCTGGGCTTTTAGGTCATACCTTGCCAACCTATTGGCCACCTTAACGCACAAGCCCTTCTGAATGGCTACACCTGAGCCTCCTTTGTTAGGCAGGTGCTCTGAGCAATGTATTAACAGTCACAGAGAGAGATTTGTGAAGAAATGACTGTGTAATTTTGCTAGAGGAAGAATGAAAGAATTGCTGTGCTACTTATTAGGAATTTGAAACTTTCATGTTTTTCTTTTCTTTGTCATTTTGTGGAGCAATTAAGGGATAAGAGCAAAAATACTCTCCAAGTTTAGAAGAGCTTTCTGAAGTCTTTATTTGCAGAGGCTTTTGAGAACTGAGCTTACATACTCCTATTTATGCACAAAAAGTTTCCCATAGAAAAAGCAATGTCAGTTCACATGATTCAATGTTGTGGAACATTATCTGTCTTGTGAATTTCTCCTGAGCTCAGAGTCATGCCCACCAACTCAGAAAAACAAGACGCACTCAGTGCCAGGAAAAGACAGAAACCAGGTAATGTTTTCCCTGTTCTCTGACGGTTTTCTCTGTGTTCCCTGTAGGACCCCACCCTCATTCCCACCACTTCTCATCATTCCGCATCAGGCACTCTGTTCCCCCTCAGTCCTCTCAACTTAGATCTTTATTCTCCTGGTCTGGAGGTAGGAGAACATTTCTCTGACATAGTATTTGTTTCTTTTACCTTAAATGTTTTGGTCTGCTCCTCAAAACCACTTCTCTTTTTCTTTTTGGGAAAATTACACACTTGGATTGGGGGTGAAGACAAGAGAATCCAATGATTCTTCGGCACCTCAGTTGTCTTCAGCACTATACTTAAGTTAGTAAGTTAAGAACTCACAACTTTCCAAAGTAATTGTTTTTAGTCTTCATGTTACACGTGGGACAATTGAGACAAGTCTGTTTGCTGTATTCCTTGTTTCTGGTGCTGAAAGCCCACATTATACCAGAAATCTGGCCGTTTGGGGAGGCTGATACCTGAGAGCTGACTGTTATGGTTGGGAGGAGATCAGAATATCAGTGATAGCTTTTGGGCACCTCATGACTCAAAAATAACCCTCTATGAGCTCTTCAAACATATAGGGTGCAGAAACAAATCTTTCGTCATAATTATCCACCATAATTATGTATTCTGTGGTATGTGGAAGTTCAGAACAGGGCACAAGACACAGCTTCGGTGCAAACCTTTGCAGTGGGAGAAATTTTTATCCAGTATCCTTTCTACATCTGGTTTCATGGGAGTCTAGGGTATCCAAGTCCCTTCCTGGTTTCTAATCAGATCTGTTCTCTGTGACTCTTCTCCTCCTGAGTCTCATTCATTCACTTACTCATGCACACATTCACTTTTGTGTGTTTTTTTTAAAAAATTATTTATTGTTGAAAGTTTTACATATGTCTCCTTTCCTCCCCATTGACCTCTCCCCACCTGCTCCCACATCCTCAGCACATGACCCCACTCCCCTATTGTCCATTGGTGATGCTCATATGCATGGATCCAAGTCCTTTGGTTGATCTCTCATTTTTGTTTTTATTTTATTTATTTATTTTTAATTTATGGTCTAAAGTTTTACATATGTCTCCCTTTTCCCTGCTTGACACCCCCCTCCTGCCCCCAGCCATTCCCACCCCGGGCAAGCCCCCACCGCCCCATCACTTTTGTTTTTAAATAACATTTTTGAGCAACTCCTTTGAGGCAGTTACAATTCCTAGGTGCTTTTTGCTTGTCTCATTCTGAGATGAACTCCTCTCAGGCAGCTTTTCTTTGGAAATGACCTAGTCAGCTAACTCCACCTAATTGTGACAGTAACTGAAAACATAAAGTGGCAGCATTCTCAGAGCTGTTCCCATTCCACATCTGGACTCACTAGTCTGAATAAACGAAGCATCGAGAACAGTAAAATTGTAGCACCAGGTGAAAGTGATGATTTCATTTACTTCTGTGGCCCCTCAAATAGCTAATATAGTCCCCCTCTACCTGTGAGGGAGTCTGGCCCGACAGGACACCATTTCCAGGTTTGTCCTCTGCAAGAGTTTCGTGCTTTGGCCTTTATTTCTAAGAGAGGACATTTCCCCAAAGTTCAAGGAATTCCTAGTGCTGGTAGTGGGGCTCGTTTGGAGATGAGTAGGACAGAGGGGAGCTTTCTTTCCGCTGCCCTCCGAAATGATAACGGGCGGTTCTCTGTCTGTATTTCATGGTTTGATTCCTTGCTTTTCCAGCAACTTCTGCCACTGGTGTACTGTTCTGCGGATGAATCCAGTCACTATAGCTAGAACATGAGTGGTGAGTAAAAGAAGAAAAATAAATGCAATTGCCACATGACTGGAAGTATTTAGGTTTTTACAATTTATCCACGTATTTTCCTCTTTTAGAAATCAAGGAGGAGCTCTATATCAACAGGAATTTTTAAAGTCCACCTTAATACCAAATTCTCACACTGATATTTAAACTTATTTATCTTCTGGACTACTGGATTTTCAAAGTTTTTTTCTTTAATTCAGTGTTAGTTATTGCTCAACTAGGCGAGAAATACAAGTAATGTGGAGTTGATTTATAAGAGCAGCTTTAGTGCTGTGTGTTGTTTGGATAAACAGTGGGGGGAGGGAATCATGGCTTTTGAGAAACTGAATGTGCTGGTTTTGTAGTATGAACACAAGAGATAGAGCAGGACATGAGGGTCAAGGTGGTGTGGTAATAGTGTTGAAGGGTTATCCTGAGCTGATCGTTGTAATCTAAAGGGTCAAGCTTTTGGAAGTTAGAGGGTGGTCTATACTTACAAGTGGCCTGAAGGCTCTGACAAGAGCTGACTCTGAATAGATCACACAAACGGGGCATGGAGATTATGACCAGAGTATGTTTTCATATTCGTCAGCAGTTTCTTGTGATAAATTACATAGTATCTGGGATAGCTCTGTGCTGCTTTGTCTCTAATTAACCCCATTTCTCCTCACTGGGCAAATGTCCAGCCACTAACCACTCTTCACTTTCCATTAATGATCTCATTTAAATACTTAGTGAATAACAAAAGCCATCAGATGAGAAGTGCTTCCTTCCTAACACCAAATCTACTGACTTCATGCATGTTTGATGGATGGAAAAAACCTATTCTCACTTAAGGCCATCCATGCTCTGCTTATGCTGTGACACTCATCTGCTCCAGAGACACCATTTCTGCAATTGTATCTCATTCCTCCTGGAATTTCTCTCTTTCTACTGGATTATTATCAACAGTTTACAAACATCCTTCTGTAGATTTAATAATAAAACAACAACAAGTTAACTCTAAGACATTACAGAAAGAACAATAAATGTGGACGGAGTTGATCTATCATTGGGATTCGGTAGAAAAGATTATTTCAGGTTTTAGGAAATCTAGGGACTTAGCATTTCAGAAATACATTTTTGAGTAGGCATGAAACTTTGTGAATGGAGAGTAGGGTTAAAACACTGAGATATCAGACATTAGAAGAGGCGTCACCCAGTTTGTTTCTGACATTCCCAAGAACACACTGAAGGCAATGAGGAACCACAGTGTTATCTCTGAGTTCATCCTCATGGGGCTGTCTGCGGACCCCCAGATCCAGGCTCTGCTCTTTGTGCTGTTCCTTGTTATTTACCTCCTGACCCTGATGGGGAATCTGATGCTGCTGCTGGTGATCGGCTTTGATCCCCATCTTCACATCCCCATGTACTTTTTCCTGAGGCAGTTGTCCTTCCTCGATCTCTGCCACTCCTCTGTCACTGTGCCCAAGCTGTTGGAGAATCTGCTGTCTGAGGAGAAAACTATCTCAGTGGAGGGCTGCCTGGCTCAGGTCTTCTTTCTGTTTGCCTCTGGGGGCACTGAGTCCTGCCTACTCGCTGTGATGGCGTATGACCGCTATGTTGCCATCAGGTCTCCTCTGCTCTATGGCCAGGTGATGAACAGACAGCTGTGTATGGGGCTGGTGTGGGCCTCATGGGGTTTGGCTTTTCTGGATGCTCTCATCAATATCCTTGTAGCTCTCAATTTAGACTTCTGTGAGGCTCAAAATATCCACCACTTCTGCTGTGAACTGTCCTCTCTTTATCCCTTGTCCTGCTCTGATGTGACTGCAAGTTTTACAGCCCTGCTCTGCTCCAGCATCCTGCACTTCTTTGGAAATTTTCTCCTGATATTTTTCTCCTATGTTCGCATTTTGTCCACCATCCTGGCCATCAGCTCCACCACAGGCAGAAGCAAGGCCTTCTCTACCTGCTCTTCCCACCTCACTGCAGTGATCTTCTTTTATGGCTCAGGATTTCTACGCTACCTCATGCCAAATTCTGGATCCACTCGAGAGTTAATCTTCTCCTTGCAGTACAGTGTGATCACCCCCATGCTGAATCCCCTCATCTACAGCCTGAAGAACAAGGAGATGAAGGCTGCCGTGAAAAGGATGTTGAGAAAATGTTTCTGGTGCTTCAAATAATAACATCAGAATGATGAGGATTCTGGGTAGAACTGCAATAAGTAGTGCCTGGATATTCAGGAGAATTCTCTGATGTCAGGATCTGTAATGTGCCCTACAGCTTTTCTTAAAAATACTTAAGCAGAAGTGGAGTTAATTTTCTTGGAATGATACCAGTTCAGTCCTAATCAGAGCAAGTGTGTGTGTGTGGGGGGGGGGGTATAGCAATTATTCCTACAAAAATATTGAATTTATTACACACAGTATGGTAGACAATGTTATTACACTCTATCTATCTTTGCCACTCTTCTAACAGCTAAACTCCATTTGCTCAATATGGTTCCATAGAGACTATTAATCATAGATTCTGTTATCATGGTGTCCCCTAATTCTCCCTGTCCCTGCTCATTATTCACTCATTCTTCCTGGCACAGTGTCTGGTACATGGTCAATGTCAGACCATTCACTCTGTAGGAATTTTATTTTATTTTTTATTTATTTTTTAACTATATTTTATTGATTTTTCACAGAGAGGAAGGGAGAGGGAATAGAGAGCTAGAACCATCGATAAGAGAGAAACATCGGCCAGCTGCCTCCTGCACACCCCCCACTGGGGATGTGCCCGCAACCAAGGTACATACCCTTGACCGGAATCGAACCTGGGACCTTTCAGTTCGCAGGCCCAGGCCTACGCTCTATCCACTGAGCCAAACCGGTTTCGGCACTCTAGGAATTATAATGAGGAGAGATTCAGAGAGGCAGAGGTCAGCCATTCTGTTTGCAGTACTCTGACAGCCAATCCCAGTGGCCCACTGATAAGATTACTAGTGTTATCCAAGCTTCTGCCTTTTCATGGAAGATTTATAAACATGAATTATAATAAGAACACATGATCAGACTCTGCTGAGCATTTTACAAACATGATCCATTTAAATACCACAAGTGCTTTAGAGAAATGCTTTAGTTATTGTTATTTTAAGAAGAGGGAGGAAACTGCCTCAGAGAGGTATGTGGTGGGGATGGAATTTGGAACCAAATGGACTTACTCTTAAGTCTATTTTTTTACCACCTTGCCACACTGACTCTCCCCTTGATGGTGTGTGCTTCCCCAGACCAAATTCATGAATTCCCTCTTTAATTATTGTTGTTGTCTTAATTTCCGTTATTTAAGCAAGTCAGAATTATATTCTGTCATTTGCAAGGAAATGACCGAGAAGACATATATTGGTGCCAGCAATACATGGCATTGCAGGTATAGACATCTGAGAACAATGGAGAAATCTGAAAATTTTTGTTGGATCTATGCATGTCCAACGGAGACGACAAATAGCACATTTGTTTATCCTGCTTCAAACCATTTACCTAATCGCCAAAATTCCTGTGAGGGGGCCCCATGACAAGAGAAGATTCCCCAGCTCGTGTGCACTGCTAGACAAGCAGCTCTGCCAATCAGCCCAGTGATGCTGTAGAAATGGCAGAACATGAGAGCATCAATAGCAGAGCAAATGCTGCACAAGGCCAGTGGGAATTCCAAAAAGAAACTAATAAAATTTCAGCAGAGGTCCCTTAGATCATGAAACACAGTTGGAGAATTAGTGAGAAGGAGATTTGGGAGAGATGTGTGGGTGAAAAT
The DNA here is from genome assembly GCF_027574615.1 of Eptesicus fuscus. Classification (NCBI taxonomy): domain Eukaryota; kingdom Metazoa; phylum Chordata; class Mammalia; order Chiroptera; family Vespertilionidae; genus Eptesicus; species Eptesicus fuscus. The sequence goes on from NC_072479.1 coordinate 60,650,925, forward strand.
TACGCAAAAAATTAATTAGTGTCCTTTCCAATCTGCCATCTGCAATGGAGTCACCACCAAGATGCAGATTTTCATCACTCTGGAGGTTGAACCCTCGGAGTGGGGAAGACCATCACTCTGGAGGTTGAACCCTCGGATACAAGAGAAAATGTAAAGGCCAAGATCCAGAATAAGAAAGGAATTCCCTCTGATGAGCAAACTGATCTTGGCTGGCAAGCAACTGGAAGACGAATGTACTTTGTCTGACTACAACATCCAAAAGGAGTCCACTCTTCATCTGGTGTTGAGATTTCATGGTGGTGCTAAGAAAAGGAAGAAGTCTTACTCCCAAGAAGAATGAGCGTAAGAGAAAGAAAGTTAAGCTGGCTGTCCTGAAATACTACAAAGTAGATGAAAATGGCAAAATCAGTTGCCTTTGTTGGAAGTGCCCTTCAGATGAATGTGGTGATGGAGTTTTTATGGCCAGGCACTTTGACAGACATTATTGTGGCAAATGTTGTCTGACCTATTTCTTCAACAAACTGGATGACAAGTAACTGTATATGGTTAATAAAAGACATGAACTAAAAAATAAAAAAATTAAAACAAATTATTATTTCTTTTTGAAATTACCTTTTGGTTTTTGCTTATTTACAACCTGTCAACTGCCATTGTCCCCTTCACTTTGCACTCTCCAGCCACAGAGAGTATAAACTCAAAGAGGTCAAGGACATTTTTTTGGCATCTGCACTACATTTTTAAGAATATTATAATTTTTAAAATATGCTTGTTGCACAATAAGTAAATTTTGAATGTGTCAATTATGGGCAAAGAAATGAGAATATATCTAGGATGGAGTTTCACCAGAGGGACCTTACTACCAAAGCAGTTGGAAATAATTATATGAGCAGAATAGTCTACTATTGTGATGCAAATCTCTTTCTTCCATGTTAGTCTAGTTCTGGGCCACGGACTCACAGTTTGGCCAGGGCTGGGCAAGGTGATAGTTATTCAAAGGTTCAACAAGATTTTCATGCATGAAAGCTGTTCGGCTGTTGCCACTGGTGAAATTTATTTAGATAAAGGTCATATGCAACTTTTGTTAGCTATATTACCAAATACATTCTATTTTTTGTTTCTATTATGAATTAAAAATTCAACTGCAATTATTACTTGTACACTGACCTTGTATCTGTCAAGTTTGTTGAATTATTTTCCTAGTTCTAATGGATTGTTTATAAATACTATTGGACTTCTAATTATTTTGTCTTATATAAAAGGAAATTAGATATTCATGTTTTATCTTAAATTACATTTCACATTTTAATGATATCATCTTAAATAAAGAGAAATAATTTATTTTTCTATGTAATTTGTAGATATTTTGTATTTTACAGTTAATTCACTTTTTACTGATTTCATCTTAAATAAAGGGAAATAATTTATTTTCCTATGCAATTTTTATATGTTTCATATCTTAAAGTTAATTCACTGGCCTGGACCTCTAGTGCAGACATCTTTTTTATTGGGATCAGTGAGAAAGTTTCTCATGTCTCCGCATTAAGGATAATGTTTGTTCTATTCTTGATCAATTTTGACTTAGTACACAAGCTCTCTTCTAACCATATTTTGCTGAGAATTGATGTAAAGTCTTATCAAATGTGTTTTTTATTTCTATTAAAGTACTTTTTCATGGGGGGATGAGGACAAATATGTGACACCTTAATCAATAAAGAAATTTTTTAAAAAAGTAAACTTTTCCCCTTTTGTTTACTAATATGTAGTGTCTGTCACATAATAAGCATGCGATAAATACCTGTTTACTAAAAAATAAATTTATTAAAAACAGTCATATGGTTTTTATTATTTGGCTTTTCTTTTAAAATATATTTTTATTAATTTCAGAGAGGAAGGGAAAGGGAGAAAGAGTTAAAAACATCAGTGATGATAATCATTGGTTGGCTGCTTCCTGCATGCTCCCTATTGGGGATTGAAGGTGCAACCTAGGCATGTGCCCTTGACTGGAATCGAACCTGGGATCCTTCAGTCTGCAGGCCGGCACTCTATCCACTCAGCCAAACAGGCTAGGTAATTATTTGACTTTTAATAATAAATCGTATCAGTAGGTGTTCTGGTGTTGAAGAATTTTTGCATTCCTGAAATCACCCTACTTAGAGTAGTAAAAACAGAATTAACTTTCATCAGTATTTAACTGCAGAATTTCCTATTTATGTTCATAAGTGAGATAGTATGATTTTTTTTTTTTCTTGCACTCATCTGGTCTTTTCTTTTTAACAGCCTTAATGACATGTTTCACACATCACAGTGTTCACCTATTCAGTCCAATGCCATGGTCTCTAGCACATTCACAGAGTTGTGCAACCATCACCACAACCCAATCCCAAAACATTTTCATCACCCCATTCGTATGGGCGGTAACACTCCAACCCCTCCCCCTAGGCAATCACTAATCTATCTTTTGCCCATTTCAGACATCTGATCTTGGCATTAATAGTATGCTTTCTTTCACCTTGTATTTCCTTAAAATATTTTCATCAAAAAGGGATTTTCTTGAAGGCTTTATAAAACTCATCTATAAAGTTTTGAGGACTTCTTGTCTTTTGTTGTTATAGAGGGAAAATTTTGATTGCCAACTTAATTCCTTTAATAATTAGTGGTATATTTGGGTTTGATATTTGTTCATGAATCAATTTTAGTAATTTGTAATTTTTCCCATTATTCATATAAGGTATTAAACGTCATTGATTTTTCTTTCTATGTCTATTTCTTTCACCAGGTGAGGGAATTTTTCTGTTATTATTTTTTCAAATAGGTTTTCAATTTCTTGCTCCATCTTTTATCCTTCTGGCACCCTCATTATGCAAATGTTGGTATGCTTGAGGTTGCCCCAGAGACTCCTTACACTATCTTCATATTTTTACATTCTTTTTCCTTTTTGCTGTTCTGATTGGGTTTTTTTTTTTTTTTTTGCTTCTTTATATTCCAAATTCTTGATTTGATTCTCGGCATCCTCTACTCTACTGTTGATTCCTTGTAAATTATTCTTTATTTCATTAGTATATCCTTCATTTCTGATTGGTTCTTTTTTATGTTGTTGATGTTCTCACTGAATTCCTTGAAATACTCAGTAAGTCCTTGTAAAGTTTGTCAAATTAATTTAAAACCAAATGAGTATATGCTCCAGTTTATTCTAATTAATGCCATTTTTCATTTTACAACTGCACCAGGGGGCCAGAATGTTGGGGAACATCTTAGAAATCTGTCTACCATAGCCCTATATTAGGAAAATAATCTTAAACTGATGTGGAAAACAATTTGAGCCCATATTATTCCAGCCATTATATGCTATAGGCATTTATAATCTCAGAGGAACTTTTAACCCAGCTTCTAACTCTTTTTGCCACTTTCTGGGTATTAGATGGTGCCAGGTATTTGTCTACAATGATTCAACAATCTGGTCTACTTAAAATAGAAATTAAGAGTTAGAAATAATAGAAGTAAACATTATATTTTCTATAACTTATAAATAAACAGCTAAATTAAGAAACTCTACTATGTCAATGAGAAGTCTGCTTAGAGTAAGTTTTTGTATTATTTGTTAAAATGACAGTTTGGCATTACACCACATTGAAGCTGTCCTAGTGTAACATAATATTTCACAAGTGACCCAGTCTTGATGCCATGGCTAAAACTCTCAATTCCCCTTCTCTGGCAATATGTGAGCCCTTCACCCCAGCTATGTCCCTTATCAGGCTCTCACACTCCTGGGTTACAATATACATACACCCAACTGCCAGAGGCCCCAGATACCTGCGCCCAGGGGTAGCCTCTTCTTAGGCCTGCAGAATTATTTGAAACACCCAATTCCCAGGAAGCCCATGGAACCTAGCTAACTCCATTCTAGCTAACTGCATTCTGTTTGCCACATATAAGCACCTCCTGCAGGTCCAGCTTACTGTTACCCTGTCCTTGGGTGCAACCCCCCTTGTGGCCCTGCATGACAGCTTTCTCTGGTTTGCAGCTGTAAGTAACAAAGAGTTCTGCCTTTCATCTATCTGCCTTTGAGTTGTGTCTCACCATCAAAAAAAAAAAAATCTTATAAAACATCTAGTCTTCACCTGATTACAACACCAGTTGTTACTGACAGCTCCCTATATCCGTCCACTATTTGCACTGACTACAAATTATTTTTGCCAAGTAATGCCCGTTACCAAGATCTTGCCTTTGAATAGTGCTTCACAAGTTTCACACCGTATGTCTACATTTTCACTTAATTTAATTCTCACAACAGCTTTTCGGGAAAAGAAGAATGACATTAATACCAATTTGATAGATGAGGTTAAGGCTCTAATATGTCACCCAGAAGCACAGCCAGAACTAAAAAACCAACTCTTTTATTTTAGTTCTTAGTGTAGTGCTATTTAATTTAGCAGTCTTTTTTGTTTTGTTAATCCTCACCAGAGGATATTATTTTCTACTGATTTTTAAGAGAGAGTGGAAGGGAGGGAGCAGGAAAAGAGAGAGGAGAGAGATCAATGTCAGGGAGACACATGGATTGGTTGCCTCCTGCACTCACCCTGACCAGGGCCAGGGATCGAACCCGAAACCCAGGTACATGGGAATCGAACCTGAGACCGTCTGGTCCAGGAACCGAGGCTCTAACTTCTGAGCCACACTGAGTCTTTTAAATTAAAAATGTCCTACTTAAAGAGCACACAAGAAACTGTTCCTATCTTGTAAGGACACTTCTTCCCTCCCCCTCAATATCAAGGACAGGAGGATTTAAAGGTAAGCCTCAGAACTTATTAAGCCTTGCTACCACCACCCCCCATCGTCAAGCAGGATTTCAGGGGCCCTCAGAGCTCTGGCAATTTTGGAAAGATAGTCCCTCTAGCCTAACTCAGTCCACAATAGGATTGAAGAAGATCCACAGAGCTCAGGACACTTCTGGTGAAGTCATCATTCTACCACACACACCTCATCTTACTCAAGCCCAACCAACCTTTATACCTCACCTCACAAGTGACTAAGAGATGTCTCAAGAAGGGGACTATAATTAGAACTGATTACCCACCTCTCGCCGAGAGTACTAATTCCAGCATGCCCTATATCTCTGCTTATAACTCGCACCACAGGGATCCTTTGCCTCCAGATCATCCCTCACCTTGAAGATTCTTGCCCTAGTATAGTCCCTACATTGCCTAATTTGAATCAAACTCTAACCCCCAAAGCAGACTCTAAGTCCTTCCACTGAGAACTCTGGAATTTAGGGTTGGTCATTAACAAAATCCCTTGCTATAGACTGAATGTTTGTGTCTCTCCCCACCCAATATTCATATGTTGAAACCTAACCCTCAATGTGATGGTATTTGGAGGTGGGCCTTCAGGAGGTGATTTTATCTTGAAGGCAAAGCCCTCATGAATGGGATTAGTGCCCTCATAAAAGAGATTCCAGAGAGTTCCCTCACCCCTTCCACCATGTGAGGACACAGTGAGAAGACACTGAATCTGACAGCGCTTTGACCTTAGACTTCTCAGCCTCCAGAAATGTGAGAATTAAATGTTTGTTGTTCATAAGACACTCAGTCTACGGTCACTCATTACAGCAGCCCGAACAAACAAAGACACTCCTATATTCTTCAACCTCTTTGATAGGTGTTTCTTTCACCTCCATTATCTAACTGAAACCTGGCTACCCCTTGAGGACCAAAGCACACTTCCCTTGCAGTCCTCTCTAGGGGTGGCTATTTTTTCTTCTACAAATTATATAACAACTAGAGGCCCAGTGCACGAAATTCGTGCACGGAGGGGGGTTGTCCCTCAGCCCAGCCTGTACCCTCACCAATATGGGACCCCTCAAGGGATGTCCCCATATGTCCATATGTCCCGGTGGGATCGGGCCTAAACGGGCAGTCGGACATCCCTCTCACAATCCAGGACTGCTGGCTCCCAACTGCTCACCTGCCTGCCTTCCTGATTGCCCCTAACCACTTCTGCCTGCCAGCCTGATCACCCCCTAACCACTCTGCTGCCAGCCTGTTTGCCCCCAACTTCCCTCCTCTGCCGGCCTGGTCACCCCTAACTGCTCTCTCCTGCAGGGTTGATCACCTCCAACTGCCCTCCCTTGCAGGCCTGGTCCCTCTCAACTGCCCTCCCTTGCAGGCTGGGTGCCTCCCAACTGCCCTCTCCTGCTGGCCATCTTGTGGTGGCCATCTTGTGTCCACATGGGAGCAGGATCTTTGACCACATGGGGGCAGCAATATTGTGTGTTGCAGTGATGATCAATCTGCAGATTACTCTTTTATTAGATAGGATAGAGGCCTGGTACAGGGGTGTGGGCCAGCTGGTTTGCCCTGAAGGGCGTCTCAGATCAGGTGGGGGTTCCCTTGGGGTGTGGGGCGGCCTGAGAGAGGGGCCTGTGGTGGTTTGCAGGCCGGCCACGCCCCCTGGCAACCCAAGCAGAGGCCCTGGTATCTGGAATTTATTTTCCTTCTACAATTGAAACTTTGTAGCCTGGAGCAGAGCCAAGCCTGGGGCTCCCTCAGAGGCCGGCAGCCATTTGTGTTGGGGTTATAATTGAAACTTTGTTGCCTTAAGCAGGTGGGCCCGGCCAGGGAGTGTGGAAAGCTTTGCTTCCCCTGTTGCCGGCGGCAACCCTGGCTTGCTCTCTCAAGCTCCATTCTGCCGCCATTTGTTTGAATTTGTTTACCTTCTATAATTGAAACTTTGTAGCTTGAGTGGAGGCTTAGGCCTGGCCAGGGCAGGCGGAAAGCTTGGCTTCCTCTGTTACCTAGGAAACCTTGCTCTCTGTGGCTGTAGCCATCTTGGTTTGAGTTAATTTGCATGCTCGCTCTGATTGGATGGTTAGTGTGGCTTGTGGGCGTGTCAGAGGTATGGTCAATTTGCATATTTGTCTATTATTAGGTAGGATGCTTTGCAAACATTAAACTGCAACCCATTAGTGTGTAGTATAAATAGAATACTTATAAAATAAAGTAATAAAATAGAAAACATTAGTATATGCTGCATGTAGTTAAGGTGCATATTGTTTCATGAAAGTTTTGTTTCAATTATATAAGTGATTGCTTTCAAATAAATATTTATATTCAAATAAATATCTATATGAAAATCACTGCTTTACACCACCTAAGGTTAGAAGTAGAGGAAGTGTTCTCTTTGCTGCCTCAAGTACCAGTTCCCTCCTTCCTCCCTAAATAATGCTCTGCTACTTTGAAGCACATGCCATCAAACCATTGCACACACTGCCTTTCCTTATTATTATCACCTGCCATACTCCTGGTCATTCTCCTTCTTTCATTAAAGACTCCCTCAACTGGATTGCTATTTCACTCTCCACAATCCGACCTTCATTCCTGGTGATTTCAATAGCTATGTGGACAATTTATCTTATGCCCTGGGTTAAATTGCACAAGCATGATTATTAAAATACTGAAATATTTTCACAGACCCTGGTGCCTCCAGGACCCCACACCAGCGCTTTAACCTACATTCATTTTGATGGATTCATGTCCATGCCATTATCAGTAGTTAAATACTTTGAATACTATCCCACCTAACTCCCTAGCCTCTCAGCTCCTTGACTTTCTCTTACCTTAAATGATCTTTTTCCATCACTGCAGAAACTCACTCTCATGGTCATTACCAACAACTGCAACCCCTCCCTATCTCCAGTTCAAGCACCCCCCTCTGCCACCTACATCTTCAGCTCACTCCATTCCAATAGTCTGTCTACCTCATTGAGACTCAGGAATACATTTATCTTTCATCCCATCTTGGCACTGTCCATCATCCTAAAGTCCTCTTTTCAACCATTATCCAGCTTCAGTTCCTAGGTGTTATCATTTATTGAATTCTTACTATGCATTAAATTGTTTATTTACATCATCTTATTTACTTTCAAAACAACCTGACAAAGTAGGTATAGTGACATCCATTTTATTGATTAAGAAACACACACACACACACACACACACACATCTGCCCAAGATTATAGAAATAATAAGTAGAGGTTCTACAATTTTAAATGGCTGAACCACTATTTCCTTAACCTTAAACTAGGGATAAAGATAATTTAACTCATTGAGTTTTGAAGATCACATGTACACAAAAGCACTTTGTACATTGTAAAGTGTTCTACAAATGTTAGTTATAATTATTAACTACTGACTAGAGAGGCCCTTACCCTTTCTCTCCACAGGAGTCCTAACCTGAAACTTCCCTCAGCCTTCCTCTTTCCTTTATAGTCATGGACATAGAGGAAGCAAAAATTTCCACTGCTCTGTGGATAGAAAATTCATCTCTGAGGTCAAGCTTCAAAACTTTGAATGGAAGAAAAGCAGTGTCATAAATGGTGGTTAGGTCCTAATTAGTAATTGAAGGTATGGTTTCATTATGGAGAAACAGGCTTTTATAAGCCAAGCTGATAATTCATTACACAAATTGGTGAACACTTTCTTATTCAAACCACATCAGAACAGGAGTTCAGAAATGAAGGAGCCAAGACTGACAGGCAAGAGACTCAATCTCTTAAGGTTTTTTGAAGTCCTATAGAGAACTTGGAACCTTAAGTGTCTGGGGCTCAGGAAGAACATTGCTGTGTTCCAAGGAACTCTGTATTCCATGTGCTAGAATCTGGCTATTGGCCAGTTCATCCCATTCTGTTGTTCCGAACTCTATCCACAGGGCAGCTAAGGACCAATAATGGTATAATTAGACCCATCGGGTATATCACATCCTTATAGAAATAAATATAGTGACTCCCTATGCCGGAAACAAATCAGTTTCACTAAAAGAGAGATGTTGACAGGAAGCCAGGAAGGCTGGTCAACAACCTTAATTGCTCTAACCACTCACCCTTTAGTTGAGATATTGTTAGCTGAAGCAGCTTCCACCTTGGTTTGTCCCATTAAGTTTTTGTTATTTCCTGCCTAAGGGCTACATGTATATTTCTGTTTATCTTGCCTAAGATGTTTTTCCCCAAAGCCTCAATAAAAGGGATGGCAGAGCCAGAGCAGTCGTAGTTCTCCCACTAGAGGTGGACTACCGCCTGGCCCCCCATTTCGCCAAATTGAATTTCTTCAGTTTCCATTCATTTGTGTGCGGCCCTTCTCCAGAACTCGAACCCTGAACTGGAACCCTGGACCACGCGGGACGTGGAAAGGGATTCCTACATCCCTATTACTTGACATGGCAAATAAAAATCCTTGACCCACTATTCTAATCTTTCTGTCAATTTCCCCATTTCATTTTTTTCTAGACTCTAGACATCCCCACAATTCTGTTCTTCATCCCATAGCATGCCACACAGCATGTCCATTTCTCCCTTCTGATTCTAGCCAAGATGCTCTTCCTACATTTTGCCTTCAAAGCTGATCTTGCCGAAACCAGTTTGGCTCAGTGGATAGAGCGTCGGTCTGCGGACTAAAGGGTCCCAGGTTCGATTCCGGTCAGGGGCATGTGCATTGGTTGCGGGCGCATCCCCGGAGGGGGGTGTGCAGGAGGCAGCTGGTCGATGTTTCTCTCTCATCGATATTTCCGGCTCTCTATCCCTCTTCCTTCCTCTCTGTGAAAAATCAATAAAATATATTTAAAAAAAAAAAAGCTGATCTTGAAACAATTCCACCAGAAAGTCTTAAAAAGATGGAATCATCTACCTACTACTCAGTGCATATTTAATTACTCCACCTTATAACATTACTAGTATGTAGGAGTTTGGGCTTGTCCATATATTACTGTGAAAGGTTAAGATACCACTCTGGTGACTAGTGCACCAGATTATAAGTCTAAGGCCAGGCCCAATTCCCAATTTTGCCTTTTGGCTTAATGCCCCTGAACCCATGCTGAGATAATATCTACACCTCACAGTTTCTGGATTAACAGCTGAAGAGGTGACACATTGAAAGCATAATATAAAGGTATTTCACACACACACACACACACACACACACACACACCCCACCCCTCCGCCCCAGTAATGTTTAAGACAAGGTTCTGGCATAAAGTAGATATTTATTAAATATTAATGACTCATTATGGTGCCATTAGGCCAAAGCTTATTTTTCTCAGTTTTGTTTGTTTTGGATACAATCTCACATCAATTTATTTCCCAAAGAAAAGGAGAGGAGAGTCTATGCTGTTTCTCATATATATCTACCTGCCAGCTCTCCCCAAATATTCCTTTTAGGTAAAGTCAGATTTAGGTACTTGGTTATGTTCAATTTAATAGTGTGGCAGAGGCAATGCTAAGTGTTCATCTAACCCCATTTCCTTTTCTACTAGTCACACACGCTTCACTTCCCAGCCACCCCTGCAGTTAGGCTGGGCCATGTGACCACACACCTGAACTCTAAGGGAACAGGGTGAAAACATGTACACCATTTCCAGGGCTGGCCCCTGATAGCTCAGGCACAGCTCTCCTCTCTTATCTGAGGCCTATAGATGGGATGATTCCAAGGCAACAGGGGATGTGGAGCCACAACATAGAAGCAGCCTGAAATAGACACCCCACCCACCGGCCCCACTACACACTGTGACTTGTATGAAACAGGCATTTATTGTGTTAAGCCACAGAGATCTGGTATTGTTAGCCTACCCCAGTTGTTAGCAAACCGCGGCTCCCGAGCCACATGCGGCTCTTTGGCCCCTTGAGTGTGGCTCTTCCACAAAATACCATGTGCAGGCGCGCACGTACAGTGCGATTGAAACTTCGTGGCCCATGCGCAAAAGTCGGTTTTCGGCCTGGGCGAGTCTATTTTGAAGAAGTGGCGTTAGAACACTCAAGGGGCCGAAGAGCCACATGTGGCTTGCGAGCCGCGGTTTGCCGACCACTGGCCTACCCTATTGTTAGTAATACACCTCGTATTTCTCACCAGTGCTAACATCAATGAAAAGAACCCCTGGACTTAGTTCCAAGACCTGAGATACAAATCTTGGTTCTACCACTCCCTTCCCCCCACCCCATATCCTAGAATCTGCTCTAGAATCTGCTCTATACCCATTCCCAAGTGCATGTCTAGTACATTCTCCTTCTCATTATGGAGCCCTCGCCACTTTTCTGCCTCAAGACTTCTGCGAGGTCTTCTCTAGCCTCTCTCCCATACACGTTCACTCCTTTGCTCCCAGTGCGAAGTATATTCCTCCATTTTAGCATCCATTACATTTTATTGCAAATATTTCTTGACTGAGTCCTTAAATCCACAGACAGTTCCTTTAGGATCTCGGACTCCCACATTTAGTTACAGTGCCTGGCACATAGGAAAAAATAACATACATATATATATATATATATATATATATATATATATTAAAGGAATGCTTGTCACCTGTGACCTTAAGTGAGTCACGTATTTTTGAAGTCTGTAAGACTTTACAGAGTTGTTGTGATGAGGAATAATGAATGTAATTTGTAGATTATAAAGAAGATTCTAATGGTAATGTGTTTATTATGTTTGTAGGCCTTTCTCAGCTTTCCCAGTCAAATTCACCTTAATGCTTTGAAGTAGCTCTGTCTAATGAAAGTTAATGCAAGCCACACATATAAAATTTAAACATGTTAGTAACCACATGAAAAAGTTAAAAGTACATAAAATTCATTTGAATAAATTTTAACCCTATTATGTCCAAAATACTGCGTATTAGCTATTTTACGTTTTGTTAATGAAGTCCGCACAACAAGAGCTCAGCAGCCACCTGCGGCTCGCGGCTCCTGCAAATTGGACAATGCGGCTGCCAGGCCGGCGGTCCCGGTGCAGTCACCCGGGCCGGCCCCGTTGGGAACGAGTGCCTCCTCCCCGGTGCTCCCTCTAGCCCGCCGTTCCCGCGGTCCCGGCCCCCAGGAGGTAAGCTCCGCGGGGAGCTCCAGGCTGGCGGGCTGTCTGGCACCGAACGAGCCGTAATTAATGAACCGCGAGCGAGGAACCCCGCGGGAGGGCCCGGGCCGGGCCGGAAAAATGGCCAGACGGGGAGCGGCCGGCGGCCACGGCAGCCGGGACCGGGACGCTGGGGCCCGCGTCGGCCCCGGGGTGGCGACCTCCGGCGGCGGGAGCCGACGTCTGGGCCCCGCGGCCCGCCCCCCGCCCCCCCCGCGCCGCCGCCGCCGCCGCCGAGCCCCGGAAGCGGGCGGGATTTCCTGTGCCCGCCCCGCCGCGCCCGCCGGGCCGTCTCCGCCTGGCGCTGGCTCCGCGGCTGCAGCTCCGGCGCGGCGCGGGGCGGAGGGAGGGGCGGGCGGTGCCTGGAGGAGGCGCCGGGCCGCGGGCCAGGCCGACCGGGTGAGTGGGGGCGGGCGGGCGGCAGTCGCGAGTGGAGGGAGGACGCCTGGCTCCCCGGGGCCCGCGGCGGGTGGGGGCCGGTCACCCGTGGGGGCGGGGAGGAGAATCGCCGCGGCCTCCGGGTCGCTGCCTTCCCCGGGGTCCCCCCCCCCCCCGGACATTTTTGCCCGCCCGCCGCCCAGTGTCCCGCGTCCCCGGCGCCGCTGTCAGCCCCGCGGGTTCCCGCCGCTGTCACTCGCGCGCAGGTTGCCCGTGGCCCCTTTCTCTTCCCTCGCTCCTGCCCCGGTTCTCGGGAAACCTGTTTTCTGACCTCACTGCCCCGGCTCCCGCTCGGCCAGCCTCGGATACTCTGAAATGTGACCCCCTCCAGGGCACTGTGACCGGAGGAGGGAGGGAGCCACCCTCCTCCCGAGCGGCGCCCCTCGGGCCCACGCCCGCCCGGGGCGGGGGCCTGGCTGCTCCGCTGAGCGCCGCCCGTCCCTGTGCCCTTGGGCTACTCGTGTCCATACCGTGGTCCTTTCTCTGTCCAGCCGCACTGGCTGCAAAAACTAACTTCTGCAGGTGCCTGCCGCGGCCTCCTCCCTCCGCCCCCCCAGATATGTGAGGAAAAAAGAGGAAATGGAAAACCTAGAACCCGACTCCAGTAGGCCTGGGGTCGTCCTGGGACCAGGAGAAGCCAGGTTAGGGCTGACACCTTAACTGCCAGGTGCTTGCTCTGAGAGAGCAAACATCTTGGGAGATGCAGTCCGAGGACAGGTGCCTCCGCCCTCCCACCTGTGCTGAGATTTCTTGCCAGCACTTGGCCGGTTTTGTCAGTGGTCTGGGGAGGCTCACAGCTGGCCCACGGGCTCTGCGGGAGAGGCCTCCTATCAAGGGACTCCGCTGCTGGGGAGATGGAGAAATAGGTTGGAGACAGGTGTCCAGATACTTGGCTCCAGGTCAAGTCCTGAGGGAGGGTGTGTGAAGGGAGCTAGAGAACACGGAAGACCTCCGGTGAAGAGGATGAATTGGTGCCTGATGTGTATGTTAAAAGTGAAGCGAATACAGGGGCCAGAATTCAGAGGAGAAAACGAAAATGGAAGTTTCTCTTTCTTGCTTTATTGGGAATTTTCCTTTCTTACGAGATGTCTCTGACAAGGAAACCTAAACTGGGAATCAGCCCAGGATGCTCCCGTGAGGCCCTGGGGCGTCTGGACTTCTGAGATTTAAGGGGAATTTGTTCTCTTTCTGTGCATTGGGCTTAGGGTTCCCACCTACCTCTTTTGTCAAAGAGAAATGGCAAGAAAATAAACAACTTGATATCTGTCATTACCCATCCTGGGATCTTGGGTTCTTGCAAATGTTGTTGGGTAGATAGGAGTGAGCCGGAGTAGTTACCAAAGCTCTGCCAAGGAGAAAGGGACTCTGTGAAGTGTCATAGACTGTTTCTGTGCCATAAGACAGCAAGGCCTGTACCACAACACAAGTGGGACCTGTCCTGCTTTTAAGATGTCCGGAGAAAAGGAGAGCCCACACACCCAGTCGTGCGCACTGCTGGATTATTATGAAGAATTTTTAAAAACCTAAACCTCTTCTCTTGCCATCAAAAGAAGAGATCTGGCCCTGGCCGGTGTGGCTCAGTTAGTTGGAGCATCGTCTTGTACACCAATCGATGGTTCTCTCGCACATGATTGATGTTTCTCTCTCACATGGATGTCTCTCTCTCTCTCTCTCTCTCTCTCTCTCTCTCTCTCTCTCTCTCCTCTCCCTTCCCTCCTCCCTCCTTCTTCCTCCTTCCTCTCTCTCTAAAGTCAATAAGCATGTCCTTGGGTGAGGATCTTAAAACACACACACACACACACACACACACACACACACACACAGAAGAGATCCGTATAGAAATTGAAAACGTTTCTCTTTATTCATTGGTAGTATCATTCATTAGCCTTTCTTAACCAACACAAAACTATGTCCATGTTTTTAACTTTTCCCCATGGCCATATTTCCTGTTTTCTTCACTTTTTGTTTTTTCCCCTGTTAGAAACAAAAGTGTTTTTGACACAAATACATGCTTTGGCTGGGACTTTTACCTATAGTAATAATCCATTCTAAACTAATCAATGTGAATGGAATTTGTGGCAGAAAATCTTATAAGTGATTATATCCATTTTTGTTGGGTGCAAGTCTGTGTGCATTCCTTCCTTCATGTTTCCAGATTGTTTACTATCTTTTTCAGTGGTTGGAATTAACGGATAGCTTTTGAATTTCCAGGATTGTTCCTTTATTTTTCTTAAATGAAGTTCTTGTAGCCTTCAGGGGTATTCTGTTTCTATCACAAGGTTCCCAAAATAGCCATTAGTGAGTTTGCTCTGTGCCACCTGTTCATTTCTTAGTTCCTGCAAGAAGCTTGGCTCAGGCTCAGTTGATTGGACTATATCAAGCTTTTAAAGTCCATCTTCCATCAAGCTCCTATCATCCAGTTTCATCTTTTATCCCTTTGCTGTCTCCCTAACTCCCTTAGGAATATCAACCCTTTCCATTTTCATGGGAACTGTTGATATGAATTTGTTCCAGGTCACAATTCGGGTTCGCAGCAAAAATGCTTTCAGAACAGACAGCAGCCCTAGGGACAGGATGGGAGTCGATGAATGTCCGGCTGGATGGAGCAGAGCCCCCGGTGGAAAGGGGAAGCCAAGAGGAGGGGCCATGGAGAATGGCACCAGGGCCACTGGAACACCTGTGCTGTGACCTTGAAGAAGAGCCACAGTCCCTTCAGGAAAAGGGTGAGCGTCTGGAGGAGGTGTGTGGGGGGAGCACAGTGCAGAGTAGTCTCCTAATCTCTCTGTTCAGAGAGTAGAGTTAAAAATCCCCGATTGCCTTGAACTGAACAGCCTAATCCGGTGGTCGGCAAACTCATTAGTCAACAGAGCCAAATATCAACAGTACAACGACTGAAATTTCTTTTGAGAGCCACATTTTTTAAACTTAAACTATATATGTAGGTACATTGTTATTAACTTAATTAGGGTACTCCTAAGCTGGCCTTTGCTAAAAACGTCCTCAATCTGATTGAGGCATGTGGCTCTCGAGCCGCGGTTTGCCGACCACTGGCATAATCAATATCACAGCTAGTCCATTCTTCCTTGGCCCTGGTCACAGGAATATAAGGAGCTCCTGTATTCTGCAAGCCACACAATAGGGTTTTCCCCACTTCTTATATAACCACTCCCTCCACCTGCTGCAAGTGCATCTTAGTGGTACCAAATGTGGGAGACTAAGGAAGTGACAGCAACACTGATTGCTGTTGGAGAACACACCCCGTAAGATACACTTTACAAGATGAAAATTACATTTAAATAATATAAATTCATACCATAGCCAGTGTAGTAGAGATGGATGACAGGAAAGATCTAAAAGCCCCTCAATACCCTTACTGAACATTTTGAGTGAAGGTCTCTTCTACTATATTTCTGCATTTGAGTCTTACCAATGGGCATAGATATAGAAAAACCGTGACCCTTAAGCCCCGCTAAAATGGGGCCTCGGCTCTTATTGGGAAAGGATGAATGGTACACCTCTAATGGTTCCTTTCTCCCCTCACCAGCTCAGTCGGCTCCCTGGGTTCCTGCCGTTCCCCAGGAGGGGAGCACCGGAGACTGGGAGATGGCAGCTGCACTTCTTGCAGCCGGATCACAGGTGGGCTGTGTGCTGCCTTGGGCCTCTCCCAGGGGTCTCATTACTGCGGCCTTAGCATCCTCCCACTGAATTGTTATGTCACATGATCACGAATAGTATGTTCATCTTATAAGTGAATAGATTCTATCCCTTTCCGAGAGGCTCAAAATAGCCTTTAAAAATGAAGGAAAATATAACAAGAAGAGGAGAATTCCTTGAAGTCAGGTGTGTTGTTGTTTTTATTAGATGGCTGTGCTATCCACAGGGAGATTTTAAGAACAATTCATTAATATTCTTTAAGAGATAAATTTGTGAAGATTAGGAAAAGAGAACCTGAAGGAAGCTTGGAAGAGCATAAAGTAGACAAGATTGGGTGGATGATGGGGCATTTATGGAAAAGGGCAGGAAGAGACTAAGGCACGTGTGTAAGGCCATAATGCTAGTAAATGGCAGAGCTAGGAGTTATTTGGCTCCAGAATCTGGACTCCTAAACACCATACTGTGCTGCTCAGATGATAAAGATATGACATGGTGGTGGGCGTGGGGTGAATGTTTTATCTGTATCATTTAAAAATTTTTTTTCTTTATTGATTAAGGTATTACATATGTGTCCTTATCGTATCTATATCATTTTGTGCTGATAGAAAAGGAACGGTCAAGTGGAGGAAGGAGAGCAGAAAACAGTTTTTTCAATGGAAATAATAAGAAGAGACTGGGCAGACACATATAGTTAACAGAGAGAGCAGTGATTTTCTGGTGTCTCCGACTTTTAGTCCCATTTGGGAGACTCCTCTAGAGACACTAACCTCACTTACTGACCATTACCTTTACCCCTCTCCTCATTTCCCCTTCACCCATGGGCCTACCCAGGGGCCTCTCTGGGTAATTATTTTTCCAGATCTTCTCTTGCCCTCTTTCTTCTACTACCCCATCTTTTTATATTGGGATCACATTTTCCTTAAGGAACAGCTGGTGACAGATGATGCTACATTTTGTTTCAGGGCCTGGTAACCATCAAGGATGTGTCACTGTGCTTCTCTCAGGAGGAGTGGCGGAGCCTGGACCCTTCTCAGACAGACTTCTATGGAGAATATGTCATGCAAGAGAACTGTGGGATAGTGGTCTCTCTAAGTAAGCATGATCTTCCCCAGCCACTAAAAGATTGCACTCTGGGAGGATGAGCCCTGTGCTCTAGCACTGTTGGATCGTGTCTGTCAAGGGTTCTTTCCTTGTCAGGGGAGCTGTCTATCCTTGTCAGGGGAGCTGTCTGTCCTTGTCAGGGGAGCTGTCTGTCCTTCCACCAGAAAAAGAGCACTAGGACTAATTCAAGGAGAATGGAAGTGAGGCGTCATTTTTAAAGACAGCGGCAAAACAATGCTGAACCATGGAGAAGAGGCCTTTAGGCTCTTCTCAGTTGGGAATTTGCAGGTTTTTACAAAACAGAGAGCAGGACATCTAAGAGATAGAAAGAAGTCCTTGGAAACCCAGAAACCATCTAGGGACAGAGGGGAGTTGGGGAGGGGGAGGGGTGGAGAGATAGCTGTGTTAGAGCTAAATAAAGGAAGTTGTGACCAGAAAGGACACTTGGGTTGGAAATATTTGAAATATAAGTGGAAGAGAACACATGCATTGGGGAATAGTGTGTGATTTTCTGGGGAAAAAAGAAGAGCAACTTAAAAAAATGGGAGGGGATGAGGAGGGTGAAGCTTGTATCTGGCCTTTTATCTAGAGTTCTAAAGAATAATATAGGAAACAGCTTTTCTCAGAAATATAGAATTACCATTGTACTAATTGACATCCCTATTTTCCTTTCCCATGGGCAGGATTTCCAATTCCTAAGCTGGACATGCTTTCTCAACTAGAAGGAGGGGAAGAACAATGGGTCCCTGACCCACAGGACTTAGAGGAGAGGGACATCCTGAGGGTAACATATACAGGTAAGAGCCTAGAGTGGACTTTCAGGCCCAGCCTTCATCCCTCTTGGAATGTGATCATCCCATGTCCCTCTAATCCTTCCTCTGCCTTGGAGAGCTGGAGAATCGAAAGGTTTAGAGGTCTTTTTCTTCAAAAGCAAGACAGGATAGCAGAACGGTTTTGGAAGGCAGGTTTCCGGAGCTAAACTTGGTGGATTTGAATTCAGGACCTTAGAAAAGTGATTAACCTCTCTTTGGGTTCCTCACGTGTAAGTTATTGTGAGACTTAAATATGTTGACATAGTAGAACAATACCACCAGGTACATAAAAAGCACTCAATAAACATTAGTTGCTGCCATGACTGTTGGTGTTGTTGCTGTTCAACTCCCCTCCTATTGCAGAAAGGGCTTCCACGGCGTCTCTGGTGTTGCTGACAGGTGGCCAGCCAGCCCGTGATGACTGCAGCACACTCCTTAACTCTCTATTTATGCTTAGGCAGGAAGATGGTAATTAATAGTAAAGATCAGTGGTAAATAAGTAATCACAATAGCACAGACCATTTACTAAGTGGTTACTATGTGCAGGTACTGTGCTATCTATCTTATAATTATTTACATCTTACAGAAGAAATGAAGGCTAACAGAAATTAAGTAGGAAAGCTGAGATTCAAAATTAGGTAGTCTGTCTCCTAGGCCTAGGCTTCTAACTCTACACCTCCTGCACTGTCTGGTACAACATTAAAATCTGTTCTCTCAGTCCTTGTTGGGTGAGGGTTAGGCCCTAACAGACATCATACAACCTCACCTGTGACTTGGGTCCTGAGGTCCTCTCTGGTGACTCCCATCATGGGGTTGGTATTTTCCCTTCTCCACAGGAGATGGAAGTGAGCACGAGGGGGATACCCCTGAACTAGAAGCAGAACCTCCCAGAATGTTATCCAGTGTATCTGAAGATACTGTCCTCTGGAACCCGGAGCAGGAGGAGAGCTGGGATTCCATGCCCAGAAGCTCCAGAGGAATGCTCCTGGGCCCACCGTTTCTTCAGGAAGATAGCTTCTCAAATCTTCTGTGTAGCACAGAGATGGACTCCCTGTTAAGACCACACACATGCCCCCAGTGTGGGAAACAGTTTGTGTGGGGCTCCCACCTTGCCAGGCACCAGCAAACGCACACTGGGGAGAGGCCCTATAGCTGCCTCAAGTGTGAAAAGAGCTTTGGGCGAAGACATCACCTGATCCGGCACCAGAAAACCCACATGCATGACAAGCCCAGCAGGTGCTCCGAGTGTGGCAAGAATTTCCGATGCAGCTCCCATCTGGCCAGCCACCAGAGAATGCATGCGGAAGGCAAATCCTGCAAAGGCCAAGAAGCTGGCGAGAGCCCTGGGGCTAGGAAACGGCAGCACACCCCACCGGTGCCCAAGTGCCACGTGTGCACTGAGTGTGGGAAGAGCTTTGGCCGACGGCACCACCTGGTGAGACACTGGCTCACCCATACTGGGGAGAAGCCCTTCCAGTGCCCGCGCTGTGAGAAGAGCTTTGGCCGTAAACATCACCTGGACAGGCACCTGCTGACCCATCAGGGACAGAGTCCCAGGAGCAGCTGGGACAGAGGGACATCTGTTTTCTGATTTCTGTTTTTGCTGTAGCTGTGGTCACATCTATCAGCTGGTGCTGCCAGGCGTCTCTGCCAGAGCTGCCCCTCTCTTGCCCCTGATGGCCAGGATCATGAGGCCTGGCCTCATCCCTAGAAAGATGAGGTTTCAGCATGGGCCAGAGCATTTTTCACCACTTCTGTGAGATGCCACATAAAATAGAGTTCTTTGGGCAAAACTTTTGGGAAACAATGCTTACTACATGGGCTGATATTCAGCCGAGTCCATTCTCAAGGGTACAGTGGTACCAGCGGTTTATGGCTGAGGTCCATTCTGATTGATTGGAGCCTATGCCATACCAGTTGTTAAATATTTTTAGTATCACCAGTGTGTACTGTAACTCTTATACTCTCTTTACGTTACACATGAGAGAGAGAAAGACCATGTTGGCATATTAAAGGCTCTGAAAATGGATGTAGTAAAGCAAACTTTAAGCCTCTTAATGCAGCGTTTCCTAAATGTATTTGACCTCAGTATTCTTTCTATCTCACATCCCACAGAACTGGTGACTCCATGAAACACTCTGATGACACTGGGTTAGAGTAATGAGGAAACAGAAAAGAGCCCCCCTTTTTATCCAAGTGGAAGCTGAAGGGCAGATCTCATTCCTGTGTGGGTCCATCATCTTCACCCCAATCATCCAAATATACATCCACACCTCTCAACCCCACCTGATGGAAAATAGAAATAATAACCTTTTCACCCATTATTCCTACTCCTTTATCCTGCACATATGTATATCCAGTTGAGAGATCATACTACCATGCTAGGAGATGGACCTTATACTCCCAAGTAACCCAGACTCACACAGAAGAAAAAACTTCATCTCCTTGGACAGTCCCCCTCTTCTCTTGACTGTGTCTTTATGTGTCAATGTGTATCTGTATGCAGGGTCTTTGAAGAGAGCATGCAAAGTACAAACTGTAAAAGCTAGATTTTCTAGGGGCTGTGTTCTGGTGATGAGGGTAGTGGGAATTTTATGGGGTTTTTGTTTTGTTTCAAGATAGGAAGCTCATCTATTACGGGAGCCCTAGTGGAAAGGATTATGTGTTGGGTAATGTTGTGGAAGTTGAGGTATAAAGACTTCTTGAATGTCACTGAGATCAAGACAACTGGATATTCTATGTCCGAATCTCGGGGCCACAGATTCTTTTCGCTTGGGTGTAGAGAGAAAGAAACATCCTCGGTGAGGTGAGCTCTTTCTTGTGGGTTTCAAGCAAGATGCATATAGAAGCTTTATGCTGAGTGAGGGTTTTTTGTTTTTGTTGTGTGGTGTGTTTTCTTGTCTTGTTTTAAGTGCTGAGAAATTAGGGCAGGAATCACAGTGCTTACAGGTTGTTTCATTACTCTTGTGTGACCTTGATTGCCTCATCAAGGGGGCAGAGTTATTCTTGAGGATCTTATTCTCTCTGAAACAGAACTTATAGGGGAAATGGCTGTGGTTTAATTTTGCAGCTGATGCAGGGTAATCAACTTTCCAGTTGGTATTCCTCACAATTCTGGGAAAGTGTCCATGCTAAGACTCTTAACTCCAGGACTTGCATAATATTCTAGCATCTGTTAGTTGATGAGTTGGTCATTGTTTCTCTTTATTGATGATGTGTTAATACCAGTGTTACAATTTAAAAACTATCTTGTATGTAAGAGCAGTTTGGGGTTAGGGAGGGAGAGGAGTGGAGAGGAGCAGAGAGGATGAAAGTCAGTATTTTTCTCTTTAATGCTTAGATTCTGGTTTTTCCTTAACAGACTTATTTTTCAACCACAATTGGTGGAATTAACCAGAGAGGTAATAAAGGGAGCTGCAACAGTCTAGTTTCATGACTGTCCCATTTGCTTAGGGAAAATGGGGTGAATCACAGCTCCTCAGAGCCCTGGACCCATATGGACCTGAAAATAAGGTCATTTTGCTGAATGGACTTCTTAGAGTGGATATGACTTGATCAACCCAGTCCCTGCCTTCTGCTGCTCAGAGCAGTCTTCCTTCTTTGCCTGGAATGCACTTCTCTTGCTTGTATTCATATGACTAGAGCAAAATGGCCAGTCCTTTGTAAGGCAGCCTTGTTCTAGGTTCTCATAGACAGGACTGTTCTAGGATCAGTATTAGGAGAAGCCCCAAGGAATAGGAAAGTATTGCCTTCCAGTAGTGAAACTGGACTATGCCATTTCTTTTACCTTCCCACTCTGCCTCATTCATTCATGCAAATCAGCTCTATTAAGCAGTGGTTCAGAACCTGTTTTGGATCACAGACTCTTTTGAAGATCTGATAAAAACCAGGAACTCTTTTTTGAAAAAATATACATTAGCAATTCACTCAGTTTTTCATATACATTTAGCCTACCCATGGAATCACTTAAACTGGGGTCAAAGAAAGGTCATTATATATTTATGTCAAGAATACAAGGCAATGGTCACTAAATATTTTAAGGAATAAGATACCAGAGGCAGTAGGATATAAGAATAGTCTGGTCTATAATGACTAGAAGGGTATTGCTTACAATCTACTCTTTTTCTTTTTTTTTTAAAGATACAGTATGCTAACAAATCCAGCTCCTCACAAACCTTGTTTTAAAGACTTGTAGGAGGTGACTCTCCATACTATCAGATCACACTCCTAATAATTAGATGTTAACCTCCAGCCTTTAATCTGTTTTAGTATTTGTACGGCTAGAAAGTGAAGCCCCTAAAGTGTGGGTGCAGTCATAGCACCCAACTGAAAGGCATCATGGAGTTAAGGGCCTTGTGCAGAAGGGGCCTCCCTTTAGGTCATTTCTGGTGTACCACTCTCTTCTCTACCTCGGTCCAGCACCACTTCCTTTGGACAAAAAATAAAATAAGCAACAGCCATCATATGGGCAAGTAGACTTGAATGATTTTTCCCACAGGGAATCAGCCTCAAACTACTCCCATCTTCCAACTGCCTCTGCCACATGTCCACCCTAACTGCTTTAAATAAAAAATGCCTCTGTGTTCTCTCTGGGCAAAATGTAAAATAGAGAAGTACCATATAAGAAAGCTGTCACCTTTTCCCCTCTGTGATACCTCTATTTAGGGTGCAGGTATCTTCCCCTTTGCATCCCATCAAAGTATCTCTGTAAAGAATCCCTTACACAGGAGAATGTGACCCAAAGTGTTAGCTTTACCCAGATCTGTTTACATTTTAAGTGTTCTGATAGCTGGTAGTGGAAGTGGAAGGAAAATCTTTTCCTCTGTTAAAATGATGTTATGCCTTTAGGGAACTGATGAGGTGATATAATTTGGGACAAAACCCTTCCCTTTCCAGCACTCGTGCAATCAAACTGCTGTTATCTATTTGTATCAAGGACAGGGTGAGCCCTGACGCAGAACCATAGGTACCAGAAGATAGATTCTTTCCATCTCTGGATGAGAGTGGGTGGGATTGGGCAATAACAGAAAAGTAAAATCTATTCTCTTAGACCCCTTAGAGATTCTGACCTGGCAAAATTTCTTTCTTTTCCCTGGAATGCTCTAATAGGCCTAGGCTCTCAAAATGTGTGATCTTTGGTCCAGCAGCATCAACATCGCCTGACAGCTTGTTTTAGAAATGCAAATTCTCAGGCTCCACCCCAAACACACTGAATCAGAAACTAGGAGTGGGATAATACAGGGAAGCCCAGCAATTAGTCTTTTAGCCTATCTTCCTGGATCTCTGAGGTATGCTAATGTTTAAGAACCTCTGGCTCAGAGATTCAAATTCCATTTCAATCAGTGGTATCACACCCTCTTCAATGTTGTCAGATTGATTTTCTGCAACCTCTCCAAGCTAGTTGTTTTTCAGTTCTGTTCCTCTTGAGTTCCAAGGCCTTCCTTCACTCTTTAATCAATGAAAGGACTGGGTCAGTCACCAGTTTCAACTACCAAGTTGCTGTGATTGATTGGGGCTGGAGCTTCTAAAGTGGACACTGAGGATTTGTGGGTCCAAAAATCTGAAAGGACAAAAGGAACAGATACACCAAAGAGGGGAAATCCAATGTAAAGCTGAAAAACTGACAACCAAGGAAATGATCCTCCTTTGCTAGTTATCTGGTCCTTTTCTGGGCCTAATAGTTGCCCTGGGGGCAGAGTAGGTGAGCATTCAGCACAGAGGTAGGGAGTAAAGCCAACTGTCCCAAGCCCTGAAGAATCCAAGTTTTCCAACTTCAGAATGCGTTGGCGTTGGAGAACAATAAGGTGCTATGCAAGGAATTTCTAACCAGGATTTGGTCTACTGTATGGGCAAGGGCGGCAGGAGCATCAGGCTCATTTAGTAAGATGTGACTCAAGGGAGATTTGAACCCAGACTCTACTAGGCAGAGATTGTAACCCATTAAGCCATGGCACCTATGTCAAAAATGCATTCTCCTGCCCTGGCCAGTGTGGCTCAGTTGGTTGGGCATGGGAAGGCAGCCAGTTGGATTCCCAGTCAGGGCACATGCCTGGGTTGTAAGCTCGATCCATACAGGGGATCGTGCAGGAGGCAGTTGATTGCTGTTATGCTCTCACATCAATGTTTCTCTCCCTCTCCCTTTCTCTCAAAATCAGTTAAAAATATTTAAAAATTGTCTATTTAAAAACACACAACATTCTCCTACTTTGAAGATTCTGTCCAACTCAGGCTTCAGGAAGGGATTGTTACCTCCTCCAGCTCCTCTCCTAGGCCTCCTCATGAGGACAGGCTGAAATGAAAGTTGCAAACCTGCCACCCCTATGGAGAGCTCCAAGGCCAAAAGGTTAGAATGAACCTACCTCTCTTTGGGGGAGGTGATCAGCCCCTCTCCCCTAAGGCAAAAAAAGCTTGGCCACTGCCTTCTTCAGCTCCAGACCTCAGGCTCTGTCCTTCTTTACCTTCTTGTCACCACTTCCATATTCCCAATAAAAGGAGCTCTTCCCCTACTCTTTTTATAAAGGACATGTTTTATTTATGTATTTATTTATGTATTTATTTATTTATAAAATTTATTTTAGAGAGAGAGAGAGGGAGAAACATAGATGTGAGAGTGAAACATCAATCGGCTGCTGCCACACACCTTGACCTGGGACCGAACCCACAACCTGGGTATGTTCCCTGCCTGGCAGGGAATCAAACCTACAACCTTTTGGTATATGGGACAACAGTCCAATCAACTGAGCCATACTGGCCAGGGCAGCTTCCTACACTCTAACTCCCACTTCTCTTTTTCAGATGGATTGGTTTGGTTTGGTATTTTCTTTTGTTTAGTCTGGGAAATACACCTTCCTGAGGGTGTTTGTTCTTCCCAGTCCCTGTCTTCCTTCCATCACCGTTCCTCTCTTGTCCAGTTTCTTTTCTGTCAGCCTTAACCCTACTAAGCAGGGTCCATTAGGTCCTCGGGTTACGTCGGAGATCCGTTCCTACGGCGCGACGTAACGCGATTTTCGCCATAAGTCGGAACCCACCTACATAAGCATCCATGTCACTCACATGGAGCACATACACAGCAGTAATGAAGTGAAACAGCAAAAAAAAATGTAAAAGAAAGATAATTCCTGACCTTTACTTGTGGTAAATAAATAATAAAAAACATAAAGCACATATGTACATTCGTTGAAATGACGGAACTTTATTTATAAATAAATGGGAGATGGCAACGTAACCATGAAACGACGTACATCGAGTCTGACGTAACCCGAGGACTGCCTGTACTTCCCACTTTCTTTTCTCAAATTCTTGGCTTGGCTATAGCAGCTCAGCTACCATCTCACCACTCTACCTCTCTCCCTCTCTCTCTCTCTCTCTCTCTCTCTCTCTCTCATATCCGGACTTGGCCAAAGTTGCTGGTACTGTCAAATCCAGGCCCTTTACTCCATTCCCTACAGGCTCTTCTTCCCTTGATGTAACTTCCAAAGTGGCTTTCTACTTTTCACCATTTTGATTTATTCAGTCCCTTCCTATCTCTTGTGGCTCCTGAGAAGTAGTTCCAATTCTACGAGCCATCTTTTGAGTTCTTCGCTACATGCTAGGCCCTGGCTGTTCCAGGCCTGGGAGATGGTGATCACGGACCTGTACTCAGCATGTTCCCCAGCGGAGCCCTCCCCTGCCATCCCTTTCCCGCCATGCCTCATGACACTGTGCGCCAAGGTGCTCTTTTCCAGGAAGCATTGTGGGATATGCCTACTTGCCGTCCAGTCCAATTGCTCCGTGCCTGCCAGATTTCTAGCAATTGTCTGACTTAATTTCCTCAGATGGACTGTGCACCTCCCACAGATGACTCAGCGGAGGACCTTCGTCTGTATCCTTAGGGATCTATTATACACTCTTTATATTCCCTGTCATTGAATAAAGAATATATTGACTCAGTGACTGATTTCCTCTGTTGGGTCCTCTCCTCTACTCTCCCCCCATTCTCAGCAATTCAGTCCTGATTAAAAAACAACAACACAAAAACTGCAACAGAGTAGGGACCTGAGACAGCTCAGGGAGATCCCAGGGGAAGTAGGGCAGCCATGTGTGAGACCCCTCACTGTCCTTCCTGAAACGTAAACCCTCAAGGCATCACAATATAGGCCTCTCTGCCTCCCTCCTAAAGTCCTGGCTCCCAGATGTCACTCCCCAGTCAGTTGGGGATTCAACTCATCCTGGAGGCTGAGGTAGCAGAGCATAGAGCTGGGCCAGGCTTAGGGGAAGGCCAGGTTAGGTGAGTGAGGGCCTAGGGCGCAAATTTAAGGAAGCCCTTGGTCTCAGGGTTATTCAAGTACCCAGTCTCCTCTTGGGAGACCCTTAGACTGCTAAGCCCTTAAAACTTAGCTGAGTCTGGAACCAGCTGGTGGTGGTGACTGCAAAATGATTCCCTAGGCCAGTGGTCGGCAAACTCATTAGTCAACAGAGCCAAATATGAACAGTACAACGATTGGAATTTCTTTTGAGAGCCAAATTTTTAAACTTAAACTTCTTCTAACGCCACTTCTTCAAAATAGACTCGCCCGGGCCGTGGTATTTTGTGGAAGAGCCACACTCAAGGGGCCAAAGAGCTGCATGTGGCTCGAGAGCCGCAGTTTGCCGACCACGGCCCTAGGCAAGTTCACAATATTGGTGATTTGGGGGGAGCCAGAGGAGATGCACACAGATGGGGTTAGGCACGAACTGGATCCACCAGATGCATTCACTTTTGAGGGTGAAGAGGTCGGGTTCTGGCCGGTTATGAAGAACGTAGAGTAAGGAATAGTGTGGGGGAAAGATGGAAAGTTGACAGGGGAGAAACCACCTTTGACCCACTGACATGGCCTTCCAGCCCTGGAGCTTCACTGGGGCAGGGAGAGGGAACCGCTTGGCAGGCCTTGGCACAACCCAAAGGCTTTGCTCTTCCTACATGGGAGTTGCCTTGAAGAGCTTCAAGCCTCCTGTTTGGGGGGCTGCTTCCCCTCTGCAGCCTTCCCAACACCAGCCAGACTGTTTTGTTGCCTGCCTCCGTGCGTCATATGTTCCTATTTTCTTGCAGTTCACTTTCACTCCTCCTTCATTTCTAGTTTCTGTGTCTCCTCTACAAGTCACTTGGAGTAAAACTTTTGAATAGTCTGGTCTTTCCCCTAATTAAAAGGGGGAGGAGGGAAGGACTTGATAAAAGGGGGAGGAGAAACAGCTGTGATTGTTCATGGAGGTGCCTGTTCTCTTAGCCAGCTTCAGTGGACTGCTGAAGGCCTGACTTCCTTCTTCCTCTCAGATCACTGCCTTTCCCAGGCTCATCCAAGGCCTCACACTGACACCTCCCTCCCCTCAGTCTTCAGGTCCTCTCTTCCAAGTCCTTTCCTGACATGGTGCCCCTATATTAATTTCCAAAACAACCTATCTTCCTGTCCTTGCTAGGCACTTAGATTTTGGCTGGAACAATCTCCAGCCCAACCAGACAGCCGTGCCATGTTAGAGTTCCCCAGAGGAGGAGAAAGAACACGCGAACTCTATTGCTTTGAGAACACTTTCAAATGGAAATGTTCTGAAAACACCTCCCCACAATGTGTTTGAGAACATCCTGCAAGAAACCACTAAATCGTTAAAACATTCAGTGTAGAAATGAATTCTAAACTTCAGACCTTTACCTACATAAAAAAGATGTTTATAGAGTTAAATAGTAGATGGTGAGGCCCCATTCAACATCTATAACTGTAGTAAAGAGAGCACTGAAGTTACTATTAAAAGTCCATTTCTAGCCCTAACCAGTTTGGCTCAGTGGATAGAGCATCGGCCTTCGGACCAAAGGGTCCCATGTTCGATTCCGATCAAGGCTGGTCAGGGCACGTGCAGGAGGCAACCAATCGATGTGAAACACATTGATATTTCTGTCTTTCCCTCTCTTCCACTTTCTCTAAAAATCAATGGAAAAACATCTTTGGGTGAGGATTAAAAAAAAGTCAATTTCTAAATTGTACATTTTCTAAACATTAGCTTTTTCACTTAAGATCTAAGAGATTGAGATGAAGGTGAAATGAAATAATGCATGCAAAAGCACACATCATCTTATAAATGAAAAAGCTGTAATTGACAATTATGTGGACATTTCTACACAATTTATATGATTCTGAAAACAAATACAAAAAAGATATAATAAAAAGTCTAATTTCTGTGTCTCCTCTACAATTCCCATCACCTTCCCCTCACAATAGAGGACCAGTTTTTTGTATATCCTTTCAAAGTTTCTTTATACAATACAAATAAACACATTTACCTTCATTGGTATGGTCATCTTGATTTTTTTCCCCACTTAATGTATCTTGGGGAGCTTGTCATAATAATACATAGAGAATCTCCTCCCTCCCCCCATTTTTTTATAGCAGGCGTCCTCAAACTACGGCCCGAGGGCCACATGCGGGTGTTTTTGCCATTTTGTTTTTTACTTCAAAATAAGATATGTGCAGTGTGCATAGGAATTTGTTCATAGTTTTTTTTTTAAACTATAGTCCAGCCCTCCAATGGTCTGAGGGACAGTGAACTGGCCCCCTTTTAAAAAGTTTGAGGACCCCTGTTTTATAGCTTCATGCTATTTTACTGGAGGGAAGCTTCATGCTTTAACCAATCTCCTCATGCTATTTAGATTATTTCCTTTTTGTTGTTGTTGCTGCAATGCTGCGCTAAATACCTTGAACATAAATGTTTTCACCAATGCACTAATATCTAAAAGATAAATTCCTAAGTGTAGTTCAGCTGGGTCAAAGGATATCCGAATTTGCAATTTGGAAAGCCAAATTCCCTCTTTTGGGGTGGCGGGGATTTACACTCCCACTAACACTGTATGTGAGTGCTGGTTTCCCCACAGCCTCACCAATGGAGTAGGTTCCCAACATTTTTGGATTAAAATTATTGTTTAATGTGCATTTCTCTTAGGAGTAAAATTGCACATTTTTCATATTTATAAAGGCCATTTGTTAACTTTTTTCAATAACCATTGAATATTTGATGCTAGAGAGCATTTAAGGTTCATTACAACTCTAAAGTCCAACAATTTTCTTTTTTTAAAGTCCAACAATTTTCCGATCATCATTGCACTAGGCTGTTGAGATAAAAGGGAAGCAAAGAATTGAGGTCACAGATGTTCCATTTACTCTGACTAAAGTTAAATACCTAAATATGCCACTACATTGTGAGCAATGAAAAGTGGGAATTATGTTTTATCCATCTTTATTCCCAGCAAAGGGCCCAGCATATTGCAGGACTTAGTCATAGTGAACACTAGTGATGAGATCAGCTATTCTTGGGAATTCCTTTCACAGAAGTACCCAGCTAGGATTAGGATCTAGATAATTTTGATAGGCTGCCAATGAGTTATTTGATAGCCTGCCAAGGTTATTTCTTCTATTTCATTGGAGCACAGTCACCCTAAAGCGTATTAATGAAAAATAATCTGAAATGATCATTGTTAGTTATATAAGATCAGGGTCTGTCATTTAATAAATTTGGTAAGTTTACTAATAAATGAAGTAATTATATATAAACAGAAGTGTGATGTTCTTAGGAAATCTAGAAAACAAATTGTTGCCAGTGTTCTTTCCTACGTATCTTAGGGGAAAAGACATCCTAATTCTAGACCATCTAGGTCTTTAGGTAAAAATAACTGGGACTACAAAGGGGCAATACATGTGGCTATCATAAGAACATTTAAGTTTGTTCTAATTGTGTTTCTCGCTGCCACTTTTAGATGGCTCTCTAGTCTTTTTTCTTTAAATGTTTATGTTTCAATTACAGTACAATTCAATATTACTATATAATAGTTTCAGGTGTATAACAGGGTGGTTAGATATTTGTATAATTTATGGAGTGATCCCCCTGATAAGTAGTACCCACCTGGCACCCCATACATAGTTATTACAGTATTATTGACTATCTTCCCTATGCGGTACTCCACAGCCCCATGACTGTTTTGTAACTACCATTTTGTACTTCTTAATCTCTTCAGATGGCTCCCTATTCTGATTCTGATTCTGCTGGCTTCATTCTGCTGCTCACAGACAATGTGAGAGCACAATAAACCTAATTACAGCAGGGGGAAATGTTAAAGTTCAAATCATCTATGGATGAGAGAGATATCAGACTCTTCTGGGAAAAGCTGGGTTTGGCATACTCTGCAAAAAGCTCTCCAGGTTGTTCTAACACTTTCCCACCTCCCACCTCCCCTCACCTCTTTTCAGAATAAAAAGCACCTCCTAGGTGCTTCCTTTACCCTGCTCCCCCCACCCCCCACCCCCCACTCCTTTGGCTTCAGCTGGAAACATCATTTCCCTGAACCAACTACTCTGCTGTTTCCCTTCCTAGCAACCTTGTGTATCCCGCAAGCAACCTTGGCTTATTCCAGAACCTTGGAATGTCTGGATAGTGTCCCAATGAACTGAGCTACCTGGCCAGGGCTCCCTAGGAATCATTCCTGTGTCCTGTCATGGCCTATGGCATGAGAACTACTCCCATCTATTCTGAACTCCTACGTTCAGCACTAAAAGGAATCATACATGTTCCATATTTTATATATAGTGCTCCAATACATGTTTTCTTTTTTCAGAAAAGCAAAAGAACTAGCTATTCATTATCTAACCTTCCCCATTTCCTTGTATTTCTGATATATGTTCTATAAATCTTAATAGTTTACTCTCTAGGAGTTGGTACTTTCCCAGTTGAAAATTCCCTTATTGAATTTTGTCAATCAAAGCATATGTGATATTTAAGTCCTTCTTATTCTACTGACACTTAAAATCATCCTAGTTCAATCCCGGTTTTTTTCTTTCTTCCTCTCTCTCTCTCTCTCTCTCTCTCTCTCTCTCTCTCTCTCTCTCAGAGAAGGAAACCATGGCCATGAATGGTTAAGTAGTAATTCAGCTACGTTCTGAGTGGCGGAACTTTGACTAGAACCTGGTCTCATTAAGTACTGATCCAGCGGATTTCTGCTATAGCACCTTAACACTCCATCAAGAATTGTTTATACTCATTTAACTCTCAGTGATGACAGACTTACCCTGTGCCAAGCCCTGTGCCAGATGCTTCACACACACTCATTTAACTGAGGATTAATATATAAAACATTTTAAAAATTATCAGGGCAAAAATCTAAAAGCCATTTACAATCAATTCTGGGAGAAGGGACTTTTTCCTAAAAGGAATTTCAGGTAAGAACACTTTGGGTCAGGGAGACCCCTCAACTTGAAGGCTGTCTCCTCTTGCCCCGATGATTCCCCCACCTCTCTCCTTACCTGCCCTCTCCGCCACACTCAGTAGGGAGCTGCTAGGGTATCTAACATTAATTCAATACTTCTGTCTGACACCATGAATTACTGGTTTCCTTCTACCTGTTTTCTTCGGAAAGGCGTTTTCCTGTGTGAACAAAAGGAGCCACATGCTAACCTGACAAGCTCAGGGGAGGCCTGCGTGGCAGTCTTGCAAACTCAGAGACCTGAAATAACCACAAAGGATGGTTTGAAAATTAAATATTTAACTACAAACAGGTTATAGTGGGTAGTCACGTCCTAGTCCGATACCTTCCCTGACAAAGATCAACTTAGATCTTCTTTACTGAGCCCATTTGCCTTTTTGCCTCTAAGGTAACATATCTGTGAGATATCTGTGAGATATCTGGGTAACTTGTAACTTCCCTTTCTCTGGAGCCCCTGGGGCACAACCAAATGTGGTGGGCGCCAGGACAGATACTTCAAATTCCTTCATTATCATGTTAATTGTTCCTGTACCCACCTAAGTATGTGTCCATCATTTTACTTTTTATCCAATCCCAGGGGTTTCCCACCGTTTGACTTTATCCCACCTCCTTAATCCGTCACCAATGAATTTCATGTAGCCCACCTATGTCCCTCCTTTGATGGCAATGTATAAATACAGATGTGACCCACCATTTCTTCAGAGCATTATCTCAATTCATTGAGGTTCTGCTTCCTGGCATATGTCGACAGTTTGGCTCAAATAAACTCACTAAAATTCTTTACAGGTTTCAATGGTTTTTTTCGTTAACACCTGGGCCCTGCAGCCGGAACAGAACCTCAATGACTTGACCTCCCTTCACCTCACCTGTCCCTGCTACGAAGCCTCCCCCCAACAACCCCCACCACGCCCCCACGTGGATAAAGAGGAAACAGACACAATATGGTGATTTGAAAGGTCTTGTGAATAGTTTGTCCATTTCAGCGAGTGTGAGAGCGGCTCTAATGGGAAGCATCTGGGGAAAGGCTCTGTGCCTGGAGGAAGGGAAGTTGCTCCCACACTGAGGATTCCGCGCTGGATTCCGCGGGCTCAGGTACAGCGGCCGCCGGTGCGCGCAGCCCTGGGGCCAGTTTTAACGGAAGCTGACCTCTGGCTGGTGCGTTTCACCGGCTTCTCAGGGTCCTGCTTCTTCTCTCCCCTGGGCCTCCTCCCCCGGGACCGAGACCTGTCTTCTCTCACGGTCCTCCCTCTCCCCCGGTCCATCACCTTGGCCCTCGAGTCCTTGGCCCTGGAACGCACCTGGCCCCCGACTCTCGGCCTCAGCCTCCGCAGGGCGCTGCGGACCCTCGCGCTCCGCCTCCAAACTTCCCGGGCCCGCCGGGCCGCCTTGCGGCAGCGCACGCGGCGGCGCCTCCGCGGGCTCCGCAGCCCCGAGGGGGTCCTCCAGGACCGAGCGCCCTCCTCCAGCCTCGGGCGCCCCGGCTTCCTCTTGGGCTTTGGAGGCTTCCAGACGCGTAAGTAGCCGGAGGTGTGGCTGCCGCTGACCCTGATGAGGGTGCCGGGGACGCCGGCCGGGCGCGCGGCGCTGGAGCGGCGCCGGCAGTTCCCGCGCACCTCGTAGCCCGCGTTCCCCAGCTCCCTCCGGAGCGCGGCCACCGTCAGCCGCCGGTGCGAGGCGATGGCCCCGAGCAGCAGCTGGGACACTTGGAGCACCGAGCGCGAGTCCCGCCTCGGCGGTGCCGCGAGGATTTTCTCCGGGGGCTGCTGGGCTTTAACGTCCGCGCCTGGGGATCCGCCACTGGGCTCAGCCTTCGCCGCCTCGGCTCCGGCCCCGGTCCCGGCCACAGCCTCTGCCCCTGCTCCGGTCCCGGCCACCGTCCCGGCCGCCTCCGCCATGGCCCAGCTCTGCTCCGCGGGGCGCTGGGCTGGGGACTCACCTGCCCGAGACTGAGCTCGGGCGGAGGCTGGGGGCCACGTCACAAAGGGGGGCCTGCCGGGAGGGTCACTCCTAGCAGCGGGCTGGCAGCTCCCACCCGGGTAGGGGCTTTTTTTTTTTTTACTTTTAATCACCTACCGCTTCCTTCTGGGTCTAAACCCCTCCACATCTCCCACACCGATGCGCCCGGAGGCATCGCCGTCATAATCCTCCGGACTTTGGTCCCTGCTCTTGGGCTCACACTTCTCATGGATCTTGATCTCGACCGCTTTTTGACGTTCACGAGTTTTCTGTGAAAAATAGTGCACACCATCTACCCATCCTTCCCTAAGGCGAGAGACACTGCTGTCAACTCCCCCAAGCAAGCCCCACATGCCTTCAGGAGTGAATGTGGTAGTCCACCAGACACAACGGCCTGGAAAGGCCCACGGGGAGGTCCCTTCAGCTGTGTCTGCAGCCGTGTCTCCTGGACTCTCCACAAAGGAAGGAACCACAGTGGTGCCCACACCTAGGAAGTTCAGATGCCTCCTTCGGTTGGGCTGGAACAATCAGATTCCAAACAGCCTAAGAGCACTGGTCTAAACACTGTTGAACAGCCTCGGTGCTTATCTCCCTCCAGTGCCTCTTCTTGGATTGCCCACCCGCTTTCTCTGCCTGGATGAATCCTGCTAATGATTTCTCCCCTCTTAACTACCACAATTCCTTTTACACTCCTATACTGCTTATTCTTTATTTTAAATTAATTTGGCATTAGAGGGTACAATGTGCCACAATATTTAAAAGACAAACAAACAATAAAACCCCAACAACCCTGGACTTGAAGCTGGAAAACATAGATACATATCTTAATTCTTTTCTTTTCCTCTCTCTCTCTCTCTCTCTCTCTTCTTTCCTTCCTTCCTTCCTTCTTTCCTTCCTTCCTTCCTTCCTTCCTTCCTTCCTTCCTTCCTTCCTTCCTTCCTTCCTTCCTTCCTTCCTTCCTTATGTTTATTGTTTTTAAGAGAGAGAGAAAGGGAGAGGGATAGAAACATTGATGAGAGAGAAACATTATTGATTGGCTGCCTTCTGCCTGCCCCCTTCTGGGGATGGAGCTTGAAACCTGGGCATGTTTTCCTGACCAAGGAATCAAACCCCCAATCTCCAGGTTCCTGGGTTGACGCTCAATGACTGAGCCACACTGGCCAGGCCATATCTTAATTCTTTAACAGCCATATGGCATTGATAAATCCCTTAATATCTTTGGATCTGATTTCTTAAAAAAAAAAAAAAAAAGCCAGTAATCCTTCCCTACCAACATCACATAATTATTTCAATGGTTCAGAGAAGGTGATGGTAGATGACAAAAGGCATAAATTGTTTTATTCTGTTTGTCTTTCCAACTAAATAAAAAAATTTCCTGAGAGCCAGTCTTTCAATTCTATGTCTCATCCTGCACCTAACACTATCTTTCATCATACATAGCAGGCATTTGGTTGAGTCTGCTAAACTTCTCCTGGTGAGGAGGCTTTCTCTGGATTCAGAAGAAAACTCCCAGAAAATCAGTAGAACAGAGCAGGATGAATTTCAAAGGGTTGGAAATGAAGGGAGCAAGGAAGCTAACTGCTCAAGGATTTCTTATTTTGGACACTGTTTAATTGGGACTAACTGATAGAATTATTCAAAGAATACTTCAAATTGCAAAGTATGTCATACTTTTTCAGAGGACATTCACATATACTCAACAGTCTACTGTGACATAGTTTCTTCCAGCAATCAAAGTTCTAGGAAGTAGCTTAGACCTGCACTTCTTAAACATTAATGCACACTTCATAGAGTGCAAATTCTAGTAATTAGGTCTGAGATGAGGCCAGAAGGTATACTTTTTAACGAACTCCCAGGCAGTTCTATCTGGTTAAAATACAAGTGTTGGGGTGGTGGGTGGGGGTGGAGTAGACAGTGAGAAGGGATACGGCAGGAGATGAGATTGGAAAGGTGGCATAGGGCTGAGATGTGAAGGACAGATACCATAATGACACATCTGTAAGTGGTCACAGAGCAGTAAGTGGTCAAGTTTGGATTCAAATGGAAGTCTATTTAATTCTAAGGCCCGAGTTCTTAACTACAATACTGTGCTTGGTTTCCCTTTCTCTAAGATCGACCCTCCCCACCTTACATATCTCTATTATCTCCATAATCAAAGCTCAAAATCATGAGTATCTACAAGCACTCACTGTACCTTCTCCCAAAAGAGTACTGTGAACCTGAGGATCTCCAAGGAGAGGGGACTAACACATAGAAAGTGCACCCTGGAAGGGTTGCCAGATGGAGAGGCGGAGCCACATGGAGCAGGATTTCTCCCATTTGTGTGGTCTCTTGATCTGACTATACTTCCTGGTTGCATAGGTCAGTGGCCACAGGATGGAGCAACCACCAGGAGAAAAAAGAGACAAAACTGTATACTTTGAGAGTAGGAGGAAAGCAAGGGAAGTCTGACCTTCAAATCAGCTAATTCCAGATTGGCTGCACACAATGGTATCATCGTGAAAGACAAGAACCAAGTCAAACAACCATTGTATTAATACCCCTGCAATTATAAGGAGGCCAATTAGCATGAAATGAAAGAAAAATAAATATATGAAAAACACATCAAAATACCTATGGCAAAAAAAGCAAACATTTTCATTTATTTATAACTAGTGGCCCAGTGCACAAAATTTGTGCAGGGGGGTGTGTGTCCCTCAGCCCAGCCTGCACCCTCTCCAATCTGGGACCCCTCAGGGGATGTCCAACTGCTGGTTTAGGTCCGATCCCACAGGCAGTTGGACATCCCTCTTGCAATCCGGGACCGCTGGCTCCTAACCACTCACCTGCCTGCCTGCCTGATTGCTCCTAACCACTCTGCCTGCCGGCCTGATCAACCCCAACTGCCCGCCCCTGCTGGACTGATTGCCCCCAACTGCCCCTCCCCTGCCAGCCTTATCACCCCCAACTGCCTCCCCCACCCCCCCGCTGGCCTGCTCCCCCCCAATTGCCCTCCCCTGCTGGCCTGATCGCCCCTAACCACCTCTGCCTCGGCCCTGCCACCATGGCTTTGTCCTGAAGGATGTCCGGAAGGTCTCCTGGTTTAATTAGCATATTACACTTTTATTAGTATAGATCATTTACTTCTATATAGATTTCTGTATAAATGTGCTATAGGTAATAGAGGAATAACAAAAATGTGAGGTAGGAAACAGATGCCCACTACCATTCAGCTGGCTCAGAGGACAAGAAAACCAGCTGACAGACATTTTCATAGACCAATCCCTTAGAGTTCTGTTCTTCCTCTTTAGAATAAATCTACTTGCCAGCCTTCTTCTTCTGATAACCCAAAAGGAAAAAAATACTGCAGAAAAAACCCAAACAATTTATTTAGGAAAAGGGCCAGTATAAACCAGCATTTAGCCCCTAATCAGGTGATCCCAACCCAAGATTCAGAAAGACAACTATCCCTTGCAATTTGAATGGTCTCTGATTATAAACCAGAAGTTATCACTTAGAGAGGACATCATCACCCTATTGTGAGAAAGAGCAACAGCTCTTAATTTCTGGACGCCTTGTGGGTGGCGGATGGGAGTTGGGGTGGAGGGGGGATGCTAGGGGATAATGTCAAGCTTAAATCCTTCTGCTTCAAGTTCCAGAGCAAGACTGTTTTGTTCTCACTTGATAACAAGACTCTTTCTCTAGCCCTCTCTGAGGTCTCTAGAGGAACTTGGTTGATTTAGAGAATAAGCAATCTTTACTATACTAAAATGTAAGAACATCAGAAATTTCAATTAATCTCATACAGAGTTATACAGCTCTAACTTCACCAAGGATAACTCCATGCCAGAGCGCAGCAAAAATTAGTAGCACACACTGATCTAATCTCAATCTGTAACTCACTGCCTCTCCTTAGTCCACAGACCTGAGTTCCAAGGTGTTAGGTCTTTCTGACTCAGTTATCTTGCAGTGACTCAATTTACCGCTCTCCAAACAAATAACAGAAACGTGTTCAAAAGTCTATTACAACTCCCTCACTGACCTTAAACTGCTAGTTCTTTTTTTCTGAAAAGGAACTTTTCTTCTCATTTTGTCTTATATTCTAAGACCCTTTCCCCGTCCTGAACTACTATGTGCCTCCCACTTTAATGCAAATGACCCTGCAATAGTTATTTGAGCAAATAAGCCTTCTAGTACTTTCAGGGCTTTGGAGAAGACTACAGTGGTTCACAAAAAGGAATGTTAAAAATAAAATAACAAGGTTCCTTAAAAACATGGAGACAGCCGAAACCGGTTTGGCTCAGTGGATAGAGCGTCAGCCTGCGGACTGGGAGGTCCCGGGTTCGATTCAGGTCAAGGGCATGTACCTTGGTTGCGGGCATATCCCCAGTGGGGAGTGTGCAGGAGGCAGCTGATCGATGTTTCTCTCTCATCAATGTTTCTAACTCTCTATCCCTCTCTCTTCCTCTCTGTAAAAACTCAATAAAATATATTTAAAACAAACAAACAAACAAAAACATGGAGACAGCCTGGCTATTGAGCATTCATCCTTTTACTCTTGAGCACAATTTTTCAGAAATGAGTTCAGAGAATCTAGATCCAGGTGATCACACTGGGAGGACCAGGCAAATCTCTCAGCAATTAACCTGAAAATATCTTTGATGAAGCAATAAAAAATTATCATTTTATTAAATCTCAATCCTTGAGTACCTTTCTTTTTAACATTCTGTGTGCAAATAAAGCATTTCTGCTATGTGCTGAAATTTAGTGATTGTCTCAAGGACAAGCCTTTGTGCAATTGTTTGAATTGCAAGGTGAATTAGCCACTTTTTCATGAAACACCATTTGTACTTGAAAGAACAACTGAAATACAAACAATAGTTATTCAAAATTAGGTATTTACCAAACATTCTTAGAAATGAATAAAGTGACTCTATAATTTCATATAAAACAACTGATATGATTTATTGCTAATGGTAAAATCCAGTTTTTAGACAAAAAAATAACATTTTAGAAGAGCTGTATCAGCTAAAATAAATTTGACACTATCCCAACACTTTCTGTTGAGATCAGTGGTGATATTAACAATTATGATTTTTGGATAATGCATAGTAAAATATGTCAGTTTGTGGGAGATCTGCCTAACTCAATGAACTAATATTTTCCAAATGGCCAATGCATTGCAATCTTACAACGCAAGGTTACAGAATTATGTATGGGTAATAGAAGAGAGACCGTTGGTTTTTGATGTTACAGGGTATGAAAAGTTCATTGATATGGTCTCAGATTTCACATTGCAACTAACCTTTTTTTTTTTTTTAGAGAAAGTGGAAGGGATCTCATTTGATATGCACATGAGAACTCACATTGGGGAAAATCCCATTATTATAATTAATAGAGAAAATCCTTCAGAAGAAGTTTTTCCCTTACTGTATACAACAGAATAAAAAAATGGAACTCAGTAACTTTGGGAAAGCCTTGAGTGTTACTTCACCCCTTAGAAAACATGACAAACCATACCAGAGAAAAGCCCTATGAGTGTAATCAGTATAGAAAATCTTCCCGCTGTAGTTCTTAACTTACCATGAATAAGAGAATACTCAGTGGGGAGAATCCCTATGAATCCCTATGAACACAATGAGTGCTGAAAAGCATTTATTGCTCCTTCATCCCTTAGGTAACAAAAGACCATTCACAGTGGACAGAAATCTTACGAATGTAACAATGAGTATAGGACAATTTCTCTCTCCTTAGGTAATAGAGATAAATACTTAAATATCACCAATGTGAATGAGCCTTCCATTTTGCACAAGATAAGTTACACGACAGGAACACATAAGGAATGTGACCCCTCATTATTTACATTGGAGAAGTTTTCTTTAATGTAATTAGCAGGGCCAACTTCATGAACATGTGACTAATGCTGTCATACAGGGCTCCATGCTTGAAGTTTGATACTGAGGTTGTCATCTTAAAGTTCTTAATAATATTATTGTGAGTTTGTGTTTTATTTTTTATTTATTTTTTAAATATATTTTATTGATTTTTACAGAGAGGAAGGGAGAAGGGTAGAGAGTTAGAAACATCAATGAGAGAGAAACATCGATCAGCTGCCTCCTGCACACCCTCTACTGGGGATGTGCCCGCAACCAAGGTACATGCCCTTGGCCGGAATCGAACCTCGGACCCTTCAGTCCGCAGGCCGATGCTCTATCCACTGAGCCAAACCGGTTAGGGCAAGTTTGTGTTTTATACGTGAAGAAGCCTGTGCTGGAATCCTGGAAAGTTATGCACAGTCCTGCCTCCTGCCACCTCACCACCTCTTCGGGACAGGTTCTATATATCAATATACGTGAGAGCTCTCATATATATTATTTTACATATTACTATTTTATTTTTATAGCTAAGTATTATTCAAAAAGTCTCCTTTGACATTA
This sequence comes from Eptesicus fuscus, assembly GCF_027574615.1. Lineage (NCBI taxonomy): Eukaryota > Metazoa > Chordata > Mammalia > Chiroptera > Vespertilionidae > Eptesicus > Eptesicus fuscus. The sequence goes on from NC_072479.1 coordinate 60,690,445, forward strand.
GCATTCACAAATATGCCAAAAAGAGGAGCAGCCTTCTCTACAAATCCTAAAAGAAAGAAATCCGTGGACCTATGGACCTACGCTAGAAATCTAGATTATTTACCAATACTACAAGCACAAATCAGCTATAAACTTAACAGATTAAAAGGATAACTTTACAAAGCACTTAAATTGATTCAGAAGTTATATTCTTAAAAACATAGAACTCATAAAAAAAATAAACCTTGTGTATTTGAAGAAACACTGAATTCTACTATTCATATAAACGGCCATGAAACAACAGCAAATGCTGGGAGACAATACCACATATTTCAACCCCCACCCTCATCACCAAAGAAGCAGCTTTGTCCCTCAACAACCAGTTTGCTCTTCTAAAATGACACTGGATTCTCACTGACCTATCAGTTTCCACCTTTAGTAGGTTCAGAAAAACTGAGGTTCTCTTTCTTTGCCAATGATTTCTAATTTCCCTTATTGGATGCTTGATTAATGTTCCCATTCATAGTTCCTGCCCCACTTTCTTATATACTGCCTCCTTTAACCATCAGAAGAATAAATAAACATTAAGTTTATGCTTTTTAAAAAAAAACTATATTAAAAACCAATAGGGAGGACAAACCGCCTAATAACAGCCACATGATAACCTGGGTCCCAGGTGTGGGTTACTTGCTCCTGGTTTCCATGGCGGTCTTGGCTCCTGAAGTTTGCAAGATGAAGACTGAGAAGGCGAAATGAACTATCATTTGACCTGGTGATCACACTTCTGGGAATATATCCTAAGAAGCCCGAAACACCAATCAGAAAGACTGTCTGCAGTCCTATGTTCATAGCAGCGCTATTTACAATAGCTAAGATCTGGAAACAATCCAAGTGCCCCTCAGTAGGTGAGTGGATAAAAAAGCTGTGGTACATTTACACAATGGAATACTATGCAGCTGTAAAAAAAAATCTCTTACCTTTGAGATAGCATGGAGGGAACTGGAGTGTATTATGCTAAGTGAAATAAGCCAGTCAGAGATCACATAATCTCACTTATATGTGGGAACCAATGAATAAAATAAACCAACGAACAAAATAGGGGCATGGAAGCATGACACAGAATGACAGATCTCAGAGGGAAGAGGGAGAGGGAATGGAAGAGAATAACCAAAAATCTTATATATGCATATGCATAATCCATGGACACAGACAATAGTGTGGTGAAGGCCTGGGGTGTGGCAGGAACTGGGTGGAGGGGACAAAGGGGGGGGGGGAGGGGGACATTTGTAATACTCTCCACAATAAAGTTTTGGTTTTTTTAAAGACTGAGGAGGTGAAGAGCACTATGAAGATGTAGCACATTGCCTCCCACAGCCACTTGAAGAGGCTGGGGCTGGATGACATCGGCTTGACCAAGCAGGTGCCTTGGGGCTCGTGGGCCAAGAGAAACCTCGAGAGGCATGTGGTGTGATAGTAGAATTAATCAAAAGCAAGAAAATGTCTGGAAGAGCTGTCCTGTTGGCAGGACCTCCTGGAACAGGCAAGACAGCTCTAGCTCTGGCTATTGCTCAGGCGTTGGGTGGTAAGGTGCCTTTCTGCCCCATGGTGGGGAGTGAAGCTTACGGAGATCAAGAAGACAGAGAAGTGCTGATGGAGAACTTCTGCAGGGCCACTGAGCTGAGGATATAGGAAACCAGGAGGTTTATGAAGATGAAGTCATAGAACTAACTCCATGTGAGACAGAGAACTCCATGGTGGGGGAGGGGAGATGTGGTAAAAACAATAGCCATGTAATCATAGAACTCAAAACAGCCAAAGGAACCAAACAATTGAAACTGGACCCCAGCATTTTTGAATGTTTGCAGAAAGAGCGAGTGGAGGCTGGAGATGTGATTTACATTGAAGCCAACAGTGGAGCCATAAAGAGGCAGGGCGGATGTGATACCTATGATACAGAATTCAACCTTGAAGCTGAAGGGTATGTCCTCTTGCCAAAGGGGGATGTGTACAAGGAAGAAAGAGACCATCCAGGATGTTACCTTGCATGACTTGGACGCGGCCAACACCCGGCCTCAGGGGGGACAAGAAAAAGAATTCTGAAATTGTGAGCAAACTTCGAGGGGAGATTAACAAGGTGGTGAACAAGGACATTGATCAGGACATTGCTGTGATGGTTCCAGGTGTGCTTTTTGTTAATGAGGTCCACATGTGGACATTGAGTGCTTCACCTACCGGCTCTGGGCCCAGGAATCTTCTATTGCCTCCACTGTCATCTTTGCATCTAACTGAGGCAACTGTGTCATCAGGGGCGCTGAGGGTATCACCTGTCCTCATCGCATCCCTCTCGACCTTGTGGACTGAGTAATGATCACCCGGACCATGCTGTACACTCCGCAGGAAATGAAACAGATCATTAAAATCCATGCCCAGACATAGGAAACCAACATCAGTGAGGAGACACTGAACCCCCTGGGGGAGATCTGTACCAAGACCACTTTTTCCTGCTAACACCGGCCAACTTGCTTGCTAAGATCAACGGGAATGATAGCATCAAGAAAGAGCGCGTCAACTGTTGTACAAAATAGATCCAGAGACAAAGAAGCATGGAACAGACTGTTGAATCTCAGAGGGAAGGTAGGGGTGGGTGGGAAGAGATCAACCTAAGAACTTGTGTGCATATATGTATAACCCATGGACACAGACAATAGGGTGGTGGAGGCCTGGGGTGAGGGGTGGGAGCGGGCAGTAAGGGGTCAATGGGAGAAAAAAGGCGACATATGTAATACTTTCAACAATAAAGATTTTTTTAAAACTTTTTAAAAAATATATTATTTATTTATTTTTTTACAGAGAGGAAGGGAGAGGGTAGAGTTAGAAACATCGATCAGCTGCCTCCTGCACACCCCCTACTGGGGATGTGCCTGCAACCAAAGTACATGCCCTTGACCGGAATCGAACCCGGGACCCTTCAGTCCGCAGGCCAACACTCCATCCACTGAGCCAAACCGGCCAGGGCTCAACAATTAAGATTTTAAAACAAATAAAGAGCATGTCGAGGAGATCAGTGAGCTCTTCTACAATACCACCTCATCGGCCAAAATCCTGACTGACCAGCAGGATAAGTACATGAAGTGAGTCTTTCTGCAAAGGGACACTCCTCAGCGTGCCTGGGCCTGGGTACCGGCTGCAGATACGGGGCTCACCCCTGGCCTTCAGATTCTGTTCCCACTTGGGTGTGGTTAGCAGCAAGTTCAGTGTGCTAAATGTTTCTTTTTAAATTTCTCCCATGGTAGCTTTGAAGGAAACCTGCCTCACCTGGCATGTTTTGTAATAAATCCTTATGGGATATTTTGATGGGGGGAAAAAGACAATGGGGGAAAAATTCTCTAGAGCCTTGATCAAGTTTTAGGATGGAAGAAAGTATTTTAAACATTAGCAAAAATGTTAGATTTCAAGATTAGGATCCAAAGACTTTAATTATCCAGAAGAGGGTAAAAACCTCCTTCATCTCACATTTCAGGATCCTAAAATATGACTTTCCAGAAGAAAAGGTAAAATGCTGTTTGTTGAGAATTATTATTTTGGCACTTTACAAATTTTCAGATATACCTATTCTGCTTCCCTAATCCACTAGCTGCTTTTATCTAGCCATTCTTCATATGCTCCTCATTCAATGGGTCCTTGTTCATGATCTAGTCACCTTAAGATCCTTAAGATACAGGCACCAAGTCTCCTTATGATGTGCCAACACCAGCAATGCCTGTAGTTAAATAAAGTTGAAGAAGGCAACTGAGTTGTAAAAAAATGGACACAATATGTTAAACTACTTCTGCTCTGTCTGCAGTTTCTGAATTTGAAGTTATTTTTCTTTTCAGATAACACTTATATCCTATTTTTCCAACTCATTTATAGGTGCCTTGTAAGGAATGCGGAACATACAAAAAGTGCTACCAAAAAAAAAAAAAAAAAAAATGTGAGTGAGTATTCCTAAAGGAGCAAAGGCCTTAAAACGGAAAGTGTCTACTCTGAAGAAATTAAGGCAGAAATTTCTCTTTTAGAAAGAGAAAATTGAGAGTCGATCTGGAATCCCCAAATAAGACTTCCAAGGAAGATTGCGCATCTAGTAGTTACAAAAAAGAAGGGGCTTTTCAATCTATAAAAGAAAGGGAAATTTTCCCAAAGCAAATGGAGTGGGCAACACTTTCCTTGCTTATTCTACCTTCCTCCTGTTCACTTTCCCTGTGATGATCACATAGTGGGTCTCTCTGCCTCTTCCATTCCAGGGGAACATTTATCTTCAGAAAACCTCCATTTCCGTGTTTTCTATAAACCATTAGGAAAAAAAATTCTTAGTTTTGCCCACCTCCAGAAGTGAGCGTTCTCAACAGGAAGACCTATAGGCAGAAGGCCTGGCGGGAAGGTGGAATGTCCCTCAGGAGGGCAGGGGAGTCCAAATTAAAATGATGGTTCACAGGGTGGGGAGCGGATCTCCTTTAGAGGGAGGGCAGAGCCTCCTAGGGCTGCCCCTCCCACAGAGGCTGTAGTTGATGGGCCTTGACACCAGGGAAACCATGCGTCCAATAGCAGCAAAGCCCAATAATTAGGGCAGTGCTTCCCTCTAAGAGGTTACCTCCCTCCCCCACCCCCCCCCCCACAAAAAAAAAATAAAAGCCACCTCCCAGAAGCCCTTGCAGGGTGGGCCAAAAGCAGACATTGGCCAATGAGAGCAGCGGTTCCCCTGGCCCCGCCCCTGCCACTTTCCCGCTTTTTATCGTGAGGCGGCTCCTCAGAGCCTAGCAAGGGAGTTTGGAAGGAAGATTGGTAACTGCTCACAAAGAGCACCTACCCCAAGGAAGAAGCAGAGCGAAAAAGGACGTAAAAATCAAGGGGCAAGGTATGCACTTTAGAGTAAAACTAGGAAACAAAAGGAACACAGAGATAGATTACTTCTGTGAGGTTGTGGAGAGACACAGACGGGCCAAGTGGACCTCTGAGGAGACTTTTGAGGTGAGGAGGGGTTTCCGATCAAAGGACCGGGGTGGGCAGAGAACAGGGAACAAGGCATTTAATCCGAAAGAATGGCGTGGGCAGAGCCACGAGAGAGCCTTTCCCCAGTGCAGAGAGCAGAGCTTTGTGGATAAGGAAGTTTCCCTTTCCCTGCCAGTGTCCACTGCAAGTGTTTGTCCATCTTCTGATGATCTTCCCACTACAGGCTGTCTGTCTGGCACTCACGTGATGGCCCTGAGCACTTCCCCTTTCTCTTTACCCCATTCTGCCTATCAGCAAGTTTTTGACCAGCCATATAATTAAAATTAACTCCCAGTATTACTGCTAATTTATGCCTTTTAAAATGTGTATGTGTTAAACATAATAAGATATGTGTAAATATAACTATCCAGGAGAATTAAGTTTTTGTTTTTGTCATGGTGGGGATCTGATTCTCAAACTTTGAGAATATCAAAATCACCGAAGAGCTTGTTAAAAAGCTGGATCCTACTCCAAATATTTCTGGTTTAGTAGGTTTAGGGTGAGGCCCAATAATTTGCCTTTTTAAATTTTAATTTCTTTTGTTTATTGACTGGAGAGAGAGGGGCGGGGAGAGAGAGAGAGAGGAAGAGAAACATTGATTTGTTGTTCCACTTATTTATGCATTCATTGGTTGCTTCTTGTATGCACCCTGGAGATCAAACCTGAAACCTTGCTGCATGGGAACGAGCTCTAGCCAACTGAGCTTCCCAGTCAGGGCAAGAATTTGCCTTTTTAATGAATTCCCAGCTGGTGGTATTATTGCTGTTCTGGGGACTACATTTTGAAAATTACTGGTCTAGCCTATCTACATATATAAAAGGCTAATATGCAAAGCATTCCCTCGGGAGTTCGACCAGGAGACCAGGAGTTCGATCACTCACTATGATGTGCGATGACCACCAGGGGGCGGCACGGATTGAAGGGAGGCCCCGGCTGGCAGCTGGAAGGCCCTGATTGGCCCTGATCACTGGGCCAGGCCTAGGGACCCTACCCATTCATGAATTTCGTGCACCAGGCCTCTAGTGTAATAATAATAGAAATTATAGAAGTTCGGGCATTGTGCTAAACAAGTGATTTATTTTACATGAGATTCTTATCAAAATGATAACAGATAGATAACAGGTATTCTATCTTATAGGGGAGGACACCTAGCTGAGGATAATGACTGAGAGTATTCATTCTCAGAGAAAGCTGCTAACTTTACAAAAACACACCTCTTCACCATCAGGCTGGCCACTAGCTGCACATTGTTCTTTGTTCTAAAGAATAATCAGGCATAGAACAGAATTGTGCTGTGGTTAAAAATACTTTTGTCAAACTGGGTTCCCAGCCTTAGGAGATGGCTGGGGGCAAATAATGTCACCTCACTGAGCCAAGATATCCTCAAAATAGGCAAGTTCAACTACAGCTGTTAGACCATCAAGAGCCCTAACTTGTTACAATTTTTCCTCCATGGTCCTTAGCTTTGAAAGACTTTGCCTGTGTTAAGAAACTATTTTTTCTATTTTTTATTAATTAAATACATTTTTGTTTCTGATTAGCATAAGATAACCATGGTTGCCACCCTGAGTTGATATGTCAGCCAAAAGAAAAAGAAAAAAAAAAAACACCAAAATTTTATTTAGCATGCACAGATTTAAGTAGCTATGTGATTTCTGTTAAAACATTTGAAATATTGAGAATTGTCTATGAACTCCGAGAGGTTTGGAGAACACAGGCTTGACACCACAGAAATGGCTGATTTTCAAGGTTCTTCCTTCTAACACTATATAATTCTCTGAAGATAGGGCTTCCTGTAGGTGCAGTGCTGACATAGATTATAGAAACTTGTACTACAGCAATCATAACTGGTTTGACTTTAGACTTGAGTCTGTGGGATAATATCAACAATATCTCTGTTTCTTTACTTTAGCCCAGAGATGAAGTAGGAATGAGAAGTGGAAATAGAGTTCATGAACATGAAGTTTATGTCATCACACTGCTTGAGATCTAGAGCCTAGTTCAAAGAGTCAGAGCACAAATTAGGCGGTCTCTGAGGCCAGATTCTTGGACGTATCATGAATGATAAATGATCACTACACTTGAACCAGATAGATTTTTCTAAAGAATTATTCATTTTTGATGAGTTATATAATGGCAACTAGAGGCCCAGTGCACGAAATTCGTGCACTGGTAGGGTCCCTAGTGGACGCCAGCTGCCAGCTGCCAGCCGGGTACTCCCTCCCTTCCCCCAGCGGGCCCACCCTCTGGTCAAACTCCCGGAAGGACTCCAGTCGAGGGGACAATTTGCATACTACACTTTTATTATATAGGATGGGGGAAAAAAACCCTCTATTAAGTGTGAATCTCAGTAAACTGAAGAGTCAGACATGAGAACATACTATATGATTCTATATACATGAAGTTCAAAACAGGCAAAACTAAGCCGACAGTTTATGCTCAAAATGTTTCTTGTTTTCAATAATAATTATGGTGGTAATCTTAGTATTGTTATTCTGAGACTGTATGTGCTATGGGATAGAACAACAGTAATTATGGGATTTTTAAAATTTTGTCGTCTCTTAAGAATCAGGATTACTAAAGTATAAGAAAGGAGATTCAGATGTAATACAAAAAAGTTAAGTTAAAAACTCTGTAGTATTGCATTGGAAATATCAATTATATTTATATATCTATATATGTAGATATATAGATATAGAGATAGAGATATAGAGATATAGAGATATAGATATACTAGTAGCCCTGCACACGAATCTGTGTGCCAGTAGCTCTCTGTTGCCCTCCTGTAGCTTTCCACCCACTGCCCCACCCTCCTATAGCTCTCCCCGATCCCTCCCCTTCCCCCCCCCTCCATAGCTTGCTGCCCTGCTCCCTCCTATAGCTCTCCACCGCCCACTTGTAGTTCGCTGCCCCACCCTCCTGCAGATCCGTGATCCTGTTGTTATGTGGTTGGTCGTTACGCCTCAGGGCGTAATGGATAATTAGCATATTCCTCTCTTATTATATAGGATATATTGCTATGTCACCCCAAATGCCTAAAAACAATGAGCAAAAGGATAAAAGAAAAAAAAACAAGGATGGTCTTGAAATAGCATTTTACATTTGAAGAAACCAGGGCTTCTTACAGAAGTGGCCAATTCCAGGTCAGGGGCACGAAATGTACAAAGAAAGCTTAAAATATCTTAACACAGCAGATAGTTTGAAAGCTCTCAAAGACTGCCTCAGAAACCAAGTTGAAGATACTGGCTAAAGAAGGGATAATTTGAGCATCAGTAAGGATAAGAAATATCATAGATTGAAACTCATCAAATATGTTTAAATCCTTGAGTCCATAATGGCATTTTAAAAATAAAGTAATTATTCACTCACAGAAGATAATAGGAAACCAATTCATTATTTTTAACACTGATAATAAAAGGGAAGGATCAAGCATTTATTCATCCTTTCCCATATGAAATGTACCACTACATAACCAAGTAGTGGATGAAATATATGAAATGTCTCTTTTTAATACATTAAAAAATGGAAAGGATATCACCATTTTGCAACTCCCAATGAATTAAGAGATAAATGCATCAAGCATCAATGGCTGCTAACATCACAAAGAGACAACTAGATATTATTTGGCTCCTAGTCTTGACAAACACCACATATATCTTTACATATACAGATGAAGTGGCTCAGATGCTAATTTACAGAGAATACAGAAGATAAAGGAACATATTGAATTAGACATGAGTATGCAATCAGCAAAATCTAGATTGTGAAAAACTGCAGGACAAATGGGCCTGGGTTCTCAGCATATATATTGTAAAGAAAAGAAAAATATGGAAGATAACTCCATAGATGGAAAATGTCTTAAAAGACAGAAAATATTTTTTTAAATCAACAAGACTAAGCTATAGTGACTAGGGATGCATATTTGAATGATAAAATTATATTTTGAAAAAACAAGGAATCCTATATAATAATAGAGGAATATGCAAATTAGCCAAGAAGCCATAACGTCATGACTGCTCAGGAGGAGGCATGCACAGCAGGAGCGGGTGGGCGGGGACTGCCATCACCTGGAGGGCTGCCACATGGCCTGGCCCAGAGGCTGCCTGGCCTGGGAGCGGCCCCCATTGGAGGCGGCCACCAGTGGAGGCGTAGGCAGGCCTGCCGTGCTGCCTGGCCCGGGGATGGCCCCCAGCAGAGGCAGCCTCCAGTGGAGGCACGTGAAGGCCCACCACGCTGACAGGCCCAGAGGCGCCTGGCCTGGGTGCAGCCCCAAGTAGAGGTGGCCACCGGCGGGGGCACGCGCAGGCCCGCTGCGCTGCTCGGCCTGGAGGCGCCTGGCCTGGGTGCAGCCCCTGGCTCTGCTATCTTGAGTTTGTGGTTTCCAAGGAAACAGCCAGAAGGGATGATAAACCCTCCACGAACGGCTCAGCCGGCGCCTATCTAAGTGGCGGCTTTGTTTAAATCGAGCCTTTTCCACAGTGAATGACCGGAACCCTCCCTGGATCAGGCAGGTTCCTGTGGAGTGCAATCTCCAGGCAATACAACGGGGGCTCCAGTTTCATCCCTGGCAATCTCATGCACGTTAGCTCAGGGCAGCGGGGAAGGAAGGGAAAAGGCATCACGTGGGGTAGCTCTGGCGAGCAAGCAGAAGGAAACCATGTCTGGCAGACGACTCTCCTGCCACCCCCTTCAATGTGTAAGAAGAATCAAATAAACCAATACAAACACCCCTCCCCCACCCCGGAGAGATCTGGGACTGAGGGGCGTCCAGCCCAGGCATTGTGTACCTGCTTCCCACCCCCTTCATCCAAATGGACAGATTAGGGGGTTAAGGGGAGGAGGAGGAGCCTCACAGGAAGGGGATCCCCAGAACCGCACCCCTGCCCTCCCTTCGGACCTGACCTCTCAGAGCGCAGGGCCTGACCCCACCCCCCAGCAGATTTGCATATCCCAGACCCTCTGCTGCTTCCAGGCGCTGGGCATTCCTGTGTCTTCCCTGCCTCCTAGCTGCTGACCCTCATTGTCTCCTACCCCAGAAGCACTCATCCTCCCCAACTTTCAGTCTTTATAGCCTAAATGCATGGTGGGCTTAGTTGCTTCTCCATGGATTTTATTTGACTAGTGGCCCGGTGCACAAAATTCGTGCACATTAAAAGGGAATTAATTAGAGGAAATATTTTAATATTGCTATTTGCCCTTTCTCTATAATAGAAGTGTCAGAGATGAAAGAAAATTAGTAAAATGTATATGAAAATCTCCCTCCTGTCAGAGTCTGGGGCATGCTGCAGGACCTTGAATCAAGTCCCTACCCACCACCCGCATGTGCTTCGAAAACGCAGGAGACTCAGACCTGGCTGGCCCCACCCCCATTTGGTGAGACCCAGACCTGGCTGACCCCACCCCTGTCAAGCCCCGCTGGGCAGGGGCACAGCCTCAGGTCCCCCGGCCTGGTGCCAGGGTGGGGAACACGGTCTGAGGTCCCCTATCAAACCCCATCGGGTGAGCAGTGTGGTCTGAGGTCCCTGTCAAGCCCTGCTGGGCAGAGGGTACAGCCTGAGGTCCCCCAGCCTGGTGCCGGGGCAGAGGGACATGGCATGAGGTCTCCCGGCCTGCATCGGGGCAGGGGGCGTGGCCTGAGGTCCCCGTGAAGCCCCGTGGGGTGGGGGGCGCGACCTGAGGTCCCTCGCCCAGGCCAGGTGCCATGCATCCTCAGGTCCCTGCTGTTCGGTCGATGTTACAGTGTCCCAGCTAATTTGCATATTCTTCTATTATATAGATAGATAAGAACCCAGCGAAGTCGCTTAGCAACTGAGATGCTCAGACTTCATCAGGGACAACGAATGACACACCTTACTTGGCTTTGATAGCAAAGCAATCTTATTCTTTTATTTTTTTAAATAGATTTTTATTGATTTCAGAGAGGAAGGGAGAGGGAGAGAGATAGAAACATCAATGATGAGAGAGAATCATTGATCAGCTGCCTCCTGCACATGCCCTACTGGGGATCGAGCCCGCAACCCAGGCATGTGCCCTTGACCAGAATCAAACCTGGGACCCTTCAGTCCTCAGGCTGAAGCTCTAGCCACTGAGCCAAACCAGCTAGAGCAAGCAATCCTATTCTTAAAGACTTGATTTTTCTCATAAACAAGTGGATTTGAATCATATCAAACCAATATGCATTTTTTAATAAAATGTCTCTTCATTTCTACTAATGCAATTCAACCTTAAAGCTTATGTTGTATAATCTATACTAATAAAAGGGTAATATGCTAATTAGACCGGACATCTTCTGGACATCCATCCGGACATCCTTCCACACAAAGCCACGGTGGCGGGGGCCAAGGCAGAGGTGGTTAGGGGTGACCAGGCCAGCAGGGGAGGGCAGTTAGGGGCAATCAGGCCGGCAGGGGAGGGCAGTTAGGGGTGATCAGAGTGGCAGGCAGAGGTGGTTAGGGGTGATCAGGCAGGCAGGGGAGCAGTTAGGGGTGATCAGGCCGGCAGGGGAACAGTTAGGGGCAATCAGGCCAGCAGGCAGAGGTGGTTAGGTGCTATCAGGCAGGCAGGCAGAAGTGGTTAGGGGTGATGAGGCAGACAGGCAGGTGAGCAGTTAGGAGCCAGCTGTCCCAGATTGCGAGGGGGATATCTGACTGCCCACAGGGATTGGGCCTAAACCGGCAGTCAGAAATCCCCCAAGGGGTCCTGGATTGAAGAGGGTGCAGGCAAGGCTGAGGGACACCCCCCCCCAACACGAATTTCGTGTACTGGGCCTCTAGTGGTTACTATAAAAGTCAGAATAATGATTATCCATGGGGAAAGAAAGAGAGAGGATTATGACTGGGACAAGCACATGGGAGGGATTTCTGGAGTGAGTGACAAAGTTCTATTTCTTTAGGGTTTTGCCCCTTCTGGGGTCCATGAAGTACTGGTTCATATGACTACCCTTGTCTAGTCATATTGAGTCACATAATTCATGTAATTTGTGCTAATTAAATTAATTCTTTAATTCATGTTGAATTAATGTAATTCATATTACAATCTCAGCAAGGACATTACATACTAAGGACAAAAGTCCCTGGAAAATGGAATGATGCTGAATTTTCCAGTAACCTATAGCACACTTGGTGTTAGTGGGTTTTCATGTGTGCGGGGCACTTGCATGCACATGTATTAGGGAAGGTTAGCCCAATGATTTCTGCTTTAGTTAATATTTAACAATAAAGTTATGAACTTTAAATTCTATCTAGATTTTGTTGTAGAACTTTTTTTGCTGCTTCTTAGATTTAGTGCTCATTTAGGGTATATTGGACAAATCCCTTTTAACATGTAACATCGTTTACAAACCTTATCTCCTGCATTAAAGCCTATTACACCCTGAAAAGATATTGAAGCCCTTATTTGGGTTGAAATTGCACCACCTCTTTCTTTCATAATTATGTGTTTTGTGGACCACCATTTTGCAGTTACTCTGTTGATAGCTACTACCTCCAGAAGTAAATTGTTCCCTTTAGCTGGTCAATGTAAATTAGGTAGAATAATTTGCCTTAGAAAGTACCTTAGTTACTGCTATCCTCAAGTACCTAGAACTCTTCCAAGTATTATTCTTGGAGATTGGGGGGATGAGAAGAAATAAACCAAAGAACTTGTATACTTATATGCATAGCCCATGGACACAGGCAATAGGGAGATGAAGACCTGGAGGGAGGGGGGAGTAACTGGGAGGAGGGGGATAAAGGTGGGGGGAAATGGGAGACATCTGTAATATTATCAACAATAAAAAATATATAGTTAAAAAAACAATATTCTTATTCACATGGTACAATTTATTTCTTTTCTCCCTGTTTTTTAGTTTGAGCGTGTTTGGTTACTTCTTTTTAACAACATTGATGGAGCCCAGTATTTAATTGGCTTAAATTGTAACTGTTACTTCAACACCAGCAGACATCAGGGCAGATTTGCCACTACACGCAGCCTAGTTTGCACTGTTGGAATGGTTAAGAGCATGGGCTTTGGAGTCAGGCGAACTTGGGTTTGAATCAGAGCTCTGTCCCTTATTTGTCGTTTGACCTTGGGTTAATGACAGCCTCTCTCAGTTTCATATATAAAATGTGGATGTTATGAGGAATAAATAAGGCTAATATTTCTAGAGCACTTAAACAGTGCTTTATAGACACTGTTGTTATAGCTTAAGAAGGCAAATACAGTACAGTATTTTTTTGCCTTAGCTTATACATGTGGAAATCATAAACCCTCCTCTAATGAGACAAATCTCAAAATACACCTCTTCATGAAGTTGTCCTGATTCCTTCAACATAATATAACCTTTGCTTCTGCTTAAAAAACATTTTGTGCTTCATTAGTATATTTATTTTGCAGCCTCAATAGATTCTAAGCTCCTTGGTTCAAATCCTCCCTAGAACTTAACACATTACCTTGTATCTAGTGTAGGCTCAATAAATATTTATTTAAATATATAATTGATTACTTTTATATTTGTGATACTGTCAATGCCCTTCAGTGACAAGAAAACCTGCATTTAAACAAATGAAATCTAGTACTCATTGTAACAAGGGAGAACATACACCATGGGGAGTTGTGGGGTATGTCAGTAAGAGGATATTAGAAAGAACTAATTCTGGGATTTGGGCTTTGGTTGGATAATTTTGGGGAGGGTCTAAGGTAGCAGAGGTTCTGGTTTTGGTATTGTCAAAAAGAAGGAACAACTCTGATTGAATATCTAATAAATATTATCTATAGGGAGGACACACTGGAGCAAATGTAAAGCAGTAATTGTTAAAAAAAAATTTAACAGTCATTGATTTAGGTTACAGAGAAATGTTTGACTTTTTTTTTTGGGGGGGGGGGTTGTACAATGATCTTGTCTGAAATGGGTGTTCTTGTGAGATTGTTTATGTCCAATAGGAGGACAGCATATAGCATAGGAGTGTCAAATCAGTACCTGGATGTTAAGAATAGTTATTTTTCTTTCTCATTCCATTCCATTAATAGAAACCTCATATTTAATGTTTTTCACTCAAGAATTTTAACAGACTAGAGGCCCAGTGCACAAAATTTGTGCACTGGGGTGGGGGGGGGGGCTGTCCCTCAGCCCAGCCTGCACCTCTCCAATCTGGGACCCCTGTGGGATCGGGCCTAAACCGGCAGTTGGACATCCCTCTCGCAATCCGGGACTGCTGGCTCCCAACTGCTCACCTGCCTGCCAGCTTGATCACCCCCTAACCACTCCCTTGCCAGCCTGATCGACGCCTAACAGCTCCCCTGATGGCCCAATTGCCCCTAACTGCCCTCCCCTGCCGGCCCGATCGCCCCCAACTTCCCTCCCCTGCCGGCCCAGTCACCCCCAACTGCCCTCCCCTGCTGGCCCGGTCACCCCTAACTGCCCTCCCCTGCCGGCCTGGTCGTACCCAACTGCCCTCCCCTGCAGGCCTGGTCACCCCCAACTACCCTCCTCTGCTGGCCTAGTCACCCCCAACTACCCTCCCCTGCTGGCCATCTGTGGCAGCCATCTTTGACCACATGGGGGCAGCCATCTTGTGCGAGGGTGTGAAGGTCAATTTGCATATTACCTCTTTATTATATAGGATAATTTTGCTTTGCTCTTGGTGTTGAACTCTCTCCCAGCAACATAAGGGCTTGTTGCTGCTTTACCAATTGCACCTTTATCCATTTGATTCCTCCATCTCCTAGATAATAAGATATCCAATCAGAATTGCCCCACTTTCTGACAAACTCTTCCCAAACCTAACTCAAGTCCAAATCACAAAACAATCCCCTCTTAATCCCCTCTTACTGAGATGTACCACAGGTTCTTCATGGTGTATGTAGTACAATCTTGCCTGTTACAACAATAGACACAACTCTTATTTGCCTACAGGTGTGCTTCCTATTCTTTAGACTGGTGGGCAGAGACCTCTAGATGTTGATTGCTCTCATGCATGATACAGATTTTTTCCGTGTCTTTTCTTGCCCCTTAATCTTGTTTATGCTACTTCTATTACTGGTAAGTTTCTAATTTTATGTTGTCAGTGTTATCAGTATTTTCCTGTATAACTTCACTAGAAGCCCGGTGCATGAAATTCGTGCACTGGGAGAGCGTGTCCCTTAGCCTGGCCTGCTACTCTCACAATCCAGGATCCCTTAGGGGATGTCCGCCTGCTGGCTTAGGCCTGATCCCCCCTGGGGATCCTGCCACTGCTGCTGCGCTTGCCAGCCATGAGCCCAGCTTCTGGCTGAGTGGCACTCCCCCTGTGGGAGCACACTGACCACCAGGGGGCAGCTCCTGTGTTGAGCGTCTGCCCCCTGGTGGTCAGTACACATCATAGAAACTGGTCGTTCGGCCGATTTGCATATTAGGGTTTTATTATATAGGATAGCTTTGTGACTGTTTACCTATCTTAGATCATAAAAGTAGTATTCTCTATTTCCTTTTAATACTTTTACTCTTTTAAATATTTAGCTCTTTAATCCATCTGGATTTTAATTTCATGTGCAAGTAATGAGAATTGAAGTTCTTTGCAAAACTTCAGGATTAAAATTCACACCCATCACTTTCTCTAGACAGCTTTCCTTGACTCTCCCTCTCCATTTCAACAGTCTGGGTTAGGAGTCCTTGCATTTTGTTCCCATAGTACACATTACAATAATCATCACTTCCGTCAGAATAGACTGCTTGAACTCTGACTGGTTTTGCTCAGTGGATAGAGCATCAGCCTGTGGACTAAGGGTTCTGGGTTCGATTCCGGTCAAGGGCACATCCCAGGTTGCAGGCTCGATCCCCAGTGTGGGGCGTGCAGGAGGCAGCTGATCAGTGATTCTCTCTCATCAATGTTTCTATCTCTCTCTCCCTCTCCTTTCTTCTCTGAAATCAATAAAAATATATTTAAAAATGAAGAAGAAAAAAAGAATACACTGCTTAAGAGGAAGGGCAGCTTTTTAAAAATTGTTTTGCCTTTGTGTCTAGTATGTTGCCTACACAAGTAGTTCAATAGAGTTCTGGATTGAGCAACTGTCCTCCTATTTCATTTCTGAGAGGAAGAGCCACATCTTACTTGGTGGGCCTCTATCAGTGATTGTTGACTTGAAACGGAAAGAAACAGAATTTTCATCCCTGTGTTGTTGCCATGGTAACAAGGCAGGTTTTTTAGGTCTGTAACATCAGTTCTGCACTATGATTGGCTAAGAAATTGATTGCTTATCTTATTCCCATTCGCATTTTTTCTCCCCACCTACTACCCAAGTCCAATTATGCAAGCTGCAGCAATAATTTCCATTCAGTTTTGCTCAGGCACCTTTCCTGGTGCTTGGGCTGCTGCTTCTTTCCCTAAAGCTGATGGGACATGTGCAGTGGACTCAAGGGACCACAGGCATCGGACACAGGGACCACGCTGGGTCCAGGACTATCCTAAGAGGTGCTAGAGAAAGATTGGGCACCTCAGTGGGGCGGGGGCAGGGATAAAAGTGGAAAATTTTCATATTGTTGCACACACCTTTCCTGTACTCTGAAAGCTACGTGTGCCTGACCTACACTCCAACGGTCTTGCCTATCCCGCGCCCATCTTGTGCTAATGATCAGAGCACGCATGCCCCCTAGGAGGGACATTCTGAGACCTGAAAACCAGAGGGCGGCTTGTGGAAATACAGTCTCAGGACCCCCTGTGTTTTGAGATGGGACCTTGGAGGTGCTCCCCTTAAAGATGCTGTTGCAGTCATTTGCCTCTGAAGGGAAAGGCTGTTGTTACGTTCCTTATTAATGAGATACAGAAGAGTGAGTGAGAGGCTAGTTATAGACAACCTGGGATAGAATTTGGTGGCTCCTTAAATTTCAGCTCCTGAGGAACTGGCCCTACTTTCTCCTTAAGTCCCTTTCCTTGAAACTGCTGAGGGTTTCAGAATCTGACTAGGACTTTTCTTTTGCTCACCTAAGCATTGGGATTGGAGAGTCAGGATTGTGTTTTTGTTTCTTCCTCCCTGAGAGTGCCAACTGGAAAGCCCAAATATAGGAAGATGCTCAGTGTTTCCAGGGGATGATCAGGGTGGTCTCCATCATGGGATTCCTTGGCCTTCGGGTTCCATTTGGGTTCTAGCAAGAGGGGCACTGGCTGGCGATGAGAGGAAGAATAGAGAGTAAGTTCTATATATTTATTCTCCCAGCAAGCTCTCTGTGAATGTGCCTTTACTTGGAAGTAGGGTCTTTGTAGATGTAATCAAGTCAACATGGGGTCATACTGGATTAGGTGGATCCCTATCCAATGACTGTCATCTTTATAGGAAGAGGGAAATTTGGACACAGATTTGGGAGAAGGCCATATAATGGTGGAGTGTCTACCATCCAAAGAATGCCAAGATTTCCAACAACTACCACAAAGAGAGAGGCATGGAACGAATTTTCCCTCAGGGCCTCTCCCTCTGGACTTCTAGCCTCCAGAACTGTGAAAGAATAAATTTCTATTTTAAACTACACAGTTTGTGGAAATTTGTTATGGCAGCCCTAGGAAACAAATTAATGATTAATGTCAGTAATTTTTCTTTGGTGTTAGAAAATCATAACTCTGTGCTGAATGGCTCCACTACTATTTTAATGTGTTTTTTCCTGATTATCATCATAATACTTGATATTAAAACTATAGAAAAGTTTTTAAAAAATAACAATTAGGAAATATTATTCATAGTACTTCCATGTTTTTCATTTCGGTATATTTCCATTTATTCCTTGTCTAAATGTGATTTTCATATGATATATAGAATTCTTATTCTGATTTTTCACTTTATAGGTATTCATGGAGTAAACAACTTATAAATATTTTGATGGCTGCATAAAATGTTATTATATATGTGTTCCTTATTTTACTTAACAGTTCATCTGTTGTTGATTACTTTGATTCTTTTATTTTGTTGTTGCTATTATAAACAACCTGTGATGCAGGGTACTAGTATAATGAGATGAAGGTCTTGTTTCCAGAACGGGATTTAATCTGACTATTGGTGATTGAAATAGATTAGAGAAGTGCACATTAATAGGATGACCCAAAGTCAGAGACCAGGTTCTCTTGACTAATCCAGAAGTGACTGTAAAGGAAAGATTTAGGATAGGAGCATAGAGGGCCTTCCAGAGACAGTCTTTAAGTTACATAGCAGGGAGAGCTCTCCCTGGAATTGCCAGGTTACTCATTATGCTGGGAACAAGATCTACAGGGACTTCTCCTGGACATGTGCCCTTTTCTCACTTTTAATAAATCCCAGGTGTCCCTGATCTTCTTTGGGCTGTCATTTGGGGAGTTCCTGTAGGCATCTTTCTAACTAACCTCCTGAGACTCATTTAGAATAAAAGCAAAACTCAGGTTGACCTTAATTGATCTGAACTAAAGCTCCCTGTAGGGATTTCCACACTTGCAACCTCTGAGATCTCTAAGTAGCAAATACTAATAGGGCACTGAGCATTTCAATTTGACTCTACCTTCTCCTCCCCTTAAGCCTATTCCCAGAGACACCAGAGAAGGAGAAGGGATGAAGAGGAAGGATACGTGGCTCAACCTGGGCAGAGACTGGCTGGGACCCGAGTGTCTCCTCAGAGTGTGCTCAACACTATTACCAGGTTTCCCCAGGTAGAAAAGTTTGGAAATTCAAAGTCATTTCTATTGACTTAACTGGGATGTGCCAGGGAATGCTTTGTATTATATAATTCATTGAGGTAATAGCAGGATTTTACTTGAGATTATTACATCTGGAAAAAGATCAATCCATTATTTATATCGTTTTTGTTGTTGTTGTTGTTGTTAACTCCAGAAAGAAGTATGGCAAGCTCATACATCTGGAGAAAGAATATTTGTAATGAGATTGGAAAATTTTCAAGCAGGATGGGCTCCTCCCCAAGAGGCAGAGTCACAGGGAATTTATCCAGGCACCCAATTTATGGAGATCCCTTCCCCTCAGCCTAGAACTGGAAAATGTTCAGATCATTCTCTTATTCTTTCATTCAAAATACATATGTGCCAAGCAGGGTCTGTATATTATGGGAGACATGAATAAAATATAGGTAAAAATCTGGCAGGAAAGAGAAGTTATTCAAAACATTTACTACAAGGGTTAGGGGATGTTAAGTACCAAAAATGAAGCACAAACAGAAATCAGAGGATGTTCAGCCATGGGACACTATACTCAATTTTTAACCGGAGAGATAAGGAGAGGCCTCAGAGAGGACTGAACATTTAAGCTGGGCCTTAAAATTTTCAAATGTTCTCTCATTTCTTTCTCCATGGCCACTGCCCTGGGTAACATCTTCGTTATCTCATTCATTCACTCAACCTTTTTTTTTAATCTTACAAAGGGTCAGAGTCAAGGCCAGGTGTGGATACAACAGCGAACAACACAGAATTGGCTCTTGCCTTCATGGTGCTTATACTGTAGTTGAGGAGATAAGTAAACAGACAAATAGAGTCATGATATAATTCAACAAGGAGGTAGGTGGAGAACAAATGTTTAATAACATCTTTCCACCAAAAAATTTTAAAACCTTATATTGAATAACTCCTGGGTGACAATGGACATACAATCAAAATGACAGAATATCTAAAAAGTTGTGGGAATCCCTTTCCATGTCCCGAATGGTTCAGGGTTCCAGTTCAGGGTTTGAGTTCTGGAGAAGGGCCGCACACAAATGAAAAGAAGAAATGTAATTTGGTGATATGGGGGGCCAGGGGGTAGTCCAACTCTAGTGGGAGAACTACTCACTGCTCTCACCATGCCATCCCTTTTATTGAGGTTTTGGGGAAAACATCTTAGGCAAGATAAACAGAAATTTACATGTAGCCCTTAGGCAGGAGATAAACAGAAACTTACATGTAGCCCTTAGGCAGGAAATAACAGAAACTTACATGGGACAAACAAAGGTGGAGGCTGCTTCAGCTAACAATGTCTCAACTAAAGGGTGAGTGGTTAGAGCAATTAAGGTTGTTGACCAGCCTTCCTGGCTTCCTGTCAACATCTCTCTTTTAGTGAAACTGATTTGTTTCCGGCAAAAAGTAACTATAATGAAAGCATTACCTTTAAGAACTTATGAAGTTCATTTTAAATAGTGATCAAAGACAAGTTCCTGGTCTTAAACACTTGTATAAACAAAAATAAATCAATTAAATTCCTAATTTAAAAAGAACAATAAAGTAAAAGAAACAAAACATAAGGAATAAAGATAAGCAAAAATTAACGAAGTAAAGAAAAAGATATATCTACTTAACTGAAAACCTGTCTCTTTGAAACAAATAGATAAACTACTAGCTAACCTAAGGAAAAAAGAAAAACACACAAAAGAAAAGATAAATATTGAAACACAGGAAATTTGCAGAATCTTTAAGGTATACTGTAGACCTTGGGAAAATAAATTTGAAATGCTAAATAAAGGTAGATGCTCTAAATCTAAGGGAATCTACAAGAAAACAAAAGCACAAAACAAACCCTATAGTTCATGTCATACTTAAGGCAAGATGTTGAATACTTTTTCTCTCAGGTGAGGAACAAAACAACTATTTCCACTCAGTACAGGGTGGGACAAAAGTAGGTTTACAGTTGTTGGTATGGAAAATAATATAATAATAAATAATACAAAAATAAACTCTGTGTTTTACATACTTACCACTGTAAACCTACTTTTGCCCCACCTTGTGTTTTTATTCAATACTAGTGGCCCAGTGCACGAAATCCGTGCACTTGCAGGGGTCCCTCAGCCTGGCCTGTGCCCTCTCGCAGTCTGGGAGCCCTCGGGGGATGTCCAACTGCCGGGTTAGGCCTGCTCCCTGCCAGCAGTCAGACATCCTTAGCGCTGCTGTGGAGGTGAGAGGCTGCCACCACCGTTGCTGCGCTTGCCAGCCATGAGCCCAGCTCAGGGCTTCTGGCTGAGTGGCACTCCCTCTGCGGGAGCGAACTGACCACCAGGAGGCAGCTCCTGCATTGAGCATCTGCCCCCTGGTGGTCAGTGTGTGTCATAGCGACTGGTTGTTCCACTGTTTGGTCAATTTGCATATTAGCCTTTTATTATATAGGACTAGTGGCCCAGTGCATGAAATTCATGCACATTAAAAGGGAATTAATTAGAGGAAATATTTTAATATTGCTATTTGCCCTTTTTCTCTATAATAGAAGTGTCAGAGATGAAAGAAAATTAGTAAAGTGAATATGAAAATCTCCCTCCTGTCAGAGTCTGGGGTGCACTGCGAAACCTAGAGTCACGTCCCTGTCCACCACCGACACGTGCTTCGAAAATGCAGGAGACCCAGACCTGGCTGGCCCTACCCCCATTGGGTGAGACCCAGACCTGGCTGGCCCCACCCCTGTCAAGCCCTGCCACGTGAGGGGCGTGGCCTGAGGTCCCCATCAAGCCCCACCTGGCAGGGGGTGCAGCCTGAGGTCCCCCAGCCTAGGGCGGAGGTGCAGCCTGAGGTCTCCAGGCCCGGCACCAGGGTGGGGGGCATGGCCTGAGGTCCCCCATCAAGCCCTGCTGGGCGGGGGGGGCGTGGCCTGAGGTCCCACATCAAGTGCCACAGGGCAGGGGGCAGACACGGCCTGAGGTCTCTCGCCCCGGCCAGGCACCATGCAGCCTCAGGTCCCTGCTGTTCAGTTGTGATGTTATGGCATCCCAGCTAATTTGCATATTCCTCTGTTATATAGATAGATTATGTAGATAGATTATACTAGATTTCTAGCCAGTGCAATAAGGTATGGAAAAATAAGTTGAAGGCCTACCGAGCAAAAAGGAAGAATTAAAACAGTCTTTAGCTGGGCTGGTGTGGCTCAGTTGTTGAGTGTTGACCCATAAACCAGGAGGTCACAGTTCAATTCCTGGTCAGGGCACATGTCCGAATTGTGAGCTTGATCCCCAGTTTGGGGCATGCAGGAGGCAGCTAATCAATGATTCTCTCTCATCATTGATGTTTCTATCTCTCCCCTCTCCCTTCCTCTCTGAAATCAATAAAAAATATATTTTCAAAAAAGTTTTCAAATAAAACAATCTTTACTAACATACAAGATAATTGTGCACATATAAAATCCACACATTTATGGACATATGATTTATAAAAAGGTGGCACTGTAAAGCAGTGGGGAAAGGATGTTTTTTCAATTGGTGGTGCCTAGACAACTAGTTATCCATACAGGAAAAGATGAACATCTGACTCCTATTTGATATACACTGAGTGGCCAGATTATTATGATCTCTGAACGCATAATAATCTGGCCACTCAGTGTGTGTGTGTGTGTGTGTGTGTGTGTGTGTGTGTGTGTGTGTGTGTGTGTATTAGCCTTTTATTATATAGGATATACACTGAGTGGCCAGATTATTATGCATTCAGAGATCATAATAATCTGACCACTCAGTGTATATAGAATACAAAAATACTTTTTATTTAAATTTAGATCTAATTGGTAAACAAAACAATAAGCTTTAGAAAATAATTAGAATATTTACATGATATTGAGATAGGGAAAATTTTCTTAAGACACAAAACGTGCTAACCATAAAGCAGAATCTTAAATATGACTCCATTAAAATTAAGAACTTCTGGGGGAGGTAGGAGAGGGTAAAGGGGGAAATAGATGGTGATGGAAGGAGCCTTGACTTGGGGTGGTGAACACACAATACAATGTACAGATGATGTATTGTAGAATTGTACCCCTGAAACCTATATAATTTTATTAACCATCTAGTGACCTGGTGCACGGATTCATGCACATTGAAAGGTAATTAATTAGAAGGTGGCCAACAGGGCGGGGCTGGGTGAGATGGGCCAGACACGACCTGGAGCTAACCTCCCTTGGTCCCTCCCCGGCCAGCAGCACCTGGGGTGGCGCCGGGGCTTGAAGGGCATCTGCGGAGTGAATGGGTCCCTCCAGCAGGTGGGGTCCCTCGGCCTGGCCTGTGGGGATTGGGCCAAAACCGGCTCTCCTACATCCCCCAAGGGGTCCCAAAGTGCGAGAGGGCACTCTGCAACGTTGCTGTCATACAGGGTGTGGAATGCAAATGCAAGTGTGCAGTAAACCAGATTCAGGGCCTACAGTGCCCCAGCAACAACATAACCCACGGCCAAAGGTGGAATCACACTGCCCCGCGAGGAATCAGGCTCCCTCCTCTCTGGTTTTGGGGTGCGTCACCCGAGAACCACTGCTGCCAAGTCACTGCAGCTCGGCAGCTCCTGCATTGAGCGTCTGCCCCCTGGTGGTCAGTGTGTGTCATAGCTACTGGTCGGACGGACAGTTAGCATATTAGCCATATATATATGTCACCCCAATAAATTCAATTAAAAAAAGAGAATGACTAAGATACTCCAAAAAATTACCCCCACTTCCTGACAACATCCAATCTAGAGCAGAACCCACTTTGCTTAACCTTTCCCAGACTCATAAGACCAAACTCTATATCCTTTCTTACACCCTATTTCTGAGATGCCTCAGGGTTCATTATGGTGGACATTCTCCATCGTTAAAACAAATTAATAAAACCAACTTTGTCTAATTAAAAGAAAATAACTTATGTTTACCACTTCCCAAAGAAAGGCACAGACTTTTGTGAGTTGTGCATAGTAGCCTGTTAGCTATACTTCTCTACCATCTGTTAAATATCAGTAACAGTGCTGAGCCATCAGACCTGGACTCTAGGTAGTCCCTTCACCAGAACTTTCATAAGATGTGGTAAAGACAAAGTTTTGTCATTCTTATACAACAATCATATTTCTAAAAAAAAAACAAAACAAAAAAACAAACAACAACCCCACACTCACCCTTTATGGAATTAATCATCTTAATTCAGGAAGGCTCTTTCCCTTCAAGATACTAGTATTCTATTATTCCCAGCTTCAAAAATTGTCATATGCACAAGAAATTTATAAAGTAATTTGGTCAGCCTAAAAAAGTGAATAAGGGTGATTTTTTAATACTGATACTCCAGGTGCCACAATATATAGGGTGTCCCAAAAAATGCATACACACTTTGAATGGTTATCAAGTCAGTGTTTATTAACATATAGTTCATTTTCAAAATGTAAAAGAATCTACAGAAATGAATAACTTTTTTGTCAATGCCTGTTTTCAAATTGATGACTGTTCTGGAATTGCAAACATCAAGAATCATTTCGTTCAGTATTTGTGCACACTCAATTCATCAACTGGTGCTGGTTTTGTACTGTAAACTTATCTTTTATGTATCCCCATAAAAAAGTATAGTGGATAAATTTTCTTTGGTCAAAGTTTAGTCTGGCTTCACCCATTATTTCAAATCAGTTAAACCTGAAAAGGAGTGAAAATTAAGTGAGTTATCAGCTATTAAAGTGTGTATATACACTTTGAATAATTATAAAGGCAGTGGTGTACTTCAACTGCATTTTCAAACTTCCATTAGCATTTTAGGATGAATTTCCTTTGTTCAAAGCTTAGTCTGGCTGAAAAGAAAGGAACATCAATTGAGCTATCAGTTGTTAAAATGTGTACACATGACTTGGGGGCCCGCTGTATTTGATATTGCTCTTTTAGACTTAGTGAAAAGTGAGTAAAAAGACTATAGTGCTTCATTTGTGGTTATTCTTATAGAGGTGTGTTTATTACCACAGAAGTAATTTCCCTCAGGAATAAATCCAAGACTGTGGGGAAAGGTCTGACTATCTCTCTGCATCTTGATTCAAAGTTAGAGGGAGACACATTCAAAGCTATCTCCATAATACCTGGATTAGAAGCTGTTCATTGTCTTCAGTTCATGGATTAACTCCAAAATAGCAGCCCTTCCCTAAAGATGCTCCTAGAAGAGGCTGACCCTGTGTCTCACTTTGTTATGTAGGTGACAGTCTCCTGATCTTTTGGCAGAGAGACCTTTTTTGCCTCACTCTCTGGTTTCTTCTCATGTTGCACTAATGTCCTGGGCACCAGCAGTTTGTAAAGAAAGGCTGCTTTCAGCATGCAAAGACTGTCCCTTGGCACATGGTACCAATGATTGTTTGAGGAGATGAAAAAAGTGATAGAGATTTACATGTGGTATACTAACTCATTATCAGCCCTCTAGTCCCTGGCCAAGTTTATTGCAAAGATCGAAATATTGCTACTACTAGTGACCCAGTGCATGAAATTCGTGCACATTAAAAGGGAATTAATTAGAGGAAATATTTTAATATTGCTATTTGCCCTTTCTCTATAATAGAAGTGTCAGAGATGAAAGAAAATTAATAAAATGTATATGAAAATCTCCCTCCTGTCAGAGTCTGGGGCATGCCACGGGAACCAGAGTCAAGTCTCCGCCCACCCATGTGCACCTCAAAATCACGTGAGACCCAGACCTGGCCGGTCCCATCCCCATTGGGCTAGATTCAGACTGACTGACCCCATGGCTGACCCCACCCTCGTCAAGCCCCACCAGGTGGGGGGGTGCAGCCTCAGGTCATCCGGCCCAGCGTCGGGGTGGGGTGTGCGGCCTGAGGTCCCCCAGCCTGGGCTGGGGAAGGGGTCATGCCTTGAGGTCCCCCGTCAAGCCCCACATGATGGGGGGCACGGCCTGAAGTCCCCCAGCCCAGCACTGGGGTGGAGGGCGTGGCCTGAGGTCCCCCGTCAAGCCCTGCCAGGCAGGGGGCACAGCCTGAGGTCCCCCATAAAGCTCCACCAGGCAGGGGACATGGCCAGAGGTCGCCCATCAAGCCCTGCCAGGCCGGGGGGTGCGGCCTGAGGTACCCCAGCTTGGCGCTGGGGCAGGGGGCGCGGCTTGAGGTCCCCTGCCAAGCCCCACCAGGCCAGGGGCACAGCCTCAGGTCCCTGCTGATTGCTCGTTAAGGCTCGTTACGGGAACTTGGCCTCCACTGTGGGTGCAGCCATCTTGTGTTATGGGATCTCCAGCTCCGCTGTGGGCACAGCCATCTTGTGTTACGGAATCCCTGCCTCGGCTGTGGGTGCAGCCATTTTGTTACTGTGTGATGGTCATTTTGCATATTCCCTCTTTATTAGATAGGATAACTTCAGCCCATGCAATTGCTTAGTCCACCTGAATGAGGCAAGGGAGGAAATCAGCACTCCCTCTGTCAGCAGAGGTGCGCAGAATTGGTCTTGATGGCGTTGGAACGCTGTGTCCTGGTTGTTTGTAAGTTCTGGGTCTTATTAGGATTCTCATTCTAGTAAACCAACTGTAAAAAAAAAAGTTTATGAGACAAGCTGAAAATTTTCAACATGACTGGATGGTTGATTCAACTTAGGAATTGTTCTGAATAGACATTTCCCCAAATAAAACTTACTATCCTTTTGTATTTCCTGGGATCTCATGTTGGACTGGATCTTCCTAAGTCCCTTGGGTTGGGGGTCAGAGTGATCACATTCTAGATAGATTCTATCTCTAAGAATGGGGGTTCCTTGTCTGGCATAAAGGGGTAGGAAACATGGAAATATTCTGACCCTTAATTATTCCAAACAGCAATCTTGGGTGGGGAAAAAATTCTGCCTGGAAAATCTGAAACTAACTCAGAAAATCCAGGGCCCATTGCTAATTGGCAAGTAGTCTCCCAGAGGATCCTGGGACTGGTCTCATCTGCTTGAACTCCTGAGACCTGTTCAGAATGGATTGTTCATCTGTTCCAGTCAGTTTCCAGTCAGTGACCTGTGAGAGGCAGCTCTACCTACCTGATGTTGAGAGCCTATTAGATGTCCTGCTATCTTGGTGCATGCGTGTGTGTGTGTGTGTGTGCGTGCGTGCGTGCGTGCGTGTGTGTGTGTCTGTGTGTGTGATGAGAGAGAGAGAGATTATGGAGAGCAGAGTCAGAGGGAGCAGGGAATCAGGAGCTCACACTCTATATGGGAGCAGCTGGTTTACAGTAGAATTCACTGCATCCTCACTCTGGGTCTGATAACACAAGCAATGTCCTCGCTCATATTGAAGCCCACAGAGAAGGTCAGTGAATGTGCTTACTTCTGTGCTGAAAGCTGACTCTGCCTCTGCTGACATTCATCAGAGGGTAACACTTCCTGGCTCCCTCAGAAACCACCTGTGTTCCGGCACACCAGGGCTCTGCACGCAGTGGCCATAGATCAGATGTCACAGATCTTGACTCTGTTAACCTCACCCTTGCTCTGAATTTTCCTTTCTACAAGTCTAGTTGTGCCTCTGCTTTCCCACCTCTCTCCACTTAGTTGCTTCTTCCTCTGAATCTCCCCTTCATGTTTCCATCAGGCTCTCTGAGCCTGCCCACCTGCCTCTGACCAAGGAGCAGATGGCTTGGATGGGAGGGCTGGTGTGCCACGCCAGCACAGCCAAGGGTTCGGCGAGCCTGAGGGAGGGCCGGCAAAGGATGAAGAAAAGACAGACAAAGAGAATGAGCTGAGTCTAGGTGGATCTTCTGTGCCTGGCTGAGACCACAGAATAGATCCAGACTGCAAGCTGATGCTTTATTTTATAGTCAGAGGTAAACAAGGTAGTGGTCACCATAGTTAAATGTTCTTATGAGTTTCACTTGTTTTGGCAGCACTTGCTGCACCTCCCACAGCCCATTAGCTACCCAGGAAAGATCTAGGGAGCAGTCACAAGGTCAAGCTTAATTATGCTAAGAGGGCTGTGCCCTCTAAACTGGGACTTGTTTGCGCTTTGCCAGCAGGTCAGTCCGAGGCTTAACCCTCTAACCGCTCCCTACAGGCTGGTCTAGTTTTGAGGTGACCTGTCCAAAAGGTAGAAAGAGCTCAGAGACCAGACTAATTCTTCTCAGAGTTACCTGGTTTGACTGAGAGGATTCCAAACTCCTAGACTGGGAATTTGGTTCCATATCATCCAAGGGCATTATGCTTCCATGGGCCTCTCAGCCTGTTTCCTAATTGGCTTTTCATCTTTCTGTTTTTTTTTGTGTGTTTTTTTCCTGTCGCTTTTTCTAGTTCTCTGCCTTCACCATGTCCTTCATCTCCCTCTCTCTAGACCCCCCCCCCCTCCTTTTATTATTTTCCATCTTTCAATATGAATAGCAGAAAAGGCACTGCCTTAGGAACCAGGAAATTTCTTTTGGTTTTAATTCTTTGTTGATAAGTAGACTTGATCCACAGAGGTTTTGAGGATACTAAAAGATCATAATTAGAGTCTTTAGTTACTTGACAAATCAGGTCACTTACTCTTTCCTGATACTGCATTTCCCCATCTTAAAGTCGTGTTAGAGGCACCTTTTTAGAGCATGAAGTTCCTCATAGTTGTTGTAAGGAACACAGAAATGGGAGGGGTTGTTGGGATTATTGTTTTTTCACAATCTATTTTTGTCTCTTCTTATTTCTAACATTCATATTACTTCCCTCTTTGACGTCATCCTCTGTTTTCGGAGCATCTGCCTTTTTTTCCTTTTATCTGCTTCACAATTTATTTCTCTTACTCCTTTTCCATTTGTGTTTTTCTCTCAATTCATTTGCCTACATGAGTAGTTTTCCTGTTTATCTATGCATTTTTCTTTCCTACTCCTTTGAAAAAAGATGGATGAGGAGTCTCAAAGAGTTTGTGAATATTTAAGAAATAAGATCAGTAACATGAAGATTCAGTTTTTCCATTTTTTGTAAGATCTACAGAATAAATAAAATTAAAAGGATGTAGGACAAGGAGTTAGAGATAGGACTGGAATTTAATCTGCTATATAAAAGAATTTCCTGATCCAGAAAAGTGATTTTTTAAGAAAGAAAACCATAGTTTCTACCCAGGAATTTCCATGGCAGTGGAATATTGGTTCAAGACCTTAAAAGATCTTTTCCCAACATATGAGGAGCAAAGAAGTAAAGAAGGCAGTGAACATGTACTAAGCAATTACTATTTGCCAGTCACATTAAATACATTATTTTCATTATCAATTAATCTTTATACCAACCAAAAAGTCAGAGAGGTTATCCCAAAATGCTATTAGTAAGTGGTAAGGCTGATATATAAGGACTGGTTTATCTAATTCCAAACCCTAAGCCTTTTCTGTACATCTGCCATATGTGGGTTTCATATGAGGATATTGGGTCTAAAAAAGTATCCATTTCACCTCTTAATCTCTAGTTCTTTCTAAGACTTTCAGGTGTGACTATCTCATCTACCTATCTTTGTGTTTCTGATTATTTTTACAAACAGCACAATTTTTAAATCAACATAAATGACACTGTAGTTCACGTTAACCAGGGCTGCTAAGACTGCTGAAAAGAGCCAATTTAAAGTTCAGTGTTGCCCTCATCAATTACAAAGTCCTTCTGTATAATTTCCTACAAACCCATTTTGTACAAATAGCCAAATCCTTAATATCCAGGAACTAATCATTTTATATGTGGATTAATTAGTCACTTTTTCATCTTGTTTTCCCTCTATCTTTTAGGGTATTCGTAGGGAGGGAGGAAGTTTTGGGGTGAATGGGGAGCCTTGTTTTTCTTCCTAAAGTAGTTAAAGCTGTTGTCAGGAGGACGAATGTATTCTTGGGTTTATTTGATTTTTTAAAACATATTTTTATTGATTTCTGAGAGGAAATGAAGAGAGAGAGAGAGAGAGAGAGAGAGAGAGAGAGAGAGAGAGAGAGAGAGAGAGAGAGAGAGAGAGAGAGAAAGAAACATCAATAATGAGAGAAAATCATTGATTGGCTGCCTCCTGCATGCCCCACATTGGGGATGTGCCCTGACCGGGAATCAGACCATGACCTGGTTCATAGGTCCACGCTCAACCACTGAGCCACGCCAGCCAAGCTGATTTTTGCTTTATATATAGCTTAGATCACAATCTCTGGAAGGGAGACTATGAACAACTGTCAAGTATTTTAATGAAAATGATATGTGGGAATGAGATCTATCTAGAATTGAGAAAATAGATCGAAATAAATATCTTAAATAAGGTTATCTATGCTGACTCTCACTCATGTGGATGCCAGAGAAGTTTCTTTGTGACTAGAGCTTATGCCTCTATCTTGCCCATAGTAATAAAGGTCTGTCAAGTCAAGCAAGGGCCCTCACAATGCCAGTCAGGCCATCATAGAAGTGTAGTTCAGGGTCCCTCAATTGCAGAGATATGGAGACTTTGTAGTAGATCCAACTATAAAAGGGTAGAATCTAAACTAGAAAAAAAGGAAAGAAACCACATTTATCTCTAAAAATATCTCGATAAAAGGACAGAAAATATTATTATAATTTTTAAAACTTTGTTGTTTGTCTACCACATGATAAAGAAGAGGTTGAACATAAATCTCAATCTTTGCTGAGGCTAGGACAGTATAAATTGCTCCGTAATAGACATAGGCGTTTGATAGCAGTATCCCTTCTAATTCCCATAAAAGATTGCAGGAAAGATTTTTCATTACTTCCTTGGTCAGTTACTTTGATGCTTTCAAATCCTTCATTAAATTAATAAAGTATTAGTTTTGTCTAACCTAATGCTCTTGTTTCACTTACCTCCATTTCCTATTTTTCAGTCTTGTGACAGTTGGGGAACAGCTAGTCACCATGTTTGTATAGAACATTTTCCAGAATGTTCTTCCTAAACCTCTCAAATCTCTCTTTTCAGTGTTTTTCTAGTTCACGCCCCTTTATAATATATAATTCTTTGTTTCAGGGATGATTTGATCAGCCTGTTGGCCAGGGGTATTATATATGTTGAATTTTTAAAAATGTAAGTGCTAGGACTTGTGTGCATGCATATGAGCCTAACCAATGGTTAAGTTCAACAGGGGGTTGGGGCATCCGTGGGGAGGGGTGTGGGATGGGAATGGGGAGATGAGGACAAATATGTGACACCTTAATCAATAAAGAAATTAAAAAGCAAAAAAAAAATAAAATGTAAGTGCTTAGCCCTAGCCGGTTAGGCTCAGTGGATAGAGCGTTGGCCTGTGGACTAAAGGGTCCCAGGTTTGATTCCAGCTGGGGGCACATGCCCAGGTTACAGGCTCAAACCCCCTCCCCAATGGGGGGGAGGGCGTGCAGGAGGCAGCCAATCAATGATTCTCATCATTGATGTTTCTATCTCTCTCTCTCCCTTTCTCTCTGAAATCAATAAAAATTTTTAAATAAATACATAAGTAAAAATAACAGAATCTTAACAAAATAATGTTAAAATGTATGTGTTTAGCTGTTATTCTCTCCTTCATGTCTCCAACCAATTTTTTCTTTAGTTGTTTCTTTTCTTATTTCTGAAAACGTTAAAGATAATGAGGAAATAAGGATAGCAAGGTATGGTAAAAGGGTCATGAATATTTAGCCTGAGGAAAAAAGGCTAAAATGGTTAATAAATATATTCAAATCACAATAAACTTTGCTTTACCATGGGTTAAACTTAAATAATGAGGAATATAACTATAAGAAAATGTGGATTATAACGTGTGTGTGTGTGTGTGTGTGTGTGTGTGTGTATTCCTGATTAACTGAGACAGTAATTGGTAGTATAACCTACAGGAGGCCGTGGCATCTCTGCCCCTAGACACCTTGGTTTAGTAGAAAAAGTATTCTAAGGACTTAAAAAGCCTGGTCTGACTCTCATTGCTTTAATTATTAGCTATATGAACTTGGGCAATTTAGTTTAGCACTCTAAGCCTCAATATCCTCATCTGTGAAATGGAGATAGTATCTACTCCATAGGATTTTTGTAAGATTTAAATGGAATAATATATTAACTATTAATGACTATAAATTAGAAATTTTATCTGAGTAGATATCCACTGGAATGATTTGAGAGATTTCATGTGAGGGATTATATAAACTAACAGGGGCACTGTCACTTCCAGAAAAGACTCCAACATCAGATGTCCTCCCTGACGTAACTCTTCCTCAGGCCCCATAAGATTGTCTTTCTGACCTGTGGCAGTGATTTGGTGACAAACAGGCCATTTACAGCCATCGCAACAGAATGAGGTAAGACATGATTTCCACAAGATTGACTCATTTTATGTATGTACCATAATATATGTAACTTGTGCCCAACTGAGGGACATTTAGGTTATTTCTAGAGCGAAGTGAGATCAGAAATGTTTTCTATAACATTATTCACTCCTAATAAGAGAAGTCTAGGTAGAAATCCTGGCCTCCCTATAAGTTGAAGCAGAAACAAAAAGGGAGAAATTCATCCTACTCCTGGAAATGTTTTCTGCAAATAATGATAATTCTGCTCTTTCCTTTTCATTCCAGTGGTGTGCTGGAGCCAATTGGTACTAGCTCTCAAAATCCAATTATTAAATTTTCAAGAATTTTAGAACTGATTGCTAAACACAGCCAGTGTAAACAAATATGTATACTTACTACTAAGTACATTATATTACAAAACAAAGATAATAAACCCTCAAAATTCATCACTTCCTAAGTTTCTTCCTTTCTTTTTTTTTTTTTACTATATTTTAATACTAGAGGCCCAGTGCACGAAATTCATGAATGGATAGGGTCTCTTGGCCTGGCCAGCGATAAGAGCCGATCAGGGCCTTCCAGCTGCTGGCCGGATCCTCCCTTCCCCAGCTGCCAGCGGCTGGCCGGGGCCTCCTTTCATTCCGCGCTGCTCACTAGTGGTCAGCACACGTCATAGCAATTGATCGAGCTCCTGGTCTCCTGATTGAACTCCCGAGGGGACAATTTGCATATTAGGTTTTTATATCTATACTAGAGGCCTGATGCATGAAATTTGTGCAAGGGGGCTCAGCCCTCACAGCCCTGGCTTCGTCCAGAAGGTCGTCCGGAAGGTCGTTTAGCTGTCCGGTCTAATTAGCATATTATGCTTTTATTATTGTAGATAGATTATCTATTCTCTCAAAGTTACTTGCATCTATTATTTTGTATGGTTGGAAAAACCATGTAACAGTAACCTTATGTGTGTTCCTTCCTAACTCCATGTTGAATGGTATCACATTTCTAGCTTGAAATAGGTCATGGTACAAGTGTTTGCACCATGGAAACTGGCAATGCTACAAATCAGATGCACCTCTCAGAGCCATCTGTTAAACACTTACCAACACAACACTCCTTTAATTCGTTGAAAGCTTTGGTTAGTGCTTGTAGGCCATCCAAAGCCTGAAGCTGTGGGTATAGTTGACAATGCAGCTCCTGGAATCAGATTCTGCAGATTTGAATTTGAGCTTCACTTCTTACTGTGTGACATTGGGCAAATTACTGACCCTTTCTGTGGATCTGTAAAATGAAAATAAAAGAAAGACTACCTATCCCATAGTATTGTTTTGAATAAATAATACCTAACAGTATGTATTATGATTATTTTAATTTAGATACATTTTAAAATTATGACATGGAAGCCTATTTCTAGTCCTGTTATATTAATGATTTTTAAAATCAGATATCACTGTTGAATTTTATCAAATGCCTTAACATCTCATTGATTAGATGTTTTTCATCTTTGACATATTAATATGATGAGTTATATTAGTAGAATTCCTAATTTAAGAAAAACCTTAAGTTCCTGGAATGAACTTCACTTGGTCATCTCACACTATTCTTTGAATGCTGAAGGATTCCATCTATAATAATAAAAGGGTAATATGCTAATTAGACCAGACATCCTTCTGGATGACCTTCCGGACGAAGCCGAGGCTATGAGGGAAGCCCGGGTCCCGGGTGTTAGAGGGAAGCTGGTGCCGGCAGCCGGGGGATGAAGGCTTACTCTTGCACGAATTTTGTGCATCAGGCCTCTAGTTTGCCTATAATTTATTTTGCCTATTTCATTATTAATTATTAATAATTATATTGGTTATAATTTTCTTTTGTATACTTTTTCAGGTTTTGGTATCAATGGTTTGATGACTTTGTAATCAGGAAACTTATTTTTTCTGTTCTTATAAATAGTTTCAGTAGCCTTCAAAAATATCTCATTGCTGCAAGGTGAGAAAGAACTCATGGAGCTATCAGGGCCTGGAGCTCTTTGTCAACTTTCTCCAGTTTAATAGTTCTCAAACTTGGCTGTGCATTGGAATCATCTGGGGAGATTTTTAAACTACTGATGGCTGAGTCTCTCTGAATACATTCTGTTTTGATTAGTCTGTTATGCAGTCTGGGTATGGGGGTGTTTTAAAATTCTTCAAGTGACTATAATATTAAGCCAAGGTTCAGAACTGCATTTCTTTCATTTCTCTCAGGATATTAGTTTAATTTGGTTTCTATATTTTCTTTAATGAATTTTAGTGATTTATATCTACCTAGAAAGTTATCTTTACTTCTAGACTTTCAAATTGATTGTCATGGGGTTTATTTCACTTAGCATAATACTTTCAAGGTCCATCCATGTTATCACAAATGGCAATATTTTGTCTTTTTTATGGCTGAGTAGTATTCCATTGTATATGTAATCATCTGTAATTATCCAATCATCTGTCAATGGATACTAAGGTTTACACTTTTTTAAAATATGTTTCTTTTAATTGATTTTAGAGAGAGGAAGGAAGAGGGAGAGAGAGGTAGAAACATCAATGATGAGAGAGAATCATTGACTGGCTGCCCTCTGCGTGCCCCCTACTGGGGATCAACCTCGAAACTGAAGCATGTGCCCTGACAGGGAATTGAACCATCACCTCCTGGTTCATGGGCCGATGCTCAACCATTGAGCCACACTAGCTAGGCACACACTTTTTTTTATTTCTAATGTGTACATTAGAAATTTCTTCCCCAACCTATTATTTATTTACTTATTAAATTTAAGTATTTTAATGCCTATAGTGTGGTGAATATAGTCTGCACTGTTTGGCTCTTTGAAATTTATTTAAGTTTTCTTTATGTCAATACTCTAATCTATCAACACTATTTTGCAAATGTTCCATGACCCTTCAAAAGGGTACATTCCCTCCATGGAGGTAATAGAGTTTGAAATATATCTGCCCACAACACTGCTGACTCATGTGGGAGTTTACTGAAATGGGTACTTTCTTGTTAATGTTATCCATCCTATCCTATATAATAAAGAGCTAATACGCAAATGGTCATCACGCCCTCGTGCCCTTGCGCCGGGGCCGGGGGACCTGAGTCCTGGCCGGGGGACCTGAGGTCGCGTCCCCCGCCCGGCACTGGACCGTGGGACCTGAGGCTGCAGCCCCCGCCCAGCAGGGCTTGATGGGGCACCTGAGGCTATGTCCCCTGCCCCGGCGCCAGGGCCAGGGGACCTGAGGCCAGGCTGGGGGACCTGAGGCCACACCCCCCACCCTGTGGGGCTTGACAGGGGACCTGAGGCTGCGCCCTCCGCCCGACGGGGCTTGACGGGGGTGGGGCCAGCCAGGTCTGGGTCTCGTACGATTTTGAGGCCTGTGTGAGTGGGCGGGGACTTGACTCTGGGTCCCGCAGCATGCCCTAGACTCTGACAGGAGGGAGATTTTCATATATATTTTACTAATTTTCTTTCATCTCTGATACTTCTGTTACAGAGAAAGGGCAAATAGCAATATTAAAATATTTCCTCTAATGAATTCCCTTTTAATGTGCACAAATTTCTTGCACCAGGCCACTAGTACTAGTATAATAAAAGGCTAATATGCAAAAAGACTGTATGGTGGAACAACTGGTCGCTATGATGTGTGCTGACCACCAGGAGGCGCATGCGTAACATGGAGGGTGTCGGCAGCAGGTGGCAGAGCGCAGAACATGGCGGGCATTGGCTGGAGCGGGATGGTGGAGCAGGTGAGCGGGGGTGCCAGACCAAGGTAGGGCACCGGTCGCTGTCATCAGGGCGAGCCTCTGGTGGTCACTGAAAATTCTTTGCTCTTGCGCGCCATGGTCCTGCCCGGCGCTTGCACCAGAGTCACTGCTCGCACCCGCTGCTGGTGCCCAGTGCTAGTCCCAATCACTCAGCGCCATCAGCAGGTACGAGCGGTGGCTGACAGCCCTGATTGCCCCTAAGGTTTTCTCCACCTCCCCTTGCTCCTGAGGGACGATCTTGCACCGGCTGCTGACACCAGCCCCAATTGCTCCACGCCCATCAGCGGGTGCAAGCGGCAGCAGTGGGAGAGGGGCTGCCAGCAGACAGAGGACCAGGGGCCATGGCAGGAGGGGCCAGGCAGGGTTGCAGAGGATGGGCCGAGACCCACCCCTGTACCCACCGCAGCCTCACGGCCCACAGTTCCTTTCAAAGTGCATGATTTTGTGCACTGGGCCCCTAGTATAGTATAAGAATTCTCTATATTATTACTTATCCCCCTCACCTAATACCTTGGGATATAGTATAATCCCCATGAGATCATGGAAGAAGTTCTTATGAATGACTTTATATTCCTGGCCCCTAGCACAATACATGGATCATAGTAGGTACTCAGTTATTAAATGAATAAACTATTTGGGGCTGTAAAGTGGGGTGGAATGCAATTGTTCTCAGTTCTCCATTCAAATAAGAAATGAATTTTTATCCTTTTCATTTTCTCACTGTTGGACTTGTAGCAGATTCCCTAACCTGGAATCAGCTGTAATTGCTGCATTTCTTCCTAAAGATACACTTCTCCCCAACATTTAATTTCCTGTGGCAGATTCTGCTCAGGCCTTGTGTTGGTCTTAAACATAGAAAAATAATTACTAAAAATATATGAACTAAAATATTGACATGGTTTCTCTCTGGGTGATTCTTTATACTTATTTATTTTTGCTTTTGCTTTTTTGGTATTTTCCAGATGTTCTATAATGAGCAGGTATTACTTTCATAGTTAAGAGAACAAAGAAAACCTCTAATTACAAATATCTGTAATTTTTTTTCTCTGATATTTCCACTCTCTGGTTTAAATTCTACTCATTGAGATTACATAGTAAAAGTAAATTCTCTCTTCTAGATAGAAAACCTATTAACATTTAAAGGGACCTCTAGGATTCTCCCTGAGACTTCCCTTTAAAGTTTCCTTCAAAATTTATCACATGGTTCCTAGATTCTTTACTATCTTATTTGTCTCTGTACATAATCCCTTTCATGGATAATCATTTAAAGTAGAGCTCCCAGACTGGATACAATATTTCATATATAGCCTGATCAAAAGTACAATAGAACCTCCCTTAGTTCATAATATTGTTCCATTACCGCAGACTATTAATAGCCTGACATTTTCAGTGCCCATAACACTGCTGACTCATGTGGGAATTTACTGAAATTCCTGTCCTTTTCATTCCTTTGCCCCCAATCTGTTTTTTATACAAGTAGGTAGCACTTATACACAGCTATCTCACCTGTAATTTTCCTGTCCTCTCTCCTTCAAACAGGCCCGATGGTGGAACTAAGGAACGAAGCACAGTGACAGAGTTTATCCTAGTGGGCTTTGAGCAGAGCTCCCTTTCCATTCAGGCATTGCTCATTGCCCTCTTTCTAGTCCTCTACAAGCCTGGCTATGGCCATGAATGGCCTCATCATCTTCATGGCCTGGACAGACCCCAGATTTAGCCCCATGTATACTAGTATCTTCCTTGGCCACCTATCCTTCCTAGGTATCTGCTTCATCACCATCACCATCACACAGATGCTGGTCCATCTGGTGGTCAAGACTCATACTCTCTCCTTTGCCGCCTACTTGAGCCAAATGTATCTGGTTTTTGGTGTGGGTATAGCTGAGTGCATCCTCTTGGCTGTTATGACCTACTAGAGGCCCGGTGCACAAAATTTGTGCACAAGGGGATGGTGTCCCTCAGCCCAGCCTGCACCCTCTCCAATCTGGGATCCCTCAAGGGATTTCCGACTGCCCGTTTAGGCCCGATACCAGTAGGATCGGGCCTAAACGGGCAGTCGGACACCCCTCTCACAATCCAGGACTGCTGGCTCCCAACTGCTCGCCTGCCTGCCTTCCTGATTGCCCCTAATCACTTCTGCCTGCCAGCCTGATCACCCCCTAACCACTCCCCTGCCAGTCTGATTGATGCCTAACTGCTCCCCTGCCAGCCTGTTTGCCCCTAACTGCCCTCCCCTGCAGGCTTGGTCACCCCTAACTGCCCTCCCCTGCAGGCCTGATCACCCCCAGCTTCCCTCCTCTGCCAGCCTGATCACCCCTAACTGCCCTCCCCTGCAGGCTTGATCGCCCCCAACTGCCCTCCCTTGCAGGCCTGGTCCCTCCCAACTGCCCTCCCCTGCTGGCCATCTTGTGGCAGCCATCTTGTGTCCACATGGGGGCAGCCATCTTTGACCACATGGGGGCAGCCATCTTGTGTGTTGGAGTGATGGTCAATTTGCATATTGCTCTTTTATTAGATAGGATGATTGTTATGTTGCTATCTGCTATGCACTTAGTTATGCCCAGATCATGAGCTAGCAGGTCTGTGTGAAACTGGTGAGTATTGCCTGGTTCTTTGGGCTGATCAATGGCATACTGCTTGATTATATGACATTTCATGGCCCATTTTGTAGAGACAACCACATAATAAACATTTTCTTGTGGAGATCCCCCTGTTTAATCTGAAAATGATCTTTGCCTATGCCATCATGGTGCTGTTCAGCCCGATGGCGCTCACTGTCATCTCCTATGCCCGCATCCTGACCTCCATCCTTGGCAGAGCCTCCTCCGTAGGTCAGGGGAAGACCTTTGTTTTACTTGCACCTCCCATTTAACTGTGGTCATCTTTTTCTACATCTTGGCCATGTTCTCTTACATGAAACCCCACCGCACACATAGCCCTGACAAAGACAAGTTTTTCTCCCTCCTCTACACCATCATCACCCCCATGTGCAACCCCATCATGTACAATTTTCGAAACAAGGAAATGAAGGGGGCCATGGTGAGGGCCTTTGGGAGGACCAGCCTGGCCCAGGCAGAGTCTGTCTAGCTGGAAGACCCCTGGAGGGGAAACGCCCTCCGTTAGCCCTGACAGTAGGGTAATTAACTCTCCAATGCTGAAAGGCTCCAGGAAAGAACATTCATAGCTTCCTTTCTACTAGCATCAGACCTGGAAGAACCTATTGATGTCTAATGTTCATCTGTCTGATTTCACTTCAAGCATTGTTTTCTCTTGGACTTTCCTTGGGAGAATTTGAGTATTTCCTGAGGTTGTTTTTCTTCTTCTAAGTTCTCCACTAGGATTTGATAAATACATAAGTGCACTTAATTCCATTTCACTGTGTTTGTATAGTACTTTGACATGCTATTCCCAGCCTGCATTTTGCATATACATTTAGGAGTAGACTTTTTTTTTCTCTTTCAATTTATCACTTCAGTCTGCTTTCTGCTTTTCTTTCTCACATCCAATCTCATATCCTGAATATTCTCTCATCTACCCTACTCCTATATGAGAAAAATAGGGGAAGAACTAAGAAAAAGAGAATTAGGAAACAGAGTTGACATTAAGAAAGGTCAGTTAGAGAAAAGAAGAAAAAGAAAAACTAAGGATCACCAGCCTGAAGTCTATCTTCTTGCCCTCCACTAGCCCTTGAGAGAGAATTTGTGGTGGCATTAAATTGCCAACACTGCATTCAACTTATTTATTGTTGTTGGGGAAGGGCAAGTGTGAGAGGCCACTGTGTCTAAATCCTTTAGTTTCTTTAAGTAACATGACTGCTTGATATTTCCCTTTAGATCCAAGTAGTAAGTGCCTCTAACAAGCTTCTCAGACTACCAGTTTCCCTGTTATTTATACCCCAAATTAACTCCCCTCTCCCTACTGCCTTCCTTTTTCTCAATCATCTTTCATGTCATTCCAACTCAGTCCTATCCCACCTTACCTCCTCATCTTAAATGGATCCATTTCATTCCCTGTACTTTAAGGAATATCTCTCTACATGACCTCCAGCATTGAAGAAGCCTATCTATTTGCAACCCTGACCTCTCTGGTTTCCTCTAGCTTCTCTCCTTAACCAAACCTAGCATCCCTTCAGGGAGTATTATATTCTCAGCTGTTCTCTCTTTCTTTGAAAACGGCATCTTTCTCATACTCTTTTCAAAACAGTTAGGAAAGAAAAGGGACTAGTCCTGTTCTGTATTTTCTGGTACCACTTCCATAAGATGAATGCACCTCATTTAGGATGCCCTCAAATAGATGTACTACCCTATCCACATCCTATCACATCCTACTCTCTGCATTGACTTAATGCAGTACCTTCACTCCACAAAGCTTTATTTTTTGAGTACAAACTGGTGAATCTCTAGATATCAAAGGACATGTGAGGAACAGAGCTGGCATTAAGTTGATTTCTTAGGTGGAAGAAATGAGACATCACTGTAATTGAGAAGAAACAATAAGCGCAGAACCTAAAGATTTCCATTATCAAAGAAAAATTACACTAGGCAAGGTTAAACAGGCAAGAAAGACTTAAGACTATTGCAATAGGAGATTGAACTCAACTCTGCTGGGGGGGACTTTTAGAGCTGTGTGTGTGTGTGTGTGTGTGTGTGTGTGTGTGTGTGTGATGGAGGGGGGTTCTTAGGCCACCTGTGTGTGATGATTGATCTTACCCAAAGGAAAAGTAAGTTCACAGGAGGTTGTTTCAAAATTTGGAGCAAGGTGCCCACTGAAGTTAGGCTCTTACCTTCCCACAGAGACTAGGAAATGGGGGTGCTATCTTCCTTGAGGATTACATTTCAAAGGAATGGTCCCCAGTCCTTGAGAAAGACATTCCCTGGGTCTCAAAACTGGTAAGAGGCTTTTAAGGAGACTTGTATACATTTCAAAGGATCATAGAAGGAATTTGCAATGACTGTGCAAGTAAATGCTCTAAGGAAAGGGAGGTCAGGGGCCCAGAGTCAAGAAGAAACCTGTCTGAAGTTTAGTCACATGGAAAGGAGGATGTTAAGATCTTGGTCACCATGGAGAACAAAAGAGGTGCTTAGTCTTCCCCCTTGGATCTCAGCTTCTTCTTCAAGTTTGAAAATTCCTGTCTCAACGAGCCTTTAAAAGAAAAAGGCGAAGAAGAAAAAAAAAAATAGAGTATAGGAAAAGGAGAAGAAGGGATGCTTTTTAAAAAGTTTTATGAGAAATAATTTCATAGCATACATTTGCCAGGCTTTGTTTTATGTTGGCATCATAAACAAGACACAGTTCTAACTTTTAAGCCCCAAGTCTAATAGAGTAGACAAAAACAACCGCAATACAAAGGGCAAATGTTATGAGGCCTACACCAAGTACATTGGGGGGGGGGGGGGGGGGGGGGGGGAAGGATAATGACAGCATCTTACATTTATTAAACACTTATATTCTAACAGCTTTACATTTAATCATAACAAAGCCCTCGAAGTACTGACATTATCTTCATTTTGAGGTGCAAAACGGAGGCTCCTGGAGGCATTTCAAAGGGCACAGCTGCAATTCTAACTGGGGCACCCGTTCCAAAGCTAGTAGCACTCCTAAGGAGGTCATCGAATAACTGCCCCGAAAAATGGGGCCGGCTTTGTACCAATAAGGTGATTAGAACTAAGCCTTAAAGAATAAGCAGTAAGGTAGAAAATTGGGGAACAGGGGTTAGAAAGCCGGGGACCAGAACTGCCTGATTCGTCCTTAAAATGTTGCATTCGAGGTGGATGGTGGAGGAGGAGAGGGGGTGAATGGGGACGGGAATGCTGGAAAACCAGGCTTTGTGACCTACAACTTCTCAAGGGCGAGCACCTTCTGGTTCAAGGTCCTGGACTCCCGCCAGACAGGAACAGACGCCTGCGGGGGGGGGGGGGAGGGCCGGCGGGGGGGGGGGGGGTTGACTCTCGCGCAGGGGAAGCCGCTGCCCTGGTCGCGTCTCCCTTGTCCCAGCAGCT
The DNA here is from genome assembly GCF_027574615.1 of Eptesicus fuscus. NCBI lineage: Eukaryota > Metazoa > Chordata > Mammalia > Chiroptera > Vespertilionidae > Eptesicus > Eptesicus fuscus. Next base: position 60,732,060 of record NC_072479.1, read on the forward strand.
GCTCCGGTTCCGGGGCACGGGAGGTACACAAAGAGCCCACAGGGATGGAAGAACCCATGTCATGAAAAACTAGAAGCTACCCTGACATGCGCGGCCCTGCGCAGCCCCTTTCCATTTCCACGATCCGGGCTGCCCACACTACCCAAGAGGCGGGGGCCCTGACCCAGTTACCACCCGGAGCGGGACGGGCGCCGGCTGCGCCAGGAACCTGCGGCCAATCAGCCGCGCGCGGCCTCTCGGATCACCGCCGTGGCAACCAATGAGAGCCTTCTCCAGGGCCGCCCCGCCCCGGCGGACGGCGCTAACCCGACCGCCTCGGGGAAACCTGCTATTTTGGGAGACTGGGCGCTCACCCTCCCCCGTAGCAGAGCGGACGCCGGGCTTGGGGTCCCCACCCGGCGGAGTGGAATTGCTGAAATGCCCGGCCCCTTTGGCGGGGGATGGGAGGGGATGGGGCGGAGCCAGGCTGGAGGCAAGCCTGAGCAGAGATCTTGCCAATCACATCGCGTCACCATAGCTCCCAGCCTTGTCCACGGATCCCTAGCCCGGTTCTTTCCAGGTGGTAGCCCCACTTTTAGCGAATCATGTCATTGTTGGGTTCCTCTTCCCTCTTTTGGATAACGGAATGTCCCTTGGGCTTCCCTGCCGCCCCCTTCCGGTTATCCACGCCACAAAGCCTTCCTGGGCCCCTTCCCCTTGCTGGTTTCTCTGAGTTCCCTTCAGAACCTGTGGGTTCCCCTGCCGCTGCACTCTCGTTACTTCTCTGCCTTCCCCACTAGTTGGATTCACCTTTTAGGCCTTAGCACAGTGGCCATACGAGGCGCTGTAGCGCTGCTTCTTCAACGAAATCTTAAAACCAAATAAAAGCAAAATTGTTCCCATAGAAGTGGAGAGGGAGTGTCCAGAGCCCTGAGCCCTCAAGGAAGCCCTTGAGGCACCTATTATTAGTGACTTCAGGAGAAATACTCAGTTTAAATATATAGAAATATAGTTTACCCAGGTCATGAAAATTAAACATGTAGTGCCTCTAGGGGCACTCTTAAAATCTCATCTTTTTGGACTTCCAAGGTTATTTTTATTTTCTAGTCTAAAGACCTAGATATCTGTTTGCCTCGTCAGGTTAATTCCTCACCCCCTTCATCTAGCTCTGGGCTTGAGAAGCTGACCTGCATGGACCGTGTTAACAGATTCCCTTATCTCTGGCCTTCTATTGGGTTCCATCAATGAGTAGCATTGGCCAAAGATCAAAAGGCAGGAGTAGTGTGAGGTTGGGGTGTTTAATCCTCTGTTTCTTTCCCTGTGGGGGTTGTGGCAAGCTCACTTGAGTCCTTTTAGCTAAGCTCTCAGCTCCTGTCAGCTGGCCCTCTTTGCCTAATTCTCTTAAGTATTTCTAAGTTCTGGAACCACCATCTCCCATTACCTGTATTTGGAGGGTCTGAGACCAGACTCTAGGGCAGTGATGGCGAACCTATGACACGCGTGTCAGCACTGACACACGTAGCCATTTCTGATGACACGCGGCCGCATGCCGAGGATGAAACATTTGCTGCTCCTGAGGATGAAACATTTGCGACTAGAGTCTTGGAGTTAGTTTTTTCCTCAAAGTGACACACTACCCGAGTTATGCTCAGTTTTTTGGCGAAGTTTGACACACCAAGCTCAAAAGGTTGCCCATCACTGCTCTAGGGTTACCACAGCCCAGGCCAAAATTATGGGAAGTGAACCCAACCCAGGATAGTTCTCTCTTTCTAAGTTCTGGAACCACCATCTCCCAAGACCTTTTCAGGCTTAGTTCCTCTAATATGAGATTCGGGGTACTGTATCCCCAGTGTGATTTTCCTACCCCCTGCCCACACCTTTGTAAAGGATCCTTTGTTAAACTCGCCTCAAACTATCCTAATTTGAGCATGCCATCTGTTTCCTGGGAATATCCTTATACAAGAACATTCTCTGTTACTAAGGTAATGGAAACAGTTACCTCAAATGGAATCGTTTGGAAGGCTTCATGATGTAGGAGAAAGAGCACGGGCTTTCAAGTTAGACAAAACTGTGTCTCGTGTCATTCATTCATTTGGCAAAAGTTCCACAATCCAATTAGCTGTGGTAGACATTTTAGAGAATGTTATGGAAACACAGACCATTCTCCAAGAAACCTCTTCTCCTACAACAGGGGTGAACCCTGGCAACCAAGTTAGTACCATGAGATGCCACCCTCCACCAACACCACAATCAGTGCAGGTAAGCTGGATCAATTAAGTCCTCTTTCCTGGGAATCTGGAATTGGTATGCAGTGGGGGTAGTCATTCCTGGGCTGGAACAGGCAGGCACTCAAGCTATGGAGCAGTTATCTTTTTCCATGTATGTGAAAAAGCAAATAAAGTTGGCAGGCAGGAAGAATAGGTTGAAGTCAGAGGGCAGAGGGAAGCAGAGATAAAAGACTGTATCTCCAAAGAGCCTGAGATAATGGCTGCCCTGGTTTCGGTCAGCCTGGGTGGCCCAGCTGCATGCTTTTGGGTTTTGTGAGATAAACTTACATCCTTATAATACACTTTTTTTCCTCCATGGGTTTTTATTTCTTGCAACCAAACAAGTCTTAACTAAGATAATATCTACCTCAATGTGGTTTTGAGGATTAAATTAGATAAAGTGTTTCAAACATCTAAATCAGCCCTCCAAAATGGTACTTTCTCCCTTCCAATTGTAAACAGCACCTCATGTGCCCTGAGCATTGTACTTACCTGTCCTTTGTACTTCTTATTGGGAATAACAAACCCATTTCGCTGTCAGTATTTTTGCAAATTTTCCTCATTCCAGTTTTTCCTCTTCTAAGTGCTATTCTATTGAGGTTCTATTTGTGTTTGTGTTGCTATGTTCTATTTTGAACTTTTTGTTCCTTGGATTGAGTTAATCATCCTCTTCAGTTCATGACACACCATCATTGGTCCCTGCAAGGAAAGGCCCTCTTGTTTTATGTCTTCATTTCTTTTTTTTATCTTTATACCCTTTATCTTCACTCCCATTACCACTGCCACCCCCACAATAGGCCATTTTCCTATGTGCTTAATGTGTTATTTCTGTTTAAACATGTTCTCAGAAAATTGTTGTTTTGTAGGCATCTATTTTTAAATGCATTCCAACTACTAAGCTATGTCTCATTCTTAGTTTTTTTCACTAATTACTGTTTTTCATCTCCGTCCCTACTGCCAGATGCTGACATTTAAATCTGTTACTTCACATTGATATCTGGTATTCCATGATGTACACTCATCACATGGTACCCACCCACTCCTCCAGTGATGAACACACACATTGCCTCCATCTCCATGGCACTACAAATAACCCTGCAAGAACATCCTTGTATTGGCCCCTTCTGGATTTGTAAATAATTTGTTTTATATTACATAGGAAAGGCATTGGTTGGCTCTAGTGCATGAATCTTTTTAATGTGCCCAAATAATGCCAGATTGCTTTCCAGAAGTGGTGGAACCAGTCTTCAACAGTACAAGATTCTGAAAACATTTGTAATTACCTAGATTTCTAATTTTGTTGTAAATTGCTATCTCATTGTTGTTTTAATTTGCATTTGATTACTAATGGTTTTGATTAAATTTCCATTGCATATTAGCTTTTTCCTATTCTATATGTTTCCTGATGATTTATTTTGCACTTTTTTTTTTCGATTGGGTTGGTGTATTTTTCCTGTTCAATTGCAGGAGTTTCATGTATATTCTAGGATATTACATACTTGTCAGCTTTAGACAAAGCAAATATTTTCTTCATTCTACCATCTGCCTATTAGCATTGTCTCTGGTTCCTTTAACAGAATATAAATCTTTGTTTTGTAATCAAATTCCTCAGTTTTGCCTTTTGGTTTGTGCTTTTGAAAGTGTTGAAATATGTCTACTACACTCTTAGATATACCTATATCTGCCTGGCATCTCTAAATCTGAGTTCATTGGAGAGATCCCTGTAGTCATTCCATCTGCTCCTCCTTACTGGGTGCCAAAGGAATTGCACTAACTGAATTTCATTCTTAAGAGAATCCCATCTTCCTTGAGCCTTCCCCCCATAGAGTTTCAGGCTATGAAAATCATCTTTTAACTCTTTGAAGTCAGTCTTCTAATATCTGTCACCTTATCCCCTTGACTATCAGGAAGAACCAAAATGGCATAGTTACTTTCTCTCAAGATTTTCCTCACTCCCATATTACTAATCAATTCCATCTTGTGGGTCAGAATTAGATCCAGAATTGCAGCTCTGCTCTGCCATCCTTTTCCTTCTGAAGGATTATATTACACTAGAGGCCCAGTGCACAAATTCGTGCACCAGTGGGGTCCCTCGGGCTGGTCTGCAGGATCGGGCCAAAACCAGCTCTCCGACATCCCCCAAGGGGTCCCAGATATGAGAGGATGCAGGCCAGGCTGAGGGACCCCACCAGTGCATGATCAGGGCCAGGGAGGGCTGTGGGAGGCTGGCCAGCAGGGGAGGGCTCCAGGCGTGTCTGGATCTCACTAAGTCCTGATCAGCCAGACCCTAGCAGCAAGCTAACCTACCAGTCAGAGCGTCTGCCCCCCTGATGGTCAGTGCATGTCTGCCCCCTGGTGGTCAGTGCATGTCACAGAGAGTGGTTGAGCAGCCTTAGCATATCATTAGCATATTATGCTTTGATTGGTTGAATGGACGACCGAACACTTAGCATATTAGGCTTTCATTATATAGGATTAAATCAACTTTCCCTTCACTCCTAGAACTTGGCTTTGTACTAATTTCATTTATTTGTTCCTGGGATCTATAATCCAGTTTATGTTTTGTAGACTCTAACACATTTTTATAATGATATAACTTCTTTCCTTCTCTTTTATCTTCACCTAAATAATTCCTTTCTTGTTTCCACTCTCAAGGATATATAACCCCATATAAGACTTTTTGTGATATAATGTGCTACTCTGACTTTCCTTCCATTATTTTCTTTTGTTTTTATTTTATTCCTCCTACTTACTTCCTTTTGTCGCTTTCCTTCCTTTACTCCCTGCCCTTTTCCCTTTTCTTTTTGAATTTTGGACATGCTGAGTGCAAGGCTGACTTTTTATAGATCACAGCAAAGAAGCTGCTTCTGTCTCAGAAGAAAGTTCCCCACAAACATATGGCGTGTGCCACACAATTCTCAATTCTTTTCCAGTTGTACATAAGAACCCAGGTCTGTTTCTTTGGAACAATGTATGGCACCTTTTTTCATTGCATGTTTCAGGCATGACTCCCATCCTTCCAAGTTTCTTTATTTCTGTGAGTTTTTATTTTCTCATTATATAAAGTCTCAAGTTCTATTTGTTTATTTCTGTAGTCTGTGCATTGGTATAGAGGCGATAAGTACTTTTTCTCCCCAACCCCTTTCTACTTACTTTTTTCCAGAGAATTACAGGATACCACCTCTGCTACTGCTTTTCTTCTAATGTCATACTTGATGTCTTCTGTAGCATAAAATTTTGTGGTTTTTCAGCATTTTTTAAACTTTTGTCCTCTCCATTTCATCTTGTCATCCCCACCTCGTGGTCCCCAGTGCACACACACCATTCCCATTTTAAAATTAACTTGCTTTTAATTTAGTTAACAATGCTAACAGAAGACAGATTTTTGCCTTCAATATTCTGAAAAGCACTCTGTCCCAACTCAGGGCAGGTACCATGATTTATTGGAGTCTGCCCCAGTGCCTAACCTCTCTCATGAGACATAATAGGCAGGTGGTAAATATTTGCTGGCAGATTGACTCATTCATGGTTCCCTTCTAGGATATCTTTTATCACAGTGCTTTTAAGAATTGTTTGTCTGCTCTAAAAGAAGTTTTGCCTTTCCCTTTTTATTCCCAAAGCTGAATCCAAGCCACCCCAAGCTTTCCTTAGCATACTGTAATCACTTATAGCAGAGTAAGGGGCAGTACCATTTAATAGGAGGGGAACCCACTGATCTCTATAATTCAGACAACCAGAGTTGCTAATGCTGTCATTAACTATGCAACCTTGGGTATGTCACCCCATCTATTTCTTTAAATATATGAAATGAAGTATTCACTGTAAATCTTCTTAGAAGAAGGCTATATTTTAATTTTATATATATATACCACTTTTAAATAATCTGGTGTAAATAAGGTAAATTTCCCCCACCCAGGGAATTAAATGTGAGAGAAACTATTTTTCTCAGAGTAAGAGAAAGAATTTGTTCATTTTCTTGGAGTAGGCAGGAGGAAGAGAGTCTAGGAAGGATAGGGTGAAGGAGCCTGTGAAAGGCATAAAGTCTTCAATGGGAACTTTCCTTGTGATCACTCCCCTCTCTATTTTTAAAATTCAAGTCTACAGCAAAAATTTAAAAATGCCCAGTAGGGTTATATTCCTTATTGAAACCAGAGAAGGGGCTGTTTCATGTGTCCTAGAGATGATAAGGAGTCAGCTGAGGCAGTTTGCATGGACTCGGGTGTACATACAGAGGGAAACAAAAGCAAAACAAAACATGGGACATTGTAGAAATTGTATGAAATGCTGTGGAATTCCCAGATTTTGGAAATTGAATTTGGGCCAAATTAATCAGATCTCTGAGACATGGGAAGTCTCTTCAGACATCTGAGTTATATATAAAATGGCTATGTCAGCATCACTAAGGTTTCTTTCAGCAATGGCATTTTTGAAGATTCTAAGAGGTTTATTCTTAGCTCTAAAGTCCTGTAATTTTTCATTGATATATTTATGACTCAATTAAATACCTATTTTCTGCTTATGAGAAAGGTCCCTTGCTGCTCATTTAATTGATTCCAGACATCCCCACCATCCACATTTTAACCTCTCTGAAATGGGATGTGTCTTATAAATAATAATCAATTCAGCTCACAATTCTTGTTGGCCAAGCAGCAGTTATGACAGAGTTGTCATTGCCTGCACATGCCTGGGCCTAGTTGTTATTCTATGTGGCATGATGGAAAATTATAATCTCTTGATGTTTCATTTAATTAACCATTTAAAGATCATTTGAAGGAATATCTGACTTGCTTCTTGTCTGAACATCTTCCTTGAACACTTTCTGGCAAGATTTTTAAAAATCCCAGCTTTAAAACTCGCAAAATAGGTGTTGTGGCCTGGAAGAAATTCTCAAAGACAACAGTGGAGCTCTTTCTAAGAAATGCTGCTTTATTAACACTACTAGAGGCCCGGTGGGGTCCCTCGGCCTGGCCGGCATGGATCAGGCCAAAACCGGCTCTCTGACATCCCCCGAGGAGTCCTGGATTGCGAGAGGGTGCAGGCCAGGCTGAGGGACCCCACTGGTGCATGATCGGCCTGGGAGGGACCGCGGAAGGGTTCCAGGGTGTGTCCGGCCTGTCTCACCCAGTCCCAACCGGCTGGACCCCAGCAGCAAGTTAACCTACCGGTCAGGTCAGAGTGTCTGTCCCCCAGTGGTCAGTGCACATCATAGTGACTGGTCGAAAAGTCAAACGATTGGACACTTAGCATATTAGGCTTTTATTACATAGCTTAATGACCCAGAAAATATGAACGCATGGAGAAGTACAGATATCAACAACTCTGAATCAATAAGTAATTCAGAAGTGTTGAGCTCAATATGAGGAAATTATAAGAATACCGTAATGACTTTCAGTTAAATTTATGTGCATTGTAGTGATATAAAAAATAAATCTTAGTGAACTCTTAAATAGGAGTGAAATTTTAAAATATAAGTAATAAGAAAGCATAGTAATAGCTTAATTGGCAGTATTTTTTCTTAATTTATTTTCTAAAATAGTGATGTGCCACACAATCAATGGTGCCTTGAAGTCAATAAAATAAGGTCAGTGCTTCAGAGACTATAAAAATGAGAAAAGCAGTTCCATCTCTCAAGATATTAATAATCTGGAAGGGGGAATAATAAGCACATAAAGAATAATAGAGATACAGACTCGGCAAGATGGCGGCGGAGGTGAAAGGCTGATCTGTTGCCTCGCATGGCAGTTTCGGAAATACAACTAAAAGATGGACTGGTGAGGGAGGCGACGGCTGCTCGCGTCTCCCCAGACTGGGCGGCTGCTCCTCTCAGTCAGCACCGCAGCCGGGGCCATGGGCTCGTGGGCGCCGCGGCAGCTGCTGTGGCGGCGGCCGCGGACTCGGCGCAGCGGCTCTCGGTGAAGGAAGAGACCATCTTTCTGCAGGAGGGGCTCATCCGCGCCACCGACCTGGCCGAGCTGCGCACTGAGATCCTCGGGGCCCCGGAGGCCGCCAACACTGATTTGGAGGATTCTTAGGAGTTCTCATCTTACATTCAAGTCCTCTAGCCATTTTGACAGAGGAGAACCAAGAAGGCGGCAAAGTTAAACAAATGAACGGCGAACTGCGCCGCGCACAGCAATTTCAGGGGCACGACTGGAGGACAGAGCGTCTGCCACCCAGAACTACAGGAGAGATGGCTGAATGGTAGATTTACAGCTAAGAGGGAAGAGGAAACCAGCGAAATCAGAGGGGATGAGGTGCGGAGGCGCGTGGGTCGGGCTGGTGGCAAGGGAAGGTACGCGCGGCTTTTGTTCCAACCCTAGGGGAGATTAGCTCCCCATCACCCTGAAACCCAGCTTCTGGGGACGCGCAGGAGACCCAGACGCCTGCGGGGAGAGGCGGGACTCTTGTGGAGGTGCGCCCAGCAATCAGTGTTTGCTGCGCTGGAGTGCGGAACGAGGGGGCTTAGAAACGTGGAAGGCAGAAGGAGCAGACTCGCAGCCATTGCGGTTCGCCACGCCATGGCCTGTTGGCGCCCTGAGACCCCGCCCTGCCCTGAGACCCACCCCGCCCTGGGACCCGCCCCGCACGTTTTGAAGACCCGCCCCGCAAGTCTTGCAGGCGCACCTGCGCTCCAAGCAACGGCTTGTGCATGTGGGTGGCCTGCCCTCTGGCAGCTTGACCAGATGAACTGCGGTTCTAGTCGGACTGCTCCAGGGCCACTCAGACAGGAGGAGGAAACTACAGTTTTTGCTGTAATCCCTGCTGAGTGCTTCAGGCAGTAGCTGACCTACACTCCATTGGAGACCCAGAAACGAGGGCATCTAGTGGTCTGTGTGAGATGACACCAGATTTCAACCACGCGCATAAGGGACACATTCAAAAGGCAGATTCAGTGAGCGCCAAAGCCTTTTGGCACCAAGACCCGGCCCATAAACGTGTCTCCTGCACAGCAACTCTTCCTTTATAGACAAAGAGGGCCCTCACGGCCAATTGGCCTGGAGGACAATTCCTCCCAGTGACACCAACAACAATCAAGACTTAACTATACAAAGGAGAACCAAGATGGAGGCATAGGGCAGAAGCCTGATCGTTGCCTACCACAACAACTTTGAGACTACGACGGGAGAGCAGAGCAGACACCATCCAGAACCACCAGAGGGCTGGCTGAGCGGATGCTCTACAACTAGAATAAAAGAAGGGTATGCGGGATGATGCTGATGCCGGTGACCCAAAGACCACACTTTAAGAACTACGGCTCAGGCGACACAATGGCGGCCTGGACCGTGCTCGGCGCAGTTCCCCCGGTGGTCTCCGGCTGAGGGGATGGCTCCACTGGCTGCCGAGCACGGTCAGACGAGCCCCTGGGAGACATGGGGTGGGAGACTCCGCGCTTGCTGACCTCCGAGTCCTTCAAGAATCTCAATGCCCCGGAAGCGGCCAGGTGCGCACGCTCAGCGACCGGCCACCGCTGCAGACCCAAGGGCTGACGCAGCGACACCGGACCAGCCCGCCACCGTGCACCGGGCACACCGGAGCTTCGCCGAGCCCGCCGCCCAACGAGTTCTGCGGCAGCCATCCTGGAGCTCTGGGAAAATGGCCGAAGGAATTGCTGAGAGGGAATTGACCAACAGGAATTGGGATCAAGAAGACGAAACCCTGCTGGGACCCGGGTGCGGGCGAGGTTGCGCGCCTCTGGGCTCGGGTGTGGTCACACGCCTCTGGGTCTAGGTGAGGCCTCTCGTCCCTGGGTCTGGGTGAGGCCACGTGCCCCTGGGTCCAAGTGAAGTCGGATTCCGGGTCCGGGTGAGGCCATGTGCCCCTGGACCCGGATGACGCTGGGTCCCGTACCTGGGTGAGGCCACGCGCCCCTGGGTCTGAGAGAGTCCACGCGCCCCTGGGTCCGGGTGAGGCCATGTGTCCCTGGATCCGGGTGAGGCCTCGCACACCTAGGCCTGGGTGAGGCCACGTGCCCCTGGGTCTGGGAGAGGCCACGCGCCCCCGGGTCCGGGTGAGGCCATGTGTCCCTGGATCCGGGTGAGGCCACGCGCCCCCGGGTCCGGGTGAGGCCATGTGTCCCTGGATCCGGGTGAGGCTGGGTCCCGGGTCCAGGTGAGGCCACGTGCCCCTGGGTCTGGGAGAGGCCACGCGCCCCCGGGTCCGGGTGAGGCCATGAGTCCCTGGATCCGGGTGAGGCTGGCTCCCGGGTCCGGGTGAGGCCTCGCACACCTAGGTCCGGGTGAGGCCACGCGCCCCTGGGTCTGGGAGAGGCCACGCGCACCTAGGTCCTGGTGAGGCCACGCGCCACTGGGTCTGGGAGAGGCCACGCGCCCCTGGGTCCGGGTGAGGCCACACGCCCCTGGGTCCAGGTGAGGCCTTGCGCCCCTGGACCCAGGTGAGGCTGGGTCCCTGGGCCCGGGTGAGGCCACGTGCCCCTGGGTCCGGGTGAGACCACGCGCCACTGGACCCAGATGAGGCTGGGTCCCTGGGCCCGGGTGAGGCCATGTGCCCCTGGGTCCGGGTGAGGCCTTGTGCCCCTGGGTACGGGTGAAGCCGGATCCTGGGTCCGGGTGAGGCCGTGTGCCCCTGGATCCATCCGGGTGAGGCTGGGTCCTGGGCCCGGGTGAGGCCGCGCGCCCCTTGGGTCTGGGTGAGGCCACGTGCCCCTTAGTCCAGGTGAGGCCGTGCCCCTGGGTCCAGCCGAGACCAAACCAGAGGGAGTCGGACCTCCGTTACCACCATTTGTCCACCATCCAGAGCAGAGGGGTCAGTGCTGACATGTACACATAAGGAACTGGTGGACATTGAAATTGGGTCTCAAAAGAACTGTTGGTCCAGAAAGAAACTCACTACAGACTGATTCATTTGCCTGTCAGCATAACTATTATTGCTTGTCTCACATTCAGTTCTTATAAGTATATCTCTAGTGACATATGATCTCGCTCATCTAGGGGAAATGATGAACAACATAGACTGAGGAACAAGAACAGAACCAGAAACAAGGAGGCATCGATCGGACTATCGGGCCTCAGAGGGAGGATAGGGGAGGTTGGGAGGAGGGGGGAGAGATCAACCAAAGGACTTGTGTGCATGCATATGAGCCTATCCAACGGTTAAGTTCAACTGGGGGTTGGGGCATCCGTGGGGCGGGGTGTGGGATGGGAATGGGGGGATGAGGACAAATATGTGACACCTTAATCAATAAAGAAATTAAAAAAAAAAAGAATAATAGAAGTAAAGAAATATAGTAATTGTCCCCAAAAGAGGTACAAACAAAACGATTTGGGCATTTAAAGGAGGAAGAGATCACATTAGAAAAGGCTCCATGAAGGAAATGGCAGTTGAGAGGGCCTCGAAGAACCGAAGAACGGTTAGGATTCCAACAGGCAGAGATGGAATGGAGTAGGAAGAATAAAGAGAATGAGCAAAAAATCAGATCAGAAAAATGGGCATTCCTGGGAAATGATGAATAGCATATTTGGACTATAGAGTTTGTTAACGTCTTTGGCTTTATAGACTTAAGAATTTGATGAAAGCTTTGAACCCTATTCCTAGAAAGAAAAGCACAAATTCATAATAAAAAGCTTTGCATGCTATTTCTGGGAATTTCCTACTTCCAGGTAGCATAAAAGGGGGGAGAGGGAAAAGCAGCCTTGTCGGACACCCCCATGAGAAGCTGGTGCAGGTGACCATGGCCGCAGAAGTCCCTTTTCTGGATGAGAGATTTATTTCTGATGGCACTTGGGAAGACTAAGAGAAATAAAGTCAAGGGCTAGGGGGAACTCATCCAGCCCACTCATCCAGAGATTAAGAGAGCTGGGATATCCTTGGGAATCATTTACAGCTGACTGGATGATATGGGCCTCCGATTGATGAGACAGTGGCTAGAAAATGCACCTGGGAAATTAAATGTATGGCCCAAAGGTATGCCAGGCCTTACTAGGATTTCCCCCAACCACTGGATTTTATATTTAATTCAGGATATAAGGGGGACATTTCTGAGGATGAATTCTCAGAGCTGTGTGTGTTTAGGAAGAATAATCTTTAGGATTATAGGTGTGTAAGAGGCTGGAGGAGACCAGTTAGTTTATTACAGTTGGTTGTCATATTGTTCAAATACATTTTATTTATTTAATTTCCTCTTCTGTCCCCACCACCCACTACTTGGCAGAGAGCCAGGCCTTTAGTAAGCATTTGGTAGTGCTCACTGAATTGAAAGGCATAAATTCACTTGGAGGGTCCCCTTGTAATGCTTCTGTTCCTCACCAGGTGGCACCATTACAGCATTATTTACAGAGCAGGCATCCCTCTATGAGCACAGCGCTTCCAAGCAGAAAGGCTGTGCTTCTCAGAGGGAATTCACCTCTGGAAACATTCTAGAAGGGAGAGGGAGGGTGGAGAGGATGAAGGAGGGGAGGGGCATGGTAGCTGGGATAAAAGAGTCAAAAATATTCTTTTTGTCCTATATTATTGTTTTACTGTAGCTGGGTATCTTGGCTGAATTTCTATTCCTAGGCATGTAGATCGGGAAAGATGATTAGGAAAACCTGCCTTTTCAAAGATGCAAGCAGTTTTCTGTCATGCAAGGAATATAGACTTAAATATATGTAGGAAAGAACTGTTCCTTATTTCTGAGAAAATTTCTGGGTAAGCCATTTCATTATACATATCAAGCAGAGACCATACTCTGCGGTGATACTGAGGCCACACCTAAAATTGCAGATTTAGCCTTGCCAGTGTGCCTCAGTGGTTGAGTATCAACCCATGAACCAGAAGGTCATGGTTCAATTCTGGGTGAGGGCACATACCCATGTTGCTGGGCTCGATCCCCCAGTAGGGAGTGTGCAGGAGGCAGCCATCGGTTGATGATTTCTCTCCCATCATTGATGTTTCTATCTCTTTCTACCTCACCTTTCCTCGCTGAAATCAATTTAAAAACTATTAAAAATATATTGTTTAAAAAATCTGCAGATTTATGTAGGAGGGTAGTTTGCAAGTCTTCGAGAAATAACTATTTCTCTAGAGCAGATTTTAGTTGTACCAGGCTAAAGTTATAGCATATTTCTACATAGTTGTGTTTGCATTTTGAAACTGAGCTAACCCTGAGAGACTTCCCATAGACCATTGAGAGACAGGAGTGCCAGAAATTGAAAGAACTGTGATGAATCACACTCCGTGTTGTGTTGGGCCCAGACATGAACTGCCGCACAAAGCTATGGAGGGGACCATTTCCTCACTTCTATATATCAGCAGTGCTCTAGCAGAGTGAAAGTATTAGGAGATCCTTAGCACATTCTAATGGGTGCCAATATAACTTGAATTTGTTGAGTAGGCTGTGAGTAATCAGAGTCATGTGACCATTTCAATTCAGTGGAAATACTCTGGAGACCACAGGAGGCAAGGGCGTATTGCCAGTTCAATACAGAACCAGTTCAGACAGAATAATTTCTTCTTTGGTATTTTTTTTTTGTGTGTGAAAAAAGTCTCATTACTCTTTAGCTCAGTGATTCTTAGTTTTTTAACTTAATTCTTACCTTTAAGAATTAAGTTTAAATAGTAGATCTCTCTCTAGAGAGTTTTCATACTTACATGACTTTTGCATTCAATTTCAAGGGGCTGTGACCCCCTGAAGTTCAAGAGTGACCCCATCCATGAGTCCCAGGTTAGGAATTGCACCTGAAACTCACTAATTAGGACCATGCAAAGGAGAAATGCTAGAGGTGAGTGGGGAATAGGGAGGAAGAAGGAGATGGGAGACCAACCTGTGCTGGATCCCTATTAGATGCTGGTGCAGGTGACCGAAGAAAGCTGAAGACCTGCTTTTCCTGGGGAGATTTTTATCTATCTGGACTTGGAAGGAATAGATGGAGCACTTCTAAGAGGCCCTGAGCTAAGGAACTGATAACCCATTTATGACAGTGGGCATAGAAAGGGGAACCAAAATGGAGTCAAGGATTACAGGGCTCAACCTGAACTTTGTACAGAGATTGGTTCTATGCTGGCTTGAGATTCATGTTAGATTCTGAAGAATCTGAGTTACAGGGAACACGAAAAGCACAAAAACGGAGCTGTGGCAGGGAGTGTCTGGGAGCATCAACATCTTCCTCTCGAGGGGAGGGTCTAAAAGGCCATCTTCTTGGTGTTGTTACTGTATTGTCATTCACTGGACTCTGAGAAGGGTCACTAACCCAAACCTGAGCTGCAATTTCTTGTTCCAACTGAGAAGGTAAAATGTAACTAACAGTATTTCCTTTCCAGGACTCTCAGACTTCCGAAGAGCAATTAGCAGCATGGTTTCAATCTAGGGTTCTTGAAGTCTTGGTTTTGCCAAGTACTAGCTGTGTGACCTTGAGCAAGTCTTGCAGTTTGTTTCTGGAACTGTTAAGTGAAAATAATAATAGTGCCTACTTCATATGGTGGTTGGGAGATAAAACTGGGCAGTGTCTGGCACACAGTAGAGGCTTAATAAATGATAGCTATCATTGTTGTTAATGGTGATAAATACTGGAACGATAATAGGATCCTATTTCCAGGGATACTTTAGCTGCCAGCTTTAAAGGCTCCAGCCCACATTCCCCAAACACTGTACAACTCAGGGCTTCTTCTGGTCATCCTATGTGTACAGAGCTAGCCCTGAAGATCTTTTCGGCCCATAACTGTGTGACATTTGTGACAAAAAGGTCCATGTCAGAATCTTACTATCCCCTTTACTTGACTATCCTGAAGGACAAGAGTTCTTTAGATAAGAAAAGATTATATAAACAGAGAGCTTCTAGAACCTTCCCTAGGTAGTTTTGTTTTCCCAGAAGAGTCAATCACCACAACCTCCTCCCCATTCCAAGAGAACTACATATAAGAAAACTAACATTTGCACAGACTTCCCAGGAGCCTTAGACATTTTTCTCCCCCAAAACTTTTTGTCCCCATTTTACACATGCAGAAACTAAGTCTCAGGCAATCATTCAGTGTTGGAACTGATATTCAAGCCCAGATCTGTGACTCCAGTGCTCTTTCAGCAGCAACCAGCAGCAAGAACACACACACACACACACACACACACACCCCACCCCAGCTCATTCTTCTAAATTTTGTTTGGGAAATCCTCATTGCCCAGGGAGCTGACTAGAGCTGATGTCAGTCTGTGCTCCCTGGGGTAAGGCATTCCCCACTAGAGGCCTGAGGCAGTTATTGCAGTTTCCTTTGTGATGTGTCACTCTGCTCACAGAGATGCCCAGCAATCCCTCCCAAACAATACCCCCACCCTAACCCTCCCATGAAACAGGTATCATGCCATTCGAGGACTCAGGCAGGGGCTAGGCGCTTCACTGAAAAGAGGTCTCTTGCACATCTGGAGTTCTGGCTACTAAAAATCCTTGTTGGTTTGGGAGTCTTAACACGTACCCTAGCCTTTCCCAATGCAGTTGGAGGTCAACGTCCAGGATGGAAGGGAAAGCAGGCAGAGTGGGCAATACCTG